>NC_069657.1:253173061-253488617 GCF_027244095.1 Hemicordylus capensis
CACCCCAGGTAATGGGGGAGGAACCATCTACAGCCTGTTGTGAGTGGCTAAGGTCCTTTCTTGGTGCTGGGGGACTACTGCTCGGCTCCTCAGCCATTGGTTTGTGGAGTCCCACAGGCTTCAGTTTTGTCCCCCGTGCTGTTTAACATCTACACGAACCACTGAGAGAGGTCGTCTGGGGATTTGAACTGAATTGTCAGCAATATGCAGATGACACTTAGCTCTATCTCTCCTTATCACCTGATCTTAGGGAGGCAGTAGATGTCCTGAGTTGGGGACTGGAGGCAGTGATGGGTTGGATGTGGGCTAATAAACTGGGATTGAATCAGGCAAGACAGAGCCGCTGTTGATCAGTAGGAGAGCCAGTTGTGATAAGGCGATTCAACTGCTTCTGGGTGGGGTTGCACTCCCCTTGAAAGAACAGCTGCACAGCTCAGAGGCATTGCTGGACCTGGCTCTGCTTATGGAAGCTTTTGGAAGCTCATGTGGAGGCGGTGGCCAGGGGTGCCTTTGCATGACTTCGTCTAGTGCACCAGCTGCATCCCTTTCTCTAGAAGGCAGTTATGGCCACAGTTACCCACGCCTTACTCACATTATGCCTGGATTACTGTAACATGCTCTATGTGGGGCTGCCCTTGAAGAACATTCAGAAACTGCAGCTAGTGCAAAATGCAGCAGCTAGGATTTTATCCAGAACTGCCTGCTGGGATCATATTACACCCATTTTGAAAGAGCTACATTGCCTGTCAATTTGTTTCCGGGTCCAATTCAAGGTGCTGTTTTTGACCTTGAAAGATCTTAACAATTTGGGCCCTGGATATCTGAGGGACCACCTGCTCCCAAGGGTGTCTGCCCACTTGACAAGGTCATCTGCTCCACATGCCAACAATGAAGGAGTCTCAGCTGTCTTGCCCACAGACTTTTTGAATGCTCTCCTGGTGGGCATCCACTCTTCAGTCTCCATCACAGTTTTTAGAAAGCAAGGGAAATCCTGGCTTCTTACGCAGGCTTTTATTTAAGTGTTGTTTTTGTTATTGCTGCTCTGCATTTTATGGTCTCACTGTGTATGTTTTTTAAACTTTTAATTAGATTTGTATTTTTATATTCCAATGTAATATTTTTATTGTGCAACTGTTTCATTGTTTTATTTGTAAACCGCCTTGAGATTGTTTAAATGAAAGGCGGTATAAAAATCTAACAATCCATCCATCCATCCATCCATCCATCCATCCATCCATGATACAGGGTTGTTGTAAGGATTACATCAAGGTAATATACATGAAGTATATTACCTCTGCATATTTAAAAAGCACTATACAGAAGACATGTATTATTATGGCTGTAAGGCAGAGGGTCTTAACCTGGGGCTCATGGGGTAGGTCCATCTGGTGCATGGAAAATCATTGCTACACTGAACTTAATTTGCTTCCTTGTGAGCCAGAATAAGGTTTTTGAAAATAACTATCCTGAATACTTTCCCCCCCTTTAATTCCCACTGAAGCCTTATGAAAATATATTATACAAATGGGATGGTGGTCCATGGGTAATACTTGAGGATCTGGGTGGTGGGGAAGGGTGGTTTCATAGGTATAAAAGGGTTAAGAACCCCTTGATCCAAGGAATGCAAGAATTTTCCCAGCACACAGTTTTAAAACTATTACCCTGGCACCAGTGCATTTCAGTCTCCATTCAATTTCATTGGCATAAAATGCATAACAGTTAAAAAGTAGCCTTTCCTCATGGTTTTAAACTATATAGAATGATGGAGAGGAATCATGCTCACAAACTCTGCCCCGAACTCCACATATTCCCTGGTCCTGCATGAACAGAGCCTACGCACATGCAAAAAGCAGGGTCCCCAGTGATTGAGGAAGAACCTACACCTGTGCAGTTTGTACCTGGATATGGTCTGGGTGCCTATGCTGTCATTTGGGTTACCTGGAATTTTGGTGTGTCAGTGCCCAGAGATTGAGAAATAGACGGCGGACACTAACTCTGTCCTCATTCAGTCATGGTTTCATTGCTTTGGGGCAGTGCAAGTGTACATTAAAATTGTGAAGGTCAGGGGTGAGACTGGCTGGACTCATTTCGAGAAAGATCAACTCTAGGGCTGAGAGCAACATAAACTCTTTGTACCTCCTCCAGCCTTCTTCAAGTGACCTCATCCTATTTCACCATGCAGGAAATATAGGTACTATACATTTTCTCTGTCATCAGGGCCCACACCCTTATGTAAACTGCATGCTTTGGCTTTCTAAATTCCCAGGCACACACATTGCACAGCAATCATTATCCTTCCAACACCCAAGTTAACACTTTACTGTCCACTAAGTCTATTACTAGAAAAAACCAGGCTGAATCACCCCCTGAGAGTGATTCAGGTATGTCTTACTCAGGCTCACCCTATGCTAGTATAAACATGGTGCTGCGTAACCCACTTCTTGTGCACAGAACTTGAGCAAATGGGGGCTAAACTGGTGCCTTTGTTCTACCAGGCACTATGGCAAAACTTAGCACTCAGCAAACAGACCTTACTTGATTCTGGATTGGCTTGATATTTATGAGCTTTTTTGGAGCATTGCCTGAACACATCCCACCTTCACTAAAGAACTCCTTAAAGAGTGTTCTAATCTTTCTCAACTGGCAAATTTACAGCATAAAGATTACCAAAAAGCAACTTCTTTTGTGATTTAGAGTGGGAGAGGACATCACAAAAATTAGATCAGGAGTTGGTCTTTTCTGGGTTGCTGTGGAGGACAAGACATGCATGGCTTATTAACTAAACTCCAAGTGAAACTGAGCTATGCAATTGCGTTGTTGTAGTCATGTGCACTCTGGACTCTTCTCTGTTAGCACATGATGCACAGCAAACTGCCCAGTTCTTTGGGTGGCTCTGAATATGATGTGCTTAAGACAGGAGATTATTTGTACTCTAGGATTAGAGAATCAGCATATTTTCTCTGTTCAGATGCATTCCCACCCCGTGAAAGTGATTCAAGTATATTTTATTCAGGCTCACCCTATGCTAGTATAAACATGGTGCTGCATAAACTACATCATGTGCACTTAACCTAAGCAAAGGGGACTAAAATGACGTCTTACCAGACACTACAGCAAAACCCAGTGCTGGGCAAACTCGCCTTACTTGATTCAGGATTGGTTTCATGAGCTTTTTTGGAGTGCTCTCTGAACACAACCCACCCTTTTCTGAGTGTTCTTTACCAACTTCAATCTTGCTACATGCATGTGGTTGGTGCTGCTTGCATGCACCTTACCTCTCAGGGAGAGGAGAGCTGGTCTTGTGGTAGCAAGCATGACTTGTCCTCTTAGCTAAGCAGGGTCCACCCTGGTTGTATACGAATGGGAGACCTGATCTGTGAGCACTGTAAGATATTCCTCTTAGGGGATGGAGCCGCTGCTCTGGGAAAAGCAGAAGGTTCCAAGTTCCTCTCTGGCATCTCCAAGATATAGCTGAGAGAGATTCCTGCTTGAAACCTTGGAGAAGCTGCTGCCAGTCTGTGAAGACAATACTGAGCTAGATGGACAAGTGGTCTCACTCAATATATGGCAGCTTCCTGTGTTCCTATGTTCCTGTGAACCTTATTGTCTTCCAGGAATTGTACTATTCAGCCATCACCAACACACCTAAAAATGTGAAGGATGGATAGATCTGAATGGAGGAACAGCAAAGAAACAATTGAGAGAATTGACCCAGATAGAGAGAAGTTACAAAACAAAAGGTAATTCTCTCAGGTGGTCTGGTCATTTCTTCCACAACCATCAACAAAAGTTCAATGAAAGCTTTGTAAAAGTTTCATCAAGAGAGATGGATTAACACCTGAATTCTGACTATGCATATGCAGAATCTCATTTTCTGTTCTAAACGGGAATAGAGCTTTTTGGGGAAACAACACCTGGAATTCTAATTCATATGAACACATGATGCTGGCAATTACAAACTTTGGTTTGATTTTTAATTTCTATGCCGCATGTCCAAAAGACTTTGCTCAAAGTAGTTAACATGAGACAGCAACTCAATAGTACATATCAAAATCAAATAAAATCTTTATTGTTACAGTCATTCGACCAGCAAAATAGTACATATCAAGTATGGCATCAATGCATCAATAATATATCAATCCATTACAACAAGAGGGTATCAAACAATCAATACACTTGGCAACATCACAAAAACCTAGCATTAAATGTTTGGATTAACTGCACCTGTATAAAATCTTATTACGCCTTTGTGGCTTTTAGAATGTAGCCCTTGTATGTTCTTCTGCATGCATTGAAAAGAAAGCTGTTTTAAAGAGAGCCATCAATTGGACAATATTCCAAAAGTATTTACATTCTTTGGAATTATGATCCTGCACAGTAAGAAAAATAAAAATGCAAACAAAATGAAAACCAGTGGAAAATGCACAGGAATTAAAATAGGAATGAAACAAACAAATCAATGACAAATGAAATGAATGAAAGCAAAGCAAAACAAAAAGGTTTCTTTCATACCACTACATCCTGTGAGCTGCAAAAGATTTATATGAAAAGATTTCGTACTGAGCTCACACATGTAATGGGGATAGCTTGTTTAAAAGCTTCCAGGACAGAACTGTGATGTTAAGCTAAAACTGAACTTTTGAAGGTTGACATATTACTTCCTCCAGGATCCTCTGGGCTCCATTTTCTTCCTTGGTTTCTTGGGATCTCAAGTAAAGGGTGAGTCCGCTTCTGCCCTGTTACAATGTTTTAAACCTGACTAAATTAAGCCACATAATGACACAGCGGGGAAGTGAGTTGACTAGCAAACCAGAGGCTGCTGGGTCGAATCCCTGCTGGTATGTTTCCCAGACCATGGGAAACACCTATATCAGGCAGCAGCAATATAGGAAAGATGCTGAAAGGCATCATCTCATACTGCGCGGGAGATGGCAATGGTAAACCCCTCCTGTATTCTACCAAAGACAACCACAGGGCTCTGTGGTTGCCAGGAGTCAACACCGACTCGACGGCACACCTTACCTTTAAACTAACCTGTGCTCTCAGGAACACTTCACTGGAAAAGCAAAAGGTTTGAATTTATAGTTCTCCAGATGTCAGGGAAATGAATATAAAAGTGCAGATGCTGTATAAACAGGGAAATGGCTTGGATATATGCAAATAGGTGTCTAGTTTATGAGAATATGGCAGGGAAAATAAAAAGGTGGCAGGGAGATGTGTAAGCAATTATCCCTTATTCCCTTGGCCTTTGGGTGTTAGAGCTGGTACAAAGTCAGAACTGATAGGACCAAAGGAGCAGGGATGTGTTGTGCATCGCTAACACTGTCGCCAACTTCATTACTGTGACTTGACATTTTTCACATTTGCTATTGGTTGAGTCAGTCCACTGTACACATTCTGCTTGTGCAGAAATTGTGTTTGTATCTCCTTGCAGTTCCTTCTTGTGGCTAGCCATGCACATTGCCTGCATACCAGGCATCTTTGGCAGGGATGGAAAGACATGTGCTATTTAGGGTGGCATTTGCTGTCCTTGCACATACATTTTTAAAGTGAACATCTTGGAACTGCAATCTGTTAATCACACGGGGCAATAAAACCACTTGGTTCAGATGTGCTTACAGTTTGGGAATTAGCCTTTGCCTCCCTGAGGGTGTGCTGTTCAGGATCAGATGGTGCTTAAACAGCTGCATTGGTTACCAGTCCATTTCTGAGCACCATTCAAAGTGCTGGTGCTTACCTTTAAAGCCCGACATGACTTGGGATCTAAGTATCCGAAGGAATGCTGTGGCTGCCCCACATGCTTCTTCCAATGCATTGAGATCATCTTCAGAGGTTCTCCTTCAAAGGGGAGGCAGAGAAAGGCCTTCTCCACTCTGGTGCCCTGCATGTGGACTTCTCTTCCCAGGTAGGCTCTTCCAGTGTCTACAATGTTGTCATGTAGATGCCAAGCAAAGACCATTTTTATTCTCACTGTACACATGCTGCTTTAGGGCTATGTTCCTCTGCTGTGGGTCATCATGCTCGGTGTTGCTATTTTTATAATTTTATTTCTGTTGCTGGCTGATGTGGCCTTCATGGATGGTAGAGAACTGTTGCGGGAGACAATGTGCTGCCCATTCAGCTCGACCTTGAGCTGGAACGCCCCCCCCCCCCCCGACGGCCAACCTGGTCCGGCCCATTTTTAAAAAACATTAAAGCTTACCAGTGGGTCCAGAGGCCTCTGAGGGGAGCTGCTGTGGCCATGGGGGGTCTCCAGTGGTTTCCCCTCCCCCACCAGCCTCCCTTGGTCTTCTGTGGGCTGGTTTGGCCCATTTGGGGGCCATTTCAGCCCTCTCCATCATCACAGGAGCCATATGGGAGGCTGTTTTACATGCGCCCTGGCCATTTGTGTGGCTGGGTCATGGCCAGGGTGCATGCAAAGTGGCCTGCAAAATGGTCACTGTGATGACAGAGAGAGCTGAAACGGCCCCAAAGCAGGCCCAACCGGCCCATAGAAGACTGGGATGAAGCCAGTGGTGGAACGGGGAACCTCCAGAACCAGAAACCCCCCCCCATGGACACAGCAACCCCCACCCCCACCCAGAGGCCGCTGGATCCACTGATAAGCCTTATTGTTGGTATTGTTATTGTGTTGTCAAGCTGGGGTTCTAGCTCGGAGGAACAAAACCAAACATTCCCAGTGCAGTTCGAGTCTGGTCCAGAGTTGAACCAAACTGGGCAAACCAGTTTTGTGCACACCCCTGTTGTTTTTATTGTATATCACTTATTAATTTTTAAAATGGAAAACTGACTTAATGAATGAATGAATGGATGTTAGGCAGATGATACTATCAACCAGGAGTGTGCTCTTGTTTGTGACCATTGTGCTTGGTTGGATAAATGCTAAAAAGAACTCATGGAGTTTTAGCATTCATCCCCAAATGAGTTCCTTTTAGCATTTATCTAAACAAGCACAATGGCCACAAACCAGACTCAAGGCTGGTTTGAGTCTCTTTGGACCTGCTTCATTCCCTTGGCGTCATTCTGGCAGTTAGCAAAGTGACCAAGCAATGAGACCTACAGTTTGCCCTGGTCTACATTTTTCATCAGAAAGAAATGCAACAGGTGCATTTCTAGCAAGCAGTTGAGGAAGTCGCACCTGTTTAATTTCTCCATTGACCTATCCTGCCTCAGCCCAATGTCAACCTGGACACTGGGCTGAGGAAGGATAGGTCAATGGAGAAATTCAACAGATACAATATCCCCAATTGCTTGCTAGAGATGCACCTGATGCATTTCTGTCTAATGTTTCTTTACAAGGCACAGTGTAAATGCCATCCAGGCAAACAATCAACAGGTCCACAATCCACAGCATTCCATAACTGTGCCATCAATATCATGCAGAAAATTTACAGTCTCACAGCGTCCAGATGGGATCCTCAAATAACCTGCACTGAACTGCAGAGGCACATTCATAAGAGCATAAGAACAGCACTGTTGGATCAGGCCCAAGACCCATCCAGTCTAGCACCTTGTTTCACACAGTGACCAGTGAGAGTGTGCCCTCTCTCTTGCTGTGGCTCCTCTGCAACTGGTATTTCGAGGCATCTTGCCTTGAGACTGGGGTAGCGGTGTGCATAACCAGTTTGAATTGAACCTGGTTTGATTCGACTGGTTCAAGCTCGAACTGGGCCTGTTCATCCCTAGAAAGTTGTCCAGTTTGGCACCAATTGCTTGCATCTCAGTAAAAAATGGTATTAGCAATTGGTGGTGTGGATCATGTCATAATGCGTCAGAAGAAATCCATCAGGAGCATCTATCAAGCTGAAGGACCAAGGCAGTGGCATGCTGTGAGTGAACAGAGCCTAATTTGTAAGGCCATGAGATCATCATCATCATCATCATCATCATCATCATCATGTTTGTTTAAGGGACTTATAGGGGACTTTCAGGGGCTTATTAATGGACTTTCAGACACAATGTCCTCCTAGGTCAGCTCACAAAAGGTGGCAATGACACAATAAAACACACACACACACACACGTATTTTGAGTATGCACAATGCCCTACCATCCGATGGAGGGGCCTCGCTATCGTGCCTCACCTCCTGCTGACGCTGGCTGGGAATGCCTGCAGGAGGATACAGTTCTTTCTTGCAAGGGAGGGGCCAGAGTCTCTACAATGTCTGTATTGCTTCCTTGGCATGGGGGTTTAAGGTGGCACCTCAATTTTCGAGTTCTAGTTTTTTGGAGGATGAATGAAAAATGTAACCACCTTAATTCTCATCTTAAACTGAAGACATGCATGTCTATATCCACATTTAGGGTTTAATTCCAGCAGAGTCTGATTAGGGTTGGGGTTGATTTATATTCTTCCTGACTAAGAATTCTGTGGCTCTTCCTTACAGGCAATGGATGTAGTGATGTCATGGAGCTGTCTCCCCATAGCCATGTATGGATTGTCTTCTTCCATGCTGATCAGTATATGCATCCTATGACTGATGCCATATGCATCCTGTGACTGGCAGAGTTGCACCTTGTCTTGTCTTGTCTTTCTTTTTTATACTGCTTTTATGTTCTCCTCAAATCTTGTGCTGGTCAGGATTCAGCTAAGTTATGTCGCTGTATACTGATGTAACCAAGATGCCAGTGTACAGGACCATAAGACTGTCCGGCCCCTCCTCCTCTTAAATGCACAGTTCACCTTAATAATCACAGGGACCGAAATAAAGAAGTAAAACTTGTAGCAAATTATGTTTGCACTTAGAATGGAGGGCAGGCTCCAAGGCCTCTGAATAGTTGCAAGTAGAAATGGGCCAAACGCATCCAAAATAGCAGAGATAGTGGTGAGAGCTGGGTATTTGCTGGCTTGTAAGCAATGTGGACCATCACACCCCTCCTTCCTCATTAGTTTGCCAGGATTGGATTGAATTAGTAAATCAAGGGGGGAAAGTAGGGGAGTGACAGACTGGAATTAGCAAGGAGTCAACCCTCCAGTGACTGGAGTTGCTATCTATACCTCTGAAGATATTTTAATATAGTCATGACATGGCATTTAGGTGATGAGTTAGGGTATTTAGACTGGCCTGGCCTGGCCTCAGCTTCTTATATATGACTGGAGTTATATATCATTGCATTTGTAAGCAGCTGCTGAAATTAGCAGGCTAGCAAAGCAAGGCAGAGCAAGCCAAAAAAACTGCATGGGTCCAGTTGTCAGTCAGTACATTCCAGCTGCTTCATAAAGTTTCAAAATGCATCATGCAGAGTGTGCAAAGATCCCTTATAACAATCTTGATTTCCCTTATGTCTTTGTGCAGGAAACGTTTTGTGTGGGTCCACTATTGGATCAAAATGAGCTGCTTAAGTTCTCCCTTCTCAGGGTTTGGGCAATCAGTGCAGTTGCTTCTGTGAGAAGGACATTATGCTGATGCAGTCATCCCTTGACAACCACAGGTTTCCCGATGGTGGTTTTAAATATCCATGACTGGGAAATTGTGGCAGGTCTCACCAACTGCAACCTGAGTATCAGTTTGGCAAGATTTGGGGGCAATTTTGGGGTGGAGTTTTTTCCTCAATTTCTGGGGTTTGAGGGATGATTTCCTGGGTTCTGGGGTGATTTCTAGAGCTCAGGGTGATTTTGTGGGGTTCAGGAGTGATTGGGGGGCCTCAGGGGTGATTGGGGGGGCTCAGGGGTGATTTTCAGGCCTCAGGGGTGATTTTTCAGGGGTTCGGGAATGATTTTTTCTAAATGTGTTTTTTGGTCTTTTTCTGACTGCGATTCCCCTAACCCCCTGTTTCCAATGTATATCTATTGCTCTCCAACTGTGAATTTGCCAACTGCAAGGTTTCCCCAGAACGGAGTGCTAGCAGTTGGCAAGGGATGACTGTAAACATATTAAAACATGATTTTGTACACTGTTGGGCACCTTTGCTAAACTCCACTCTACTGGACCTTGAGCTGTCCCTGTGTTCCCTACACCTGTAGCACATTTAGTTCAAATTAGGCGGTTCACAATTGAGCCCAATTGCACCTCAAATGTTCACATGCCCACCATCTTGGATTGGGGTAGATGACATCATTACAAACTACACTATTCATTCATTCATTCATTCATTACATTTATAAACCGCCCCATCCAAAGTCTCTGGGTGGTGTACAATAATTTTAAGACATGAAAGCACATAATTCAAAACACAGTGCTAAAAACAATATAAACAAAACAACAACCTTGGAAGGCCAGGCCAAACAAATAAGTGTTTTAGGGCTCTCTTAAAGGCTGACAGCGAGCCTAAACTGCAGACATCTACCGGGAATGCATTCCATAGGCCAGGAGCAGCTACAGAAAAAGCCTGGTTCCAAGCCGCCACCAGACATACCGGTGGTAACTGGAGATGGACCACTCTAGATGACCTCAATGAGCGATAGAGATCATACAGAAGAAGGTGCTCTCTAAGGTATCCTGGACACAAGCCGTTCAGAGCTTTGAAGGTAATAACCAGCACTTTGTATTTCGCCTGGAAACGTATCGGTAGCCAGTGCAACTGTTTTAAGACAGGCATAATATGGACTCTCCGGGTTACCCTAGAGACCAATCTGGTTGCCACATTTTGAACTAACTGGTTTCCGAACTATGTACAAAGGCAGCCCCACATAGAGCCCATTGCAGTAGTTGAGCCTGGAGGTTACCAGCTGATGCACTACTGTTTTGAGATCGTTCTCTTCAAGGAGTGGACGCAGCTGTTGAATCAGCCAAAGCTGATAGAAAGCTCTCCTGGCCATAGCCTCCACCTGAGATACCAGGGTGAGACCTGGATCCAAGAGCACTTCCAAGCTACATACCAGTTCCTTCAGGGGAAGTGTAACCACTTCCAGCATAGGAAGATCTAACTCATCCCTTAAATTCCGATCCCCCACAGAGAGCACCTCCATCTTCCTTGGATTCAGCTTCAGTTTGTTATCCCTCATCCAGCCCATTACTGCCTGTAAGCAGGCATTTATGGAGTGAATGCCATTGGAGGAGGAGGAGGAGGAGGAGGAGAAGGAGGAGGAGGAATAGATTTGGGTGTCATCAGCATACTAATAACACCCAGCACCAAATCTCCTGATGACTTCACCCAGCAGTTTCATGTAAATATTAAAAAGCATTGGTGACAGAAAGGAGCCCTGAGGGACTCCATATAATAGCTTCCGTTTTAAAGAGGAACTGTCACCAAGATCCACCATCTGGAATCTGCCTGAGAGATAGGAGCAGAGCCACTGCAAAGCAGTGCCTTCTATCTCCTATTCCCCCAGGCGATCCAGAAGGATACCATGGTCGATAGTATCGAACACTGCCGAGAGATCCAAAAGAACCAAGAGAGTCACACTCTCTCTGTTGATTCCCTGGTAAAGGTCATCCATCAGGCCAACCAAGGCAGACTCAACCCCATAGCCCACTCTAATGTCAGTTTGAAATTGGTCTAGATAATCGGTTTCCTCCAAAACCGCCTGGAGCTGGTTAGCCACCACTCTCTCAATCACCTTGCCCAAACATAGGAGATTGGAGACCAGCCTATAACTATCCATCACTGAGGGATCTAGGGAAGGCTTCTTAAGAAGTGGTCTAATCATTGCCTCCTCACAACCAGGGACAGCTCTGCTGGACACGAACCTGCAGAAGCAATGCTTGCAGACCAGAATTGTTTTTTTGCTGCACGCACCACTTCTGCATCAACCTTCAAATGGGCTCTATGCTGTGTCCTGTCACATTCAAGCCAAATTCTCCTCCACTTGCACTCCAGTCGCCTACCTTGCTGCTTCAGACCCCGTAACTCCTCTGTATACCAAGGGAAGAGGGAACATCTTGGGCAGGGCACTGATTGTGCTTTTTGCCTCTGCCCCACCTTCTCCAGGTGTGTGTCATCTATGGGGCTGCTTCTGCTGCTTTAAAGCTCAGGCTGAGCCAGGTGCGTGAGCCTCTTGGCGGAAGCCAAAGTCCTTGTGCTCTCAGCCTCGGGGCAAGTTGCCTGGGGTCGGAAGATCTCTCTGACATCTCTTCTATCAATAAGTCAGCATAAGTCTGTTTGAGTCCTGGATCTGGTTTTGTTATGTAGTGGGGTTGTGGTTGGTTGGACTGAGGGATGTGTCTGGGAGAGCAGGAAAGTGGGATTGGTGTGGAGGCAGCAATATCATTTGGAGTGGGCAGAGGAAGATACGGCTGTGCGAGTTGGGCTGGCTGTTACAGGGGAAAATGGTCCAGGCAACTAAGGCCTGTTCCTTTTTCCAGCTCTTTCCCCAGCCCTGAGACCCCTGGGAGCTCTGAGAACATTCCCTCAAGGATTAGGGTGCTGCTGCTGAATGTCACTTTGCAGATAAAGTCACTTGCATCCGTGCTGACCTGGACTCCAGAGTTTTGGCAGTTCCGGCAGACGTGCCTTTGGTACCATCTGGTCCTGTTGTGTTGGATTCTTTTCAGTTGGTGCATCCTGAGGATGTGGACAAGATCCTGGGCAGTGTGTGGGCGACTTCGTGCACTCTTGACCCTTGCCCTTCATGGCTAATAAAAGCTGCCAGGGAGGGTACAGGCAGATGGTTGGAGGTGATCATTAATGTGTTGGAGTGGCTCTGTTCCTTTCTTGGGGGGAGGATCCAGAAGGTGGTCCTGGGGGACTACTGCTCAGCCCCGTGGCCATTGGCCTGTGGTTCGCTTTTGTCCCCCATGCTGTTTAACATCTACATGAAGCCGCTGGGAGAGGTCATCCGGAGACTTGGACTGAGTGGTCAGAAATATGCAGATGACACTCAGCTCTATCTCTCCTTGTCACCTGATCCTAGGGAGGCGGTGGATGTTCTGAATCAGGGATTGGAGGCTGTGATGGGTTGGATGTGGGCTAATAAACTGAGACTGAATCCAGACAAGACGGGGAGTACTGCTCGGCCCCATGGCCATTGGCCTGTGGATCGCTTTTGTTCCCCATGCTGTTTAACATCTACATGAAGCTGCTGGGAGAGGTCATCCGGAGACTTGGACTGAGTTGTCCAGTTGGAATGAGTTGTTCAGTTGGACTGAGAGTTGGACTGAGTTGTTGGTCAGTAGGAGAGCCAATTGGGATGAGGTGATTCTACCTGTTCTAGATGGGGTTTCACTCCCCTTGAAGGAGCAAGTACACAGTTTGTGGGTATTACTTGACCTGGCTCTGCTTGTGGAAGCTCAGGTGGAGGCGGTGGCCAGGGGTGTCTTCGGCTAGTGTGCCAGCTCTGTCCCTTTCTCGAGAAGGCATATATGGCCACAGTTACCCATGCCTTAGTCACGTCATGGCTGGATTACTGTAATGCACTGTACGTGGGGCTGCCCTTGAAGAACATCCGGAAACTGCAGCTTGTACAAATTGCGGCAGCTAGGGTTCTATCTGGAGCTGCCCGGTGTGATCATGTCATACCTATTTTGAAAAAAGCTGCACTGGTTACCAGTGTGTTTCTGGGTCCAATTCAAGGTGCTGGTTTTGACCTTTAAAGCCCTTAACGGTTTGGGCCCGAGATACCTGAGGGACCGCCTGCTCCCAAGGGTTGCTGCCCGCTTGACGAGATCATCTGAGGGGGCTCTGCTCCGGGTCCTGACAATGAGGGAGGCTCACTTTTTGTGCATGCAGGACAGGGCCTTCTCTGTTGCTGCCCCCAGACTTTGGAATGCTCTCCCAGTGGTCATTCGCTCCTCGGACTCCATCACAGTTTTTAGAAAGTTTTTTAAATCTTGGGTTTTTATCCAGGCCTTTACATGATTGTTTTATTGCTGCTTCTGTGTGTTTTTATCCATGTACAGTTTATATGTTTGTATTTTATATATTTTATATCAGATTTGTTATATTTTTAGCTTAATAATTTTAACTGTCATTTTTATTATATATTTTTTTAACTTTTGTAAACCACCTTGAGATTGTTTTTAATGAAAGGTGGTATATAAATTTAACAATAAATAAATAAATAGTAATATCTGCCCCAGAGCCACTGGACACACACCCAGCATCATTCTGCCCAAGAGAACCCAAACACATGACAACAAAAGGCCTGGCACAACCCAATAAAAGGGAGGACTAACAACATTCAACCCAGACCTCCAACCCCACTTTATAACTCCCTCCCAGACCCCAGTCCCACACCGAAGGCCCAGCACCAAAGGTCAGCCCCCTTTGGTGCCTCACTTCAGCAGCCGCCTACTGGCGGTCTGCCAGCTACGCCGTTGGCTATGCCTCCGGCTTGCCTCCCTCCAATATATGCTGCCAAGGACTCCTGAAATCTCTCCTCTCATGAGAGATCTCTGGTCTTTAGGGATAGGTGGGACAAGTCAAGCACTCAGATAGAAGGCACAGGTGGAATGGGGCAGCAATCAGGCTGCCACAATCCATTCCTTCAGAAGGCCTTGGGCTGCAAAAACATACCTCCTCAGCTGAGAGAGGAATGCATAGGCAGGGTGAGATGGCTGTTGTTCGTCAGGAGAGGTCAGGGAGCTGATAGAACCTACCCGCTTGCTCTCTTCTCCCTCTCCGACTTCCCATTGAGGTATTCCTGTGTGTCACTCACTATAACTGTACTAAATTTGGTTCAAATTGGTTAGATGGTCCACAGGTTACCATACTTGTGCCTCAAATGTTTATGTGTCCACCATCTTGACTCAGGGTGGATGACATAATCACAAACCATGGATGCCATTATCACAAACTGTTGGGCTGTCCCTATGGACACATGGATGCATACACACACACACACACACACACACACACACACACACACACACAATGTTGGGTGATCTCAAAAATCTCCTGGAAAGTAGGCTAAAAAATACAAGGGATCACCATCCAATCCATCCACTCATATCATTACAATGGAACCTTTTGTGTAATGAATTGTTCTACAGTTCCTAACCACAACACATAGCTTCTCCTCCACCTGAAATCAAGATATTAATTACCAGAAGTGCTTGGCTATATATAGTTTACAGATGCATAATGCCTGAGTCCTGCTCAGCAAGTTCACAAATGTTGTCTACATGTTTGATTCCAGTGAATTGATATACATGTATCAATGCCAATTGAATTCTACTGAGTCATGTCATCAGGACATCTGTGCCAAATAATCAAAGATAATTTATTTGGTATAATGTCTTAGAGAAGGCAGAACTTTCACCCTGAATATGAACGGGCTAATAATCTAGTTCTTATAATCTATATGTGAACAAAATCTGTCCTACCGTTTTAAAATAATACTGTGCACATTTGTAACTTCAGCAAATGTGCATATATTTTCCTAGGCAGTATATTGCTGAGATCCCCCCAAATTAATATGAACATGCTCCATAGTATTGCTTTCAAAGGCTGGGACTCATTGAGTCCCCAGGGCATGTGGAAAGCATGGATGGTTTTGAAGTTCTATTGCAATCAAACATCTATATGCTTCGTCTAACCCACAAGTGCAGTACATGCTCAGTACTTCTGTGCCACTGTGCCACTGCTATGCCATGCCCAGCTTTGTACAACTAGACAAGGGCCCTCCCACCTGTACATCTTGCAGTTCAAGTTTGATTATGCAGGCTGCTGTGCTTACCTAGTGAATATGAGAGGTCTTCACAACCATACCATAGCGCCTCAATGAAAACCAAGCAAGCCTACTCACTGGGGTCTTTATAGGCCAATGTACCCACTCCCCATCATCATCTGATACCTTCTGGTGCATTATCCATCCTTCAGAGGAAGAGCTATAATTGTGTGCATGGGTTCCAAGAACCAGTGCTCAGTTGCCAATGGGGCTGCCGCACAGCACTCCTTCTCCCCTGCTGCCAGCACCGCAGGCATGCAGTGGCAGCCCCTCTGATGGAGCAGCCCAGGGTAGGCTGACCTTCCCCTGCCGCTCAGAGGGCTGCCGTGCATGTGCAGCGGCCAGCTGAGCAGTTGGCATGGCACTCAGCTCTCTTGCCAACCACTCTAATGGCCACCATGCATGCTCAGTTGGCATGGCACTCAGCTCTCTTGCCAACCACTCTAATGGCCACCATGCATGCTCAGTGGCCAGAGGGGCAGGACAGCTGACCCTGAGCTGCTCCATCAGAGAGGCCACTGCCACTGCACATCTGCATGTGGTGGAGAAGAAGGGGTGCTGCCATAGAGCCATCCTACAGACCTATTGGCTGATTTGGTGACAGAGGCCACATGTTGTCCTCTTTCTGACAGCTGCACAACCTTCTCTGTGTATAAATGGCAGCATCGTATCCATAAGGCAGATATTCCAAAATGAATGGAACAGAAGACGGAGAATTATGGAAAGAGTGAGACTGCCATTTAGTAGCATTGTCTTTATTTCGGTCTTTGACCAGAATAACAGCAAAATAGAGAAAAACAGTTCAAACAATCTACTCCTACAAAATAATAAAAGTCTCTATAAAATTACTTAGTATCATGCGTAGAAGAAGCTAGAAGTTAAAACTATGAACATACAACTATATATAAAAGTTAGTCAACACTAATAACAGAATGACACTGAATATAAAGGTAGCAAGACAGCAAAATTATGTAATTGATACAGTGCGGTGTTAAATCTCTTACCATATTGTATTCTATACTATGTATGGCAGCAACATATCCAGCAAGTGGAGACAACATACATATAGGCTATGGAATATTTCGTTCTTAATGAGCTCTAAACAAATTTTGCTAGCTGTAAGGCACAATTTAGCCACATTATAGGAGCTAGAGTCATTCTGATCTGCCAAGAGGAAATTTAGGTAAAAGGAATCAGTACAGCCTGGATATGAGCTAATATTTGAAGAGATGAGCTTATGCCGAATATCACAGTAATAGTGACAGTATGAGAGAAACTGAGCCGTCTTTTCAAGCTCACCAGCGCCACAGGGGCAAATTGCCATTTAATATGAGCAACAGCAGGAGAAAGGGCATGCATATTGCCATTTAGGGGAGCAACCGCAGGAGAGAGGGCCTGCACATACCTCTTGCCTGTGGGATCCCCAGCGGCAGCTGGTGGGCCACTGTGGGAAACAGGATGCTGGACTAGATAGGCTTTGGGCCTATCAGCAGGGCTGTTCTTATGTTCTTATGTTACTATTCAAAAATGCAGGTCTCTGTAAAAATCAGGGAGCACTGCAGTAGGACTATAAGAGAATGCATTTGGGTTACAGTGCCAATTCTGCATGTGTCTCTCAGCAGATAATTGTTTAAAAGATTTGATGGAAGTAGTTCAACTGTATGTATGTATTTTTATCCCTTATTAATTGTCTCTCCTCCACAAAAATGCTCAAAGCAATGTCCATTAAATGATCGAAATACAAACAAGATACAAAACTAATACAATTAACTATCAATACAGTAGTAAAATCCATAATGGCATAATCGATAAAAAAAGGATGAGAACCAGTACAGCAGCACATCAACATAAAGGAGAAGCAGTCATGATATGCAGTAATCTGATTGAAACCAAGACCGAATAATTACTTAAGGCTACAAAGTCCTGGTGTGACGGTTTTTGCTCTTTTTGCTACAGGATGGTATTAAGGCTTGTAGATAAAATATAATATTCAGAAGACTGTACAAATAAGAGAACAAGGACTAAGTAAGTAGCAAAATAACTATAAGCTATGTCATTTATATTGTATGCATATGACTGTGCTTTTGTTCTGTTCTGAATAACTTTGCAGCCATTTTGACTGTAAATGTAGATAGAAAATGGTAGCTTTATAGACCATGCTATTATTCGTAGGAATGTGTACAAAACCAGTTTGCCTGGTTTGGTTCGAGTCCAAACCAGACTCGAACTGGACTGGGCGTGTTTGGTTTTGGCATCCCAAATGGGGCCTCAGATCAGTTCGAATTTGAACTAGTTTCTGGCCCAGTTTGGGGGTGCAATGGACATTAAATTTGGATTTTTAAAAAGGCAGACTTAATGGCGCTGAGGGTTTTGACAGCCTCAGGGGGGTGCTGCTACGGCTGTGAGGGGTCTCTGACAGTTTCTCCTCCCCCTGCCGGCCTCTCCCCAGTTTCCTATGGGCTGTTTCAGCCTGTTTCTGGGCCATTTGAGCTCAAGCTGGATCGAAGTCAAGCCGGCTCGCACATTGCTAATTATTTGTTCTTGGGTACATTTTGGAAAGCTACTTCTCACATTTCCCTAGCTTCTCCTGGAATCTATATAAAGTTCCTTGTATTAAACAGTTGGATATATATATATTTACAATGTAAAAATAAAACAAATACATCCCAGCCTGCAAATGTTAGCAGCCAAATTTCCTAACATGTCATTTCCTTTTGTTGAATCGTTACCCAAAGTTCCATTAGCAATTGTGACTTTAACTGTGGACAGAGTTGTGGCCAGACTTCCTTCAAGGGGATGTGATCTCCATGGCTGGCACCAGGGGTCAGCATCATTGGGCAACTGCCAAGGGTCCAGGACCCTCAGAAGCTCCCTCTACTGATCCCTGAGAAAAACTCTATGGCTACTGCCTTTATGTGGTGGTATTTACATGATATTTTGCTGGTGCTGATGGTGGTGGTAGTGGTAGTGGAACAGCCACCTTAGAGGTTCTTGGAGCCCACCCACATAGGAGGAAAATACAATGAAGGGCACCATCTTCATTTTTAAATATTTCTTTCTAAGAGAAACACACTTCAGAGAGAGAAATAAATGTTTCACATAACTCTGAAACATCACCCTTTCACATAATTGCAAAATTTTAGCACATCTTAATTGTTCAGATTAAGCAACCATATACACATTTTCACATTCTGTTGCACAATGTATTGAGTATATGCCTCTTCCCCAATCTCTCCTCCTCCATTTTCTGGCTGATGGTACTTGATTGAGGCCAAACTACTAGATATGATCTGCTGCAGTGACACCTTTGGAGGCAAATAGACAATTGGGGGGATTTTCAGTGGGGAAATGGCATAGGGGCAAAGGGTTGAGTCCCCCCTACACCCATACTACTGCCTCTGTCTGGATCTTGCCCCGCACGGTTGCCATTTTGAAGGGAAGCACAAACAAACACACATGAAATGGTGTGCTTAATGTATCATCTAGCTTGCTCTCCAATGTATGTGGAACAACTACCACACCTCATCCTGAGTCACTCTTTTCTTAACACTCTGGCAGTGACATGTTTAAAATTTGAAATGATACCCCCTGTGATATAATTAGGAATACCAAAGTGCCTCTCCCCAAAAGAATGCTACCATCTCCAAAACTTCATGCAGAAACGTATGTTTGATATGAACAGGACTCATGTGAGATTTTCAGGTGAGCAACGAACATATGATTTGCCCTTCAGGGCTTTCATTTACTTAGCTTATGAAGGAGGAAGGAGCCTGTCCCATTTTTGAGTGAAAATATTTAGCATGAGAGTGATATGGAAGATTTCGGTAGATCTGTGGCAAGATCAAAGGCAATACATTATTTAACAGTGGTTCTACTTTTGTGGAATTATTTAAAGCATCATAATTGCTGTTCAGCTTCCCAGCCTTCATTTTCAAGTCTGGAATTCTGTGGGGAGCTATCACAATCACTAAAGAGTATAATATTACAGGCTGGGTATAAAAATATCTTTTTAATGACTAGCAAATTAGTGAGATGTCTTGACCTGAATCTAGACCAAACAGAAGACTGTTCCACCCCCCTTTTTAAAAAATGAAATGATGAAAAGAAAAGACTAAATTGTCACCACATTGTTATGTTTGCTGAATTTTCCAGAACGTAAAATGTCAGTTGATTAGATAAAATTTGTAACATTTTGCAGCAATACAAGTGATGATGGCTATGTGTTGTATCGGTTTTTTCCCCTTTTAGCACTCAGCCATTTTTGTGCTCTTTTTATCTTGGCACTAAAGGTGACAGTTATTTGTACAAAATGGACAGCATCCTGGCTAGTGTTCCATCAGCAGAAGCTCCGTGTGTGAATGGAAGAAGTGTTGTGCTCATGCAAAGAGTCCTTACGTGCGTGGAAACGATCCACTCACTTCTGTTCACAAGACTTCTGTTCACAGACACTGCTACTGACAGAGCACTGGTCTGGATGCTGCTCACTCTGTATAATGACTGCTAAATAATAATGAAGCCTGAAATAATAGACAACAAGGAGATGGAATTTTATTCACATAATGACAACTATGTTCTTGGACACGCACAAACACCTGGCCCTCCCTTGTTATAAGTAGGGTGGAGGCATGCTAATGGAAACTGAGTATTTTCACATCTTAAATTTCCTAAAGGAATCGCATTCTAAACATAACATTGAAAGACCAACTTGTTAAAGAAGAATTCAATTTATTTGTGGTAGATTAAAGAAACCACCTTAAGTGGCACAGCAGGGAAATACTTAACTAAAATGCAGAAGGTTGCCACTTCAAATCCCCGCTGCTACTATATTGAGCAGCAGCAATACAGGAAGATACTGAAAGGCATCATCTCATACTGTGTGGGAGGAGGCCATGGTAAACCCCTCCTGTATTCTACCAAAGAAAACCACAGGGCTCTGTGGGTGCTAGAAGTCAAAATCGACTTGACAGCACACTTTACTTTAGATTAAAGAAAAATTCAAGAATGTAATTGGATTTTTGAAACCTTGAAAAAATAGTTTTATGTAAATTATAAGATAGTTAGTTAGATCTCTCCCCAACACAAACCATATTTCTCTGCACTATTAAAAACCCTAGAAGGCCATTTCATTATGGCCAATTCATGTGGACCAACCCTTTCTAACAGATGTCCTTGGTAATATGCTAGTGTCATGGAAAACCTAGGTGACTACTGACTGGGATTGACATGCTCTATAGTGCCAGCATATTTAACAGCATTGACCATTTGGGCAGCATTGTTTTGTAACAGGTACCAAGTTGAGCACTTCACTTTGTCCATTTCTAGAAAGCATCCCAGAATAGGAACTGACATCTATGACCATATGGGCAACCTTAGCAGCTGTGCAAACCAGATGTCCGGCTGTTGAACTTTAGTTCCCTCACTAGCATTTTTGACAGATGTATCATGTATGTATGGCCATCAGATAGGCATAACTCATTTTTGGATTGTATTGCCATGTGCAAACTCCCCCCCTCCCCTTTTTGTAGATCCTGTCTCCAAAAACTCAGTACAACTTTAGCAAATTGTTTACAGTAATAGAAAAAGGATTGTACTTTTCTACAACCATGTGAAGGATGAATATATCAGTTTTATTGTGTTTTGCTTGAAAACATTTTTTGGAAAATTGTTTGGCTAAATGAAGCATTTTCCTTTAAACCCCCCTCAAATTTACCAATTTTAAAGGTTATAAATGTGGAGAGAACAGAAAGGAAGCCTCTATATTGACATCTTTCTCGCGCATGCATGCATGCTCTCTCTCACACATACACACACACACAAACTGCCATTATGTTTGAAGAAAGCTGAAATATCTCAAGACTCTCATCACTGTAATGCAGACCACACAAATATTTCGGAGCAAATATTAGTGAAGAGTTTTCATAATATAACATATATGTTATAAACAATGTATTCCTCTATTCACTTATTTTATGGAGCATCTTGTCACATTGCAGCAGTCCATCGTTCTCCCTGTTGTCCTTCCTTATTTTTCAGATCTGATTTGTTGTTTCCTTTTTTGCTATGAAATGCAGTTGCAGCCATAGCATGCCCAGTGTGATGGTCTATTCAGGCTTTTCAGGGCACTTGTTCCTTTAATTAAATCTTTCCCATTTGTATGTTCAGCCCATTTTATTGCTTCCCATTGATCCTGTTTAGGGATTCGTGCTTAATAGCCTGTTTTTTGTCCCTTGAATAGTTTCTCTTAATTGCTCCACTATCAGTTTCCATTTTCGTGGCAGGGGGAGGCTTTTACCTAATCACTAGTTTCCTTTACTGTTTTTAAATAACTTTTTAAAAAAATAACAAAATGGGAGTTTAATTTTAGGATCACCACAAGATTCAGACAAGCTTTAGACTCATAACGTTTATTTATCTTTCTCTTAAGGGTTTGCTCGAACAGAGGTCCGAATCAATGTGGCACTGCGGGGAGCGGAGTGGCAAATAGGAGTTTTAAGAAAGAGGAGAACAGGTCCTTACCTGCTCTCCGATGCCCCATGCAGCTTCCTGCTGGGGAGACGCATATCCCAAGTACCTATGCACAGCGCCAACATGCACATGGTGTCCACACGTGCATAGGTGCCATCTGCATGGTGAACTGCCCCATGCTGACCATGCAAATGACACCCACATATGTGAGGGTTCTTGGGATGCACTCCACACCAGCAGGAAGCTGCATGGGGCAGCAGAGAGCAGGTAAGGGCCTGATCTCCTCTTTCTTAAAGCTCCCTCTCGTCACTCCCCTCCCTGTGGTGCAAAACCAGTTTGGCACCTACTTGTGCTTGAACTTCTGTTTGTTCAAGCACAAGTACTTGAACAAAGTACACCCTTACTTTCTCTTTAGCATAGATGCAGGTGTTGCAGTAATAAATACATTAGTCTGGATGTTGACCAATGTGTTTAGGATTGCAGTCTAACTGTGTACAGGCTCAACTGGGGAATCACATGTACAATAGCCACATGCATGGACATTCTCCTGTTCACCTGCTAGGCCCCTAATGGAATTGGGTATGGAGCCATGCCGACACACTAATATAATTTCACCAACAATTTTAAATTGCATTTTTCTTTCATTCCAGAGATGTGACATATGAAGATAAAAAGGAGAGAATTATATGAGGCATTACAAGGTTTTTGTGTGTGGTATTTGCTTTATTCACACTTGCATGTAGTTTAGTGATAAAGTTATATAATAATGTATTGTAACGTTGCACACTGTTCATGCCTAGTGTTAGACACAGACAGATATCTTGTAATGTTAATATGACCTGATGGGAATTGGCCTAAACTCAACCACTCGTAATGGCGTGAAGGAATCTCAGTCTAGAATTTAGCAGACTGGTATCGTGTTTCTTTAGAGCAACCAGGAAGTACTGAGTATCAGTGCCTATTCATTCTCATTTTTATGGCATGAGCTCCTTTAAATAGTTTGTTCAAAATATAAGCTGTCCTAAAATCTCCAAGACAGCTTTGAGAAGATTAATTATCTCATGTGTTCAATTCTGTAGCTAGCTCCCATAGAAGCCGCACATGGTACTGAATAGCTGAAATTGACACAATTAGCATAAAGATAATTAGCATATGACCCAAAGTCTGGAAGAAGGAAAGAAACCATATACATAGGAACATGTACATAAACCATGTATATAATCTATAGAAAAGTCACACACTATAGATTATTATCATATTGCAAAAAAAAAAAAAAACCCATAGTAAAAAAAAATGCCATACAAACAAATTTCTTATACATCTGTGATAATTTTTTGGATACTATGGGGTTTTTTTGGCAATATGATAATAATCTATGGTGTGTGACTTTTCTATAGATTATATACACGGTTTATATACATGTTCCTATGTATATGGTTTCTTTCCTTTTTCATCATCCGTGTGTCCTCATTTTTCTTTCCAAAGTCTGGAAGAGACAGCAAAGTTTTTACGCAAGCAAAAAGCAAGGTAGGAAATTATCAGAGTGAAATAAACGAACAAGAGAACAAAACAACATACCCTGTTATGTATATTATTTATATTTCAAAATTATCCAGATCGTATACACATTATACATAGGCCAGCCTGTCTTGCCTATTGGTCTTCTCTGCCCTCTCATCCTCCCTTCTCACAGCACTCTTCAAAACATACAACTACTGAAGGAGCCTGAGAAAGGCACATCCTCTTTAAACACTGGTATAACTCAGCTTCTCTCATTATGCATACCAAGCTTGGTCTTTACATCTGTGTAAATGAAGGCTGCCAGCACAGAATATGTAGAAAAATATTTTACAAAACGATCATTGCGGTGAGGGGGGCTGAAAACTTTCTTCCATAGATTCAGACGGTAGCCCTTGAGCACTTCTGAAGCATTGTATTTTCTGCAAATAGCTAGAAGAATAAAAATGGAGGTTACAAAATTTTTTTAAAAAAAATCCTTACTTTTTCTTTTCTTTTCATTTTTTCATACTGAACTAGCACAGTTGTATTACCAAGCAAATATCATTTTTTCCATCAGCACACTATCCCTACTTACCAAGATAGTTTCATTTTCTACTAACTGGCAATCACCATCTCTGTTTTGCTTTTGAGGATGCCTTTTCAAAAAGTGGGGTGAAGAAGTCAGGTCTACATTCTAAGTAAAGTGGTTCCACGTGGTTTGAAAACTATAGCCCTAGAACACATAGGAGCATAGGAAGCTGCCATATACCAAGTCAGACCATTGGTCCATCTAGCTCAGTATTGTCTACATAGACTGGCAGTCTATGGGATGCAGGCAGGAATCTCTTTCAGCCCTGTCTTGGAGATTCCAGGGAGGGAATTAGGAACCTTCTGCTCTTCCCAGAGCAGCTCCATCCCCTGAGGGGAATATCTAACACTGCTCACACATATAGCCTCCCATTCATATGCAACCAGGGCAGACCCTGCTTAGCAAAAGGAAAAGACATGCTTGCTACCACAAGATCAGCTCTCCTGAGAGCATGCTGGCAAGACAAAAGAGGTCTGCAGCAATGCAGAACTGCAGAAACATGTGCACCAACACATGGAGCCCCAGTGACACTGAAAACAGGGCAACTCTGTTGTTCCCCAATTAAGGGCACACATAGCACACCACTTGGCAGAAAAACCAATGTGCTGGCCCCATGCATAAACCCATACAAACACAGGGTGTGGAAACCTCCCTGTGCTCCATTAATAGAAAGGAAAAGAGAGAGAGCATGTATCCCCACAAATCTGGTGTCTGTTTCTGCCCATTTGCTTGAATTACTTGAGCAACCTGCAACACACACCTTGGCATGCAGGACCTTTAATTGGAATCACCATACAAGAGGTTTTGATAGCTTCCATCTGGGGAAGGGGAGGGGGCACATGCAATAGAAACCCTTTCATTAATAACATACCTGAGTAAGTGTGGCTGCCAAGCAAGGCATCCTTTCAAAAATGTAGCGTGTGGAGTCTGGTTGGGCAGCAAGGCATTGATTTCTCCGAATGCCTAGACAGTGTGTGTATTTTTAAGGCTTCTGTGGACAGTGCTGCTCCCTCCAACTGCATAGACAGGTGCCCTCAACTGTGTGTGTGTGTGTGTGTGTGTGTGTGTGTGTGTGTGTGTGTGTGTGTGTGTCCAAATGGCCTTGGGGCCCCCCACCTTGGAGGTACTCCAGACTGAAGAAGTACCATGTGAACCAGCAAAAGAAAGTCTAAAATTTGGGTTAAAAGATAGCCCCTAGATTTTGAAAAGTTGTTCTGTTCTATTTTTTGTACCGGTTTGTTGGAGGAGGGGCCCCCAGCACCTTCCCCTGGGGTGCAAGCATGAGGTCACAACCATACTTCATGAGCAGAACCATCCAAAGGAGATCAGGTACAGGGATGAGCTTTAGAGCAACGTTTGACGATAAAACATGCAATAGATGCATGTCCTCTTTCCCCAAAGACCACTCTCTCGTGAGAGGAACTGGCCATGGAGACACAAATGCAGGCTGGAGGGTTGTTGCCACCCAGCCTAGCTGATAGTTCCATGCAAGTTGCGGGGAACCCTAGCAACACTTTCCCCCATCCTGGTGACTGCCACAAGGCATCAGTCCAAGCACCTCCACTGACAGTTTGGTCTCCCACAAGAACATCAATTGTTTTGTTTTGGTTTCGCCCCACACGGCCACCTGGCTTGCCAGGGATCGCTCAAAGCTGTGGGTGCCCTGCCCTGGGATACCCTGCAGTGGCCGATTTACATATGCCACACCAGTGTGGACGTGGATCCCAGACCAGTGTGGACGTGGGATCCAGCTCCAATCTTTCCCAGCTCCTCCCACCTGAAACCTCTCAGGCACATGGAGCGGATTGGACTCCTTGGAAGTGCCAAGGAGGGTTGAGGGGAAGGTACAGGCAGTGCCTCCATTTTTCTCCGGTGAACTGGCCCTCTCATGACAGGCAAATCCTCTCCAGCCAGCAAGGCAGCACTGGGGCAAGAGTGTGTTGGGGCTTCTTGTAGTGCTTTGCCCAGGTCTACAAGTCCAAGAGCATCCTTTGTCACAGTTGACCAAACCCCAGGATCCTTTGCCTGCCCTCATATACATATTCCCTCTTAGGAAGTAGTCATGATCCCTTGGAGTAACAGAAAACCAGTGCCCCTCTCCATACCTTGGTACCATTGATCTTGCTTGTGCAAAACTGTATGGCTTCAGGGTACTTGCATGTCCAGCTTCTGGTAGGGGTGTGCAGGGAACTGACTGGTCTGGTGGTTCCGTTCAGTCCGGGGTGGTTAGTGGACCCTTCACACACACACTTTTTTTTTAAAGACTTACCCCCTCCGGGGGCCTTCTCTGAGGCAGCAGGGTGTGGGTGTCCACAGAGGTTTTCCTCCCCCCGCCAGGCTTCCTTCCTTCAAACAATGGCCCCATTCAGCCATTCTTCAGCCTGGAGGGGCATTTTTTCCTTGGTGCGGTAGCATTTAAACAGTTACCGCACCTGCACAATGGGTCTCTACGTGTCCCAGGCCACACAGAGGCTCATTGCGCAGGCGCAACAACCTCCAAAGTGGCCGCTGTGCCGGGGAAAGCCTGAATGGGCTGAAGAATGGCCAAATGGGGCCATTATTTAAGAAAGGAAGGCTGGCAATGGGAAGGGGGACCTCTGCAGACCCACCTCAGAGAAGCCCCCAGAGGGGGTAACTTTTAAAGAAAACTTTAAAAAAATTTTTTGTAAAAGTTCCACGAACCCCCCGAAAGGGCTGGGGGTGGGTGGGTTTCAGTCCGGGGGCAAGCCAAACCAGGGGGTGGTTCAGCTCAACCTCAAGCCTTCGAACTGAACCGGTTCAACTTTGAACTGGTTGGGTTCTGAACCTGCTTACACATCCCTAGCTTCTGGGCAGAGGGACACCTCCCTCTCCCTTGCCCGCAGTCTGATGACATGAGTGATTTGGAGCTTTCTGGAAGGCAGCCTTGAGGGACAAGGGAGCGGGAGGCGTGCATCTGCCTAGAAGCCAGAGTTTGCAAACCAGCAACTGGACAATTGTCTGTGGGATGATTCCTGGGTTCACAGATTAACCACAAGATGGTTTCATGCTATGTCCGAAGGCACCATTTGTTGCCATGCTCTAAACTTTTCCAGTTTGTCTATACCTTTCAAAAAGCGTGACTCCCAGAACAGGACACAATACTCCACAGCCTATACCTGTGCATTTGATTTGTGGGTTTGTTTTTGTTTTTGCTTTTTGGTTTGTTTGTTTGTTTGTTTGTTTGTTTGTTTGTTTGTTGGCCTCAATGCAGAATTGTGCATTTTTTCTGTTGAATTTAATTTTGTTACTTTTACCATAGTTTTCCATTCCATCAAGTCTATTTTATTTATCATATTTTATTTATCATATTTTTATACCGCCTGATATGTAAATATCTAGGTGGTATATTTTGAATACATTTTTAATTTTTAATTAATATTTTTTCATTTTTTATTTTATTTTAATTAATAATTTTTCAGGCAGGAGGAAGAATTTTAGCAGATATTGTGACAGATAGACAATGATACTTTTTTCAGCTTTGAGCACAATTTCCCTTTATCAGCTTTATATAGGAAATAAATACATATCCACCATTTTCTTATCCAAATGCCTTTCCCTTTAAACACCCCCCCCCAATTTTGAATTTAATTTTGAAACAAAACTTGCTGTGCTGACTATTCAGATGGCCACTGCACATGCACAGAGGCCAGCTGAGCAGTGGGGGGGATCAGACTCCCCACGGGATGCTGAGTTGGTGGTTGCCAGTTCCCCAAGAATGCCCGGTGTCCATAGGGTAGATCTTTGCAACACCTTAATTGAAATATCCCTCCAGTTTGATGAGGAGACCTTGATTAGCTCTCTTTGAGTCTGGTTTTCCATCCAGTTGTGAATCTGTTTGAGAGTATTATCATCTACTGTAGCCTGAATTTGATCACTTTGCTAATCAAAGTATCATTGGCGAATTTGCCACATGCTTTTCTGAAATCCAGACAAATTATGCCCCACAGAATTCCCACAATCCACTAAGCTAGTAACACAATTAAAAGGGATTAAACAACAACAACAACAACAATAACATTAGTCTGACAGGATTTATTCTTGACACATCCATGGTGGTCTACTAATCAGTGCATGGTTATCAAGATGCTTACAGACTGATTGCTTTATAATTGAACTGGTCTATGTCCAAAATAAATAAATTGATTGATTGCTTTATAATATTTTATAGCATATTTCCTGGTATCAATGTCAGACTGATGGGTCTGTATATTTTATTTTTCCCCTTTTTGAATACTTTTTGAAGCTACCTTCCATTTCCCCCATATTTGTGAGAACCATATCTAAAATACCTTCTTCCTTCAGTTTAATATAAGAATATATATGACAAGTTGTGGGTCAATCTATTGCATAGCTTTAAAACAAAATGATAAGAAGCACTGTGTTTCTTTCTGACATGTGATTTCACTTGTAGGATACATTTAGGAATATGATTTAAGTAATTGTCTAAGGGAGTATTTGAAGTGCATATAGATTTGGATGAACAGTCCTCTCATGTGTTAAAAAAAATGGATGTTTCAGGAAGGTGTTGGGATGTCTTGCATAGGATGGCCCAACAGGTGCATTCTTAGTGTTTCCTCTTCATAACCATGTGGGCAGGGATAGTATTGTCCATATCGGCCCCATGTGTTCAGTATATGCATGAGGGGTGAATGTGTGCATATCCTTAGTGTCAGTTACATTTGGGGAGTGCAGGCCAAATGTAGCGGGCTAACTTGTGGATGGCACCTAATTGATTTGAGCCAAATTTGATACAGCTGTAGGGACACATAGGGATGGCTCAAGGGCATAGTTTGTGATGATGTCATCCATCTGATTCAAGATGGTGGATGCAAAAACGTTTGAGGTGCAAGTGGACCATCTAACTTGTGGACCATCTAACTTGATGTCATCCACCCTGATTCAAGATGGTGGATACATGATTGTTTGAGACGCAAGTGATAATTTAATCAACGGCATAGTTTGTGATGATGTCATCCACCCCAGTTCAGGATGCTGGAAACATGAACATTTGAGGCACAAGTGGGCTAACTTTTGAGCTGCCTAACTGATTTGGACCGAATTTAGTCCACTTGTAGAGATAGTGAAAGGAATGTAGGCAGATTAGTTCTTACTATAACAAATTGTTCATATACAGTCTTTGATGAGAGAGAAAAAACAATTCAGTGGAATGCTATGCAGAATTTCAAACTACAATGCAAAGCACAAAACATTATGATTAACTACATCTGGTGTAGTTGTAATTTAAATGTATTGGTGTGTCTGAAGCAAGTGCCAGATATTGAAGAAAGGGCAACAGGAAGTGACCGACTGATATTGTTGAATCAAGCAGGAGACAAACATCACAGAGAGGAAATGCATCATCATTGAACTCAGGAACTGGGCAGAAAGCTGATATAACTGCTGACGGTGCTAAAATTCCAAGAATAAAATAATAATGACGAATGCTTCTTGCGTTTAAAATTAATGTAGTCCTGATGAATAGCTAAAATTTGGTGCAATGTAGCTTTTAAAGGCTCCATTAAGGCAATTATTCTCTGTTCTTCAGTTGCTAGTGGATGGGAGCAGAAGGTTCTTGGCAATAACACTGGCCATTAAAAGCAGTTTTCTCATGTTGACTTTCAGTTCAGTTCAAGATACTCCATGTGGTTTATCTAAAGCTGTACAGTTAGGCATGAAATATAGTGTTTTCTTTAGCTTTATTTTAATATTTTTAGCAGATATAGATATAGATGCTTTTAAACTGTGGCTTCAGGAAAAAGCTATTGAGAGATCGGGGGGGGACGGGACGACCAGGAATATAATTTTTCCCGGCACGTTGTAACCAGATGGGATCCTGGGAGTCAAAGTTCAGAAACCATCCAGCTGCTTCAGGGTTTCTGATAACAGATCATATTGTGGCAAGAGCTTCCCTATCTTTGATTACCCATGCGTCTAAAATTGGAGTATGTGTGCTTTCCTCAACTTCATGGGTGAATTTTTATCACTCCTTGGGTGAACATTATTCACTCTTGTGCTGAAGCTGACTATAACTTTTGAATGATTACCGGTATGCCATCTGAATAACTGTTACCTCACTAACTGGAGTCCTGCTCATAAAGTCCTATTCATTGAGATTTTGAGCTCTGCGGGTGCAGGTCATGGAGACTCGGCAACTCAGCTCCCGCGGAGCCAAATCGTGATTCATGTATCTCAAGCTTTATGACATTATCGCAGCAGAAGCCTCAATCTAGTCTCCTCTCTCTCTGCTCTTTCTCCAATTGCTGGCACTCACAAGAGATTATGCCTGCAGCTGTGCAGAAGGGATATCCCTAATGAAGCAGGCAGAGCCAAAGACCTCAGAATACTATGCCTTGCAATGTTATCATAAGACTTTTTACTTTGGCAGGATGGAACTTCTTGAAGGCTGAAGGCCTGCAACCAAACAGGGAGGATTTCTTCATGCATGTTCAGTGAAAAGGAAATATCTCCACTTGTGGTTAACAGAATGTGATAAGGCAGGAATATAACTGACTCAGAAACAAATCATTTCATTTGCTAAAATAAATTGCATCTCAAAAATCGTATTGCAGCTAGAAATGTTTCCCAGACCTAGGCATTCATACCACACAGGCATTTTTCACACTGTGGACACTGCTGCATCTTCCACATACAAGTTGGACTAGAGCATGGTTATGCAAATACTGGCATTTTCATTGATCTCCCCTTCCCTTGGAGGCACTCTTTGCAACCTGGAAACATTATATGTTTGTTTAATATTTATACCCTGTCCCTCCAGTACACTACTGCTTGGGGTGGCTCACAACCTTGATAAAATAGATACAATGTAAAATAAACTATTAATAAAGTTAGACAAGTTAAGCGACCAAGCTAAAACCACATTTAAAATTACAATTTTTAAAAAGATTCCAAATTAAAAGTAATAAAAAGCTAAAACCTGAGAACAATAAAACCAAAAGAACTTACCAGATAGAAGCAGCTGATAAAACATCCTCAGGGGAGGGAGTCACATAACATGACTCCTGAGAGTTGTCCAGTTCTCAGGGATATTTCTCCGAGTTGGTCAGAGCACTTCTGGTGGAAGAGGAGATTGGTGAGAATTGGCTCCTCCTTCATGTGAGCACTGCACTTCTGAAGCAGAATAGAACTGCTATGGACAAGCATAGTCTTGCTGCAGGGACAAAGCATTAGTCGGGATGTTGGCTGATATATTTTGAAGAGCTACAACTTTACACACATACCCCAAGAGTAAATAAATGTAAATACAGACTATCTGTCACATGTCAGGCAGGCTGCATGTGGTTTGGCCTTGTTTCATGGCCTCGGATTGCTCTGCCTGGGCTAGCAGCAATTGGCTGTTCCTTGGGCCTGCCTATTGCTTCACAGGCAGGTCCCAGTACATTGGCTGCCTCTTGCCCACTTTAGGAGTCACTATGCTCCTTCCTGTGGCAGCCCTACTCCTTGACTGGCCCCTCATCACAGGCTGGTCTGGTCTTATGTAGCCCCTGACATGTGGGACAGCTATTGTAAGATTGCTGGGTCTCACAAGATCTCGATCTGAGATCTCGCGAGAGCTGACCCCATTCTCGCAAGACGACACCGTCTCAAGATGGCCAAGTCTCACTGCAGCGAGGGGGCCAGCACCATATGCAGGCAGCCTCGGGCAGAGAAGTCACTCCTGATGCCAGGCTTAGGAGAGGCGGTGCTGCCCATTCAGGTAGGGTGAACCTGTCGCCATCTTCCTCCTCGCCCGGGTCAGGAGTTACGGACCCCCGAAACAACCATTTACTAGGCATGTGTATAGCCTGCCCTTTTAAGTTCTTCACTGTCCTCATCCACTTCTTTTGCCATTGACAATGCCAAGTTTCCTGAGAAGAAGCAGATGTGACACCCTGGGAGAGACAGAATTTTTTAGACTCATCAGTCTTCATTAGAAACAGCATTGTCTGTGAAATATGTAACCTGGTTTAATAACACTCTTCATTTTATGAATGGTTACCCCAAATCTATCAGATCTACCCATTTTACCTTTAATATTCCTCTCACTACAGACGTACCTGTGGTAGCAGCTCTGCATCCAGATTCTTTTTCTCAGTTCAATGCCTGCACTCTCAGAAGTCTGAAAGCAGCAGGAGGTTTTTCACACATGGCTTTATGCCTGGGGTATCTGAAGAGCAAATGAATCTGCTTCGCAGCAGATTGGAGGCATTTTAATTCGAGGGATTAGATGGACCATTCACATAGCCATCAGCACCTCCATCAACACCTTCAGAGAAAGCAGAAGCCCCAGAGTTTTTTTCAAAAGCTGCTGGATTTTTTTTTACCCCGGACATAACTCGCTAAGCCAGAATTCACAGCCTCCCTTTGGAGAAAAACAAAGCCCTGTCTGTCCTGGTCCTTGATAGCCCTCAGGGAGGTCAGGATAAATCCAGCGAATATGTGGACTGGCACACTCCAATCAAGAGTGGATTCGGCGGGAGGGGGGGGGGGGGAGTCCTGTCTGTAAGACCTCCTGAAGGTAGGAATTTGCTTATACTCTCTGCGACAGCTTTCTGAGGTGAGAGCTTGCTTTGGTTTCAGGGTCAGAAGTGGCTGATGATGACACTACATTTTTTTAATAAAAATAATAATATAGATGGTTTCCTTGCTGTTGCCTGTTATTCCTAGTTCAGAACAAGGTCCCCCATTGCCCCTTCTTGTTGATCATACCAGAGGTCAGTATCTGTAAAAGATCTAAAATAGAAAACTGCCTTACAAACAAAAGCAAATCACTGTGGGCCATGAGTGCATTCTAATAAAGCCAAGCTTCAGTTATCAATGTACACTTGATGGATACATTTAAACATTTGGGCTCAAAACAAATTATGAAAAATAATCAAATTTTTTCCCTAGTTGCTTTTTCTCTTTAAATTCATATTATTGAAAATGTTTCCATTTCTGTCCAGGGGATCCTGGCCAAGACTATATATGGAAAGGAACAAAATGAAATCAGAATCTCCCCATCAATGCTTGTTTTTAAATGACTTTTGAAAACACATCTGTTTTTATCAGGCTTTTAGTTTATGATGTGTTAAAGTTTTACAGTTTTATTTATGGTAATTTTAATCTATTTTATATCATTTTTAGGTTTTAGTTGCTGTTTGGTTAGATTGTAAACTGCCCTGATATTTTATATAGGGTGATATATAAACACAACAAATGAATAAATGAATAATATAAGAGGGTATCAAGGTGGGTCTAATAAGGATAACTAATAATGAGCTAATAAGGAGAGGGATAGCTAAACATTGCAAAGGGAAATGACAGCTTTCTGAAGTACTTCCAACTCTTGTCTGATTTATGAGCCTTTAAGTAACACTGCTGCCAGATTTCCAAGGGGTCTCCCTTTCAATCATGTGGTCTAGAAAAGTGCTTTTTAAAAAACCCAGTAAGTTCATCAGGGTACCCATTACCTGTATGACACACCCCCAGCTCAGAACTCTTTATTTCCTGATAACGGGTGAAGTGATGCACAGTACATATATGCACGGAAGACATTGGTTGCAGTGCTGCTCAAGTCCCAGAAGCAGTGGGGCTGCTGAGAGAACAGGCAGCAGCGCTAAGGGCATGCCATATTCATTCCAGTTCTCACAAATTGACAACTCAGTGTCCCTGCTGCTTCTGAGTCTACAGGAGCACAGTTATTACATGCAACTTCTGTGCAGCATGTCAGCCAGTGCTGCGCAGCATGTCAGCCAGCATGTCTGTGCAGCATGTCAGCCTAAGAAGTTGTTTTCTGTTCTGATTTCTGCTCTGACGAGGCTTTATACGCCTGTATCGTGCTTTGCCACCAAGTGTAGGAACATTCTTTAGGCACTAGTATAAGATGAAAGAGGAAATATTTCAGTGGTGAAATGCATTATTTGCTTTTATGAGGCCTCAGATACATCATTTGTATATCCAGTGGGTTTGCTGAAGCAGGGCTAGAAAAACGAATCTGAGATCTTGGAGAGATGTTGACTTTCCTATACTAATTGGAGCATTGCTCATAATAAGGACAGGTTCCAGGGAGGAAAGTGTCTTGATGCCATTATGCAGGCTACCCTTTCAAAACTATATTTGGTCATATTATGGCTCTGTAAAACAGGCATGAAGCCCTAGAAATGGACTTAATCCTTCTCTAACAGATGGCTGTGTTTGCAGACATGGTAAACTAGAAAGTCAGCATTGTATGTTGGAGAGAGGGTGAAGGAGAGAGAGTGAAGGAGTGGTATAATCCTAGCCAAGATTCCTGGATAAAAGTGACAGGATCAAACTTATCTTACACTATTAACTACATTTTTAAAAAAATTTAATGATTAATTTAAAATATTGGCTGGCAAGTTGAGCAAAATTACTCAAAGGAGTTCTATTGAAATTAAATTGTGTTTTACATTCCAATTGGATTACTTCAAGTATTTTTTCTTCATCATGTCAGTCACTATCAAAAATATTCAGAAACCTATTTTGCTATAGAGAAATAGATGAGAAATATGGATTGAATTTTTCCATGCGTCATACAATCAGCTTCAGTAGGACTGTTTCTTAATTTTTACCCCTAAATTTCAAGCTTTGAGGCAGTGGATTAGAGTAGTGCATTTGCTAAAGGAGATGGAAGCTGCTCCTTCTCCATCTTGTGTAAGACTTGCTTGGTCTAGCAGATTGCACCCACACACCAAGAAGACACATGACACGTTTTATGGTGAAAAGGGCCACTATTTTATTCATTAAATTAAATGGTAATTGTAACAGAGATTTGCTCTCCATCCCCACAATGTGGTAAATTTCCCATGGGTGACATACCTTGGCTCCAGGCAGCCCCATTGCCCTAAGGCAGAAGCTGCCCATCTCAGCCAATTTAAGGTCAGGTCTCCTCCCACAGTGGCACACACACATCCCGAAGCCGCCATGCCTTTCAAGGAGATATCGTCTGACCAATTGGGAGGGCCTGATCAGCATTCCCTGAGCCTCCAAGTTCTAGGGAGTTGCCCAGACTCCTCTATCACCAATTGCATACCTCAAGGTGCTCACCAAACCTAATGTGTTAATTCTCACCGCACTGCACCTGCCAACCAGGAATTGTAAACATGAACTATCTAACTACGAGGTACAGTAAGCAGCAGGCAAAAAATGATGCGAACAACATGCCAATCAGATGAGCACCCACAAAAATTCCTGCCCGGCCTCAAAAGATAACCAGCAAACCCCAACTGTACCCAAGGGAAGGGAGGGAGGTTGTCTGCCTGAAATGGACTGAGGAAGGAGGACGCCAATGAACAGCTGCTCATCAGCCCTCTTCAGTCAAAAGAGCCAATAGCCTTGAAGTCTTGCCTCATGCTCCCTTGGAAGGGAACTGGGGCAAGCAGGCCACACAGCCTATTCAGGCAGTGAGCAGACGGATTAATTGCTAACATGTCAATGTAGCCAGCTTTACAAAATCATGAATAGCTGTGTGACTTTCCATTCCTTGTGCTGTTTCATGGTGCTGGTGTGGGGTGGGGGCAGGTGACAGACAGGCAATTATTAAAGCCTTTCTAGAGCCCCTTTTGTTGCCCCCACAACTTAACATGGGGCCATGCGGTCTTGCGGTCTTCCAGTTTCTTTATCTGCCTGTTCTGTGCCTTGTAACAAGAGTAAGCATGATCTTTGTTTTACCTGAGTTACACTTTGAGAGCTCCACTGTGACAATATTTGAGAACTGATGCTTCATGCTAGAAGATTAGCTGTAGTAAGATCAGGAAGAGAAGGTCATGAATATCTGGCTTTGCATGAATTCTAAGTACTATTCCCAATACTTGCATTGATTTTAAGACTGGGGTTTGCATCTTTTTGTTTTTCTCCCTGAATTGCTGGAAATTTCATACAGTCTGATGGCAGGATGATAGTTTTACTTTACAGTGCCTTAGCTTGAGCCAAGGCTTTTAAAAACCTTCAAAATTAGAATAGCACAGGTGAGTGTGGGTTCTCTATGTGGGTGGGTTCTGTATGTGACGTGGAAATCCATTCAGTTCACTGATTCTCTATGTAGCTGACAGATTTTGCTGAAACAGAACAAGATGGTACTACAGATTTGTTTTCCACTGGCTTGCACCTGGACCAAAATGCTTTTCGCTGAGATTGGCAGCTGTATTTCGCTGCCACATTGCGCAGGTGTAAAAGACACAAGCCAGTTTGGAACCTGCTTCATATTTCAATAAACCAGAATAAAGACTTGCATTGAGGAAGCAGAGACCCACTGACATCTCATCAGGACCCAACTCCCCAAATGGATTAAGTCTGAAAATCCAAAAATAGCTTCCACAGACGCATGAGGCAAGTCTTGGCCTCTGGTGAGTCATATGTAGCGTTTTGCAGGGGAAGAAAGAAGCCCTCTAATGAAAACTCCAGCCTTCAACTAAGTTCCTTTTCATAGGTGGCTCCCATCACTCCCCACAAAAAATTGTTTCTGTAGGTCCAAGCCAAACTGCCTGTTGAATAATTTGGCCTGAAGCAGGAAGCGAGATCTTTGACCTTCCTCAGTGTCCTTATTGTAGATGCATGCCTATAATTCCCAGTAATTTAACAGGAGCTTTAGTTTGAAAAACAGAAAAGATTTGGGCTTTATTACTTTCATTCATCATCATTAACTCATGCCATGTGGCGTAGAGGAAGGAATGACATATTTCTGCAATTAGATTCAGTATTTTGCATGAAAAAAAATGAGCTGTTACAGCAAACACTGCTTTCCGAACAAGAAGTAAGTCAAAAGGGAAGCAAAGGCTGCAGGACAGGCATGGAAATGAAGACTTTAAAAACCTATATTTTAAAAATGGAATCTTTACCCCCCCCCCAGTTGGGGTAACATATGACTATAACTACTGTGCATTTCGCTTATACTGGGGTGGGGGGGAGCATATTACATTTGTTTTTAAGGGCATTTTCACAGAAGATAAAGCAGATTGTGTTTTGATTAAAAAGCAAACATAAAACCTTCACTGACAAGAATTCTCATTGACATTACAAATACCTCTCCTGTTTTATCTTCCATTTTAATAATGGTCAAGCATTAACAGAAACAGTGCAAGAATGGCTCAGAGGCAATATGACAGCCAAACTACATGTGACATTAGTCACATGGTTTTCCCCAGGTCACCCCTAGATGTGACACAATAACATGTGTTGTCCGTTGTTTTAATGTAAACAGCAACTGTGGTGGGGTGCAGGTATGATCTGCATTGGGACCATGATGTAGGGACAGGATTTTAATCTGCCATGGTCCTGATCCATATCTAGCTTCCTTGTGGCTGCTTTTAACATTTTTTAAAAAAGCAAAACAAAACACTCAGGGCCAACAGCATGATTAACATCATGTCTGCTTGATTAACATCTAGTTTGAACCTACTCCTCATATATGAAAATGCTATCTTGTTGCTAGTACTTCCATTGAGTTTCTTTTCTGAACACAGCCAAGGTGTTTTGATTTCCTCTAGTAAATGCAGATTAGCACCCTCCTCCTTATTCATACTGTGTCCTAATGTAAAATGGATTCCATTCCTGTTGCTGAATCCAAAGCCCCATGCATAGGGATGTGCAAACTGGCTCGAATTCCAACTGGCTCGAATCCAAACCGGTTCGGTTTGCAGGCTCGAACTCAGACCAAACAGGGCATAGCATTGGCAATGACAGTCCGAGTTTGAACCGATCGAGCCCCGGTTCTGTCTGAGCCGGTTCGAGCCGGTTCGAAGATTCTAGTGGCCATTTTAGATCTTGTCCTCCATTTTGTGTGACTTGTTTTGCTTGATTGCATTTGCTGAGCTCTTGCTTCCCAGATTGGCCAGATGAGTCTGGCTATCTGGTAGGCTGTGCACTGTACCAGTCCTTGAGAACTGGCACCCTATTGGCTAGGGGGGAGGGTGAAGGTGGGGGATCCCAAAGGAGGGAGTTTCAAATCCTATTTAAAGCCAAGCCTCTGTCCTAGCCAAATCACTCTGGCTGCAGTTGCTGCTAGGCTTCCTCTGGCCCTGCTGGTGCTGCTGGTTCTGCTGGTGCAATGAGAGTCTGCTTGGCAGACTGGTGCTGTGTTTTTGTCCCCGATCCCCTGTTCCCTTCTGCCTATTTCTCTCTGCCCCTGCTTTAAACCATTTCCCCCCATTGTGTGTTTGTCCAGCTGCTTTTATTCCCCCGTCCCGGAGTGAGCGTGTGTTTCTCCCTTCTCCTCTGGGCCAGGGGGCCCCAGGACCTTTGGCCTGGGGCCTTTCTCTGGCCCATCCATTTCCCTAACCCAGTCCCCCCACTTCCCCCCATCTTTTTTGCTTTTGGTGGCTGGCTACTGCTTTTAATCTGTTGGCTGAGTTGAGAGCCTCCTCAGCTCAGCAGCCACTGCCAGACCGGTTGTTTCTATTTTATTCCGGGTTCTTTGCGGCCCCCCTCCGTTTTCTCTGGAGCAGATATTTTTTCTTTGTTAATACTTTTCTTGCTGTGCTTAGCACACCACCTGCTCCATACTCCAGCACCTCTCCCCCTCCCCTTTCCTTCCTCCCATCCCCATTCCTGCAGCCTTTTCCCCCACCAGCGTTTTTATTTATTATCTTAGTGTTTTTATTTTTAATTTGTTTTTTGGGTGGGTGAAATTGCTGGAAAGCTTTTCATTCTGCCCTACCCCCCTTCTCCGGGTGTGCCTGCCCGCCCACACTGTGCCAGCCTGCCACTGGTCTGGGATTCCTTCTTTTTTCTCCTGACCAGTGTGTGAGGCAGAAGATCTCCAGGATGATGGAGGGATAAGTGGTTAATTTTTGTTGTCCCCTTTCCCCCCTTTAGTGTTTTTAAATAGGGCCTCTCTTTTTCATGTTTGGGGGTGGGGAATATATTTTCTGTGGGGTTTTTTGCAGGTTGTTTCTTGTTTTTGCAGGTTGTCTCTTGTTTTTACAGGTTCCTCACCCCTATTGTGTAGTTTATTCATTGCATTGTATTGCATTGCATTGCATTGTTGTGGGTTGAGTAGCTTGTTTTAAAAGGGGTTTTCTTTAAATAGGGTTTTTAAAAAGGTTCCCCACCAATAGGTTAAAAAAAAAAGTTACCCCCCACCCACCCCATGGGCTTTTAATTTTTTTAAAGTGTTTCCCCACCAAATAGGTTTTTATAAAATTCCCCCTCCATTTTTTTTTTTTACATTTTTCATTTTTTAAAAATAAATAAATTAAAACATTCTGTGGGGATGTCTGAGCACCATGTTGCAAGCAAAGCTCTCAGCAGGTTGGGAGGCAGAGGTAGTAGGTGGTAGGGGTCCCCAAGCTGGTTCAGGGGGCCACAGTGGGCAGAGAAGACACGATCTTGGGGTCCCACAGGTCCCCATCGGTGAATTCTTTGGCACAGATGAAACAGTGGTGCAACGGCTCTCCTATACAGAGGAGCCTGCTACCGCCAAACTAGTTCTTGGACCTGTGGTGGTGCACCGCTGAGGCTGGTGCCTGGTGCAGAGCCTGGTGATGCAGGGGGCTCTCCTGTCGAGAAAGCTCATTCCGCGGCAGGGGTGGAGGGCAGGGGCTTGACAGCTGGCAGTGCAGCCAGATTTTCCCTCCCTCTTACAGTCCTTCCAATGCTCCTTTCGGGGCCCCTCTGATGATGCCCAGGTTGTGATGGAGTTTGGTGCTGGGTCCTCCCATTCTGGCTCTGAGGAGGAAAAGTCTGCTGCTGAGGTGGAGGGGAGGCCCCTCTGCCAGTGAAACTAGGCCCTTCTTCTTCTGCGGAGGGTGGAAGGGGGATGGGTGATGGCGGTGGGTGAGCACCATCAGCCCCCCTAGGTCTGTGCCCCCCTAACCCAGCCTCCCTCACCCAAAGCCCAAGACGGCACCAAGGGCATTTGAGGCCACCCAGAGCAGTGACGTTTGGTGTCATTTTGAGGTCCCTCAAGATGCCCCAACTGCTGCTTGCTGTGTCCACTGCAGGGCACAGGTCAGTCGAGGCAAGGATGTGAAGCATCTGGGGATGACTGTGGCGACACATGCGACGGCATCACCTGGATCTCCTTGACTCCCCTGGCAGTGCTAGTGCACCTTGTGTGCCTGCGACTGGCACTGACAAGGGCGGTGCACCAGCTTCCATGAAACAGGGCACACTGCCAGTCAAGCGGTGGACACAGTCGTCGGGGCACAAAGCGGCATGGTCACATGGACCCGCATCTCCTCACCCGTCTTATAGGGGAGATGATGGCCACTGACGATCAACCTTTTGTGGTGGTTGAGAACTCCGGCTTCCTCTGGATACTCCAGCTATTAGTGCTCTCAAGGACCACGTTCAGCCATAACATGGTCCCCTCCCTTTACAGGCGGTGCAGGGAGCTCGTATCAGCCATGCTGCATGCAGCACCGACTGGCACCAACATGCATTTCACCACTAATCTGTGGAACAGTGTGAGTGGGATGCACCCTGCTTTCCTGGCCCTCACTGCCCAGTGGTGGAGTCTGGAGAGAGAAGGGATCTCCTGTGGTGCTGCCTCTGGCTCCAGCGTATCCCACACCACATTTCAGCACAGGTGGGCCATCTTGCACGTGGACACCTTGGATGTCAAGCAAATCAAAGAGGAGGTGGCAGCCGTACTCAGGCGCCAAACAGAGGAGTGGATCGGTGGGTTGCCACACCTCTCGAGGGGCTTCATTGTCACAGACAATGGGTCCAACGTTACTGTGGTGGTAGAGTCAGTGATGGAGTGTGTGAACATCCGCTGCATGGCACACCTCTATAAAAGGTAAATCCTCTATAAGAGGTTGCTTTCTACTGAGTCATATCATTGGTCCATCTAGCTCAGAATCATCTACACTGACTGGCAGCAGCTCTCCAGAGTTTTAACAGAATTCTTTCCTAGCTCCACTAGGGATTGAACCTGAGACCTTTTGTTTCCAAACAAATGCTCTGCCACTGAGCAATGACCCCATACTCAACTGTCAGTGCATCTGTAAAACTTTCACCACAAAGGATCCACCTTTTGGATTCTATGAGTTACTGTGCAGACACAACAGTCCATATAATTACTGGTATTCTCTATTGCACTTATATCCTGACTTTCTTCTATCCTGGAACTCAAGGCAGCATACATGGGACTCACAGGCAGAGACCTAGAACTAGGGATGTGCACGAATTAATTTTTGCAATTCAATTCAAATTCAAATTGATTTGGCCTAATTTTTAAATGCTAGGGAGCACTAAAGTGGGTTGGGTGGCAGAGCCCCATGGGTGCCAACTGCCACCCAACTCCCAAAGGAATCGGGCAAAGGGGTGAATTTTTAAGAATGTTTATGTGTCATGGATTCTTGGTTGTGAAATGACTTCTTCATAGGGAATCTCTATGAAGAAAGTATTTCACAACTGACAATCCACACACAGTGATTCCCCGTGAAGACGTTATTTCACAATCAAGAATGCACACATAAAAATCCCTAAAAATTCACCCCAGCAGTGATGGCAGAAGCTTGGAGGGGACAAAGTGGAGGTCTCTGAGGCAAAATGAAGGGTAACATTCCCAAATTGATTTGGGCTCAAATCAAGGGTGATTTGATTTGACTTCAAATCTGGTAAGCATCTTTAAGGGTGATTCAATTTGAGGTTGAATTGCCCTGATTTGAATCGAATCAATTGAGCCATGAATCAGTTCACACATACCTACCTAGAACTGCTTAGCTTCATAAAATGCCTGTATCATGTAGGCTCAGACCATGTTCCAGCTTTTCATGATGAATTAAGTGGCAGAAGCAGCACTGAGACCCACTTTCAACACAACAGCCACCATCAAACTGCTGTATAATGTAACTGACAAAAGGCTTTTCATATGTTATGTGGAGGATCCTCAGAAAGTTCCATATAAACACAACCCTCTGTTCAGCTCTAGGCCAGGCAAAAAATGGAATACTTTGCTTTTCTTCCATGCATCAAGCACGAGATGCCACTCCAGTGAGAATGGCTCTTTGGGATCGGAGTCTGTTCCCCTTCTTGCATTGCATGCAGTTGTGTGCATAACTGATCTTCCCCTCACTCAGAGCATTCCTACATGGATCTAAGCAGACGCTTTCTAAAACAGCAGGCCATCTCTGCCATTTGTTTTCCCTCCTGCATGTTTCTTAGTCCTGCAGATGTTGCCATGATTTTGCCCTCTTGATAACATTTCTGTTTCTCTTCTTGGGATGTTTCTTTTTTCTTTCTGCTTGTTCAATTACATGTGCTCATTCATCTCTCATTAGTTCCTGTTCAGTGGAGGATACTTTGCAGAGAGCTCTTTATACAGCATTCATAATATCCTTATCCACAATCTGGATTCTCACTGACAACAAAGAATTCCATCCTTTGACAAGTCTGTGTATTCATTCCTTCATCCTCTTCTAGACAAATCACTCACAAGGTTCATAGTAGAAGTGTGACAAATTAGTTGGATTTTTCTTTTAAAAATAAAAATAAAAATCCCTCCATTCAATTGTATATGAGGATGTGTTGAAATGCAGATTCACACATACAGATTTTAGCACAAATTTGGTCATTTATCAGAAGTTGCCCAATTATTTCTTAACACTGTCAATATAATTCTCATTGCTTTGTCTTTATAATTATGGCCATCCTTTTCACTGGGTTTGCCAGCTCATTACGGTTCAAGATAAAATGACTCTTTTATCTAACGGAGCTAGCGCTCTCTCTCGCTCTCTCGCTCTCTCTCTCTCTTTGTCCCCACCCCACAAAAAAGAGATACAATTTCATTAATGAACCAAGTTATACATTAGGGCTGGTTCATGCACACCTAAGTATGTGGGTTCTTCATGCAACAGGCCCATATGCACATAACTTTTGATGAGAACTGGAGATTTCCCACATAAACGCCTATGTGAATAAGCCTTGCCCTGCTCTTGCTGTCCAGTCACTGGTCACATTCATATACAGTATAATGCAGAACCGCAAGTCCAATGGGTCAGCTTTTCTGCTCCCCCCCCCCCGCTCTCTCACCCAAATTCAGTCAGTGAGACTGCAGAGATGAGGGGGATCTGGATGCCTGGGCTTTTTTCTTTTAGGGGTGTGCATTTTGGAATTTTCTTGTTTTGATTTGTATCCGAATTGAAACACCCCCATTTTGTTTTGTACCCAAATTTTCTGAATCCGAATCAGCCCTGTTTTGTTTTGTAGCCGAATTTTCCGAATCCGAATCGATTTGGATTTTTTTAAAGGGTTCCAGGGCAAAAAGAGTGGGTGGTGGTGGTAGTGTCCAATGGGTGGTAGCTACCACCCAAATTTCAAAGGAATTAGGCAAAGGGCTGATTTTTTGTGAATTTTTAAATTTTACACATCTTTAAGAATTTTCCCATAGGGAATAATGGGGATTCCAGCAAATGTATCGCTTCAAATCAAGGGGAAAGGGATGACCCAGAGTGGAGTGTGGTGGGTGGTAGTGCCCAATGGGGGCAAGGAAACTTCCAGAATTATCTCAAAAGAATTTGGAACATAGGAAACTGCCATATACTGAGTCAGACCATTGGTCTATCTAGCTCAGTATTGTCTTCACAGACTGGCAGCGGCTTCTCCAAGGCTGCAGGCAGGAATCTCTCTAAGCCCTATCTTGGAGAAGCCAGGGAGGGAACCTGAAACCTTCTGCTCTTCCCAGAGCGGCTTCATCCCCTGAGGGGAATATCTTGCAGTGCTCACACATCAAGTCTCCCATTCATATGCAACCAGGGAAGATCCTGCTTAGCTATGGAGACAAGTCATGCTCAACCACAAGACCAGTTCTCCTCTCCATTGGGCAAAGGGCTGATCTTTTGTGAATTGTTGAAGTTTACGTGTCTTTTAAGATTTCTCCCATAGGGAATAATGGAGGTTTCAGCAGCCCCATAATTCCACTTGGGGGGCACTGGGGTTTCCCAGAGCGAGGGGTTGTGTAGTGCACATAGGGTGCCAACCACCTCCATACCCACAAGCCCTTGGGGTACTGGGTTTTGTGTTTCTGAGGTGTTCATTGTAGATTCTCTGATAGCATATGAGATTTTCAGTGAAAAACAAGAATCCACTCTTATATGCTACCAGAGAATCTACACTCAGAACACCACAGAAACAACAGAACCCAGCACCCCATGGGTTAGCAACCCTTCCCCTGGCCAATGTGGGGTCAGTAAAGAGTAGCAAGAAGCAAAAGAGCCAATGGGGAACAAGGAGGGAATTGTCAGCAGGTCAGCCCATGCTTTAGGTCACCGATCAGAAGGCTGGAAGGGTGGGAAATTCAAAGAGATGTCAAACACAAAATGGAGACTGACTCAGAGATCACCACAAAATGGAGGTCTGAAACAACAAAACGTTTTGTAGCCGAAACAGGGACGTTTTGTTTTGTATACAAAACTTTTGGATCTGGAAAATGGGTGTTTTGTTTTGTCTAAAAAACACCCGAAGCAGCCTGTTTTGGGTACAAAACGTTTTGTATCCGAAATGTTTCACACATCCCTACTTTCTTTATTGAAGGACCGCTCTGGCAGCAGTGAAGGAGGAACTTCCTCCCTCAGCTCCAGCTTGAAAAGCAACCAGACTGTGGTGCCGTAATGCTAGCACCACAGAACAGGCGGTCCAAGTCATGGAACCTCAATACAAACTGAAGATACAAATCAGAGTCTGGGGAGGGAAACCATGGGTCCATTTTTTGGTCATAACTGTAGTTGCTCACATTTGGACATACACAAATTGAAACCGGATGCCCCTTCACCTTGTCTAATTTTTTAAAAATAATTAAAAGAGTATAAAAAGAAAAAGATACAAAAAGGAAAGAAAACAAACAAGAAGGAAGTTAATAAATGCACATAACATCTCGTATATATCCAGTTTCACGTTAAGTGTGAATGCAGCCACTGTGCAAAGAGGATGGGAAGATTCCAGAAGTGGGAGCTACGTGCCTAAGCACATACGTTCATAGGCCCAGTTCTCATTAAAGGTTATAGATTCTGTGCAGCAGGGGAAGATCATTCCAAGTGATCATCAAGTAGGTCTTGCCTAGGAAAGCTCAGGCTCACAATACATCTGTTAGATTTTGAGATGCCTCCAGAATTTGGGGCCTTGGGCGCGCGCGCGCCGCAAAGAATGACGGGGAGTTCCACCGGAGGCCTGGTCTACCCGGCCTCTTCCCCTGCCGGCGGGTAGACCGGGCCTCCGGCGGAACTCCCAGTCGTCCTTTGCGGTGCGCGCACGCCCAAGGCCCCAGTTGGAGCCGAGACTTTGCCAAGAGAGGAGCTCTGTTCGCGAGCTCCTCTCTTTTTTGGAAAAACATGTGGTGAGGACTCAGGCAGGCGGCTGGGAGGGAGGGAGAGTGGGCGACGGCGGCAGTAGTTTACTTTTGGCCCTAATCCGCTCACGGGAGGGGGGCGGCGGGGGCGGCTGGTTTCCAGTGCCCCAATTACACAGTAAAATACGGGCGCTGGAGGGGGCAAAGAGGCGGGAGGGGTAAGTAAGCCCTCCCCACCCTTAAAGGAAGACCCCCCACCCGGACCCGGACCGGCCAGGTCCAAACCGGTCCGGACAGTTCAGAGGCCTTTAGAATGGCCTCCAGACCGGTTCGGACACACCCCTACAAGGGGGCTAGTACTTCTGAGCACTGCTTGTTCTCCAGAAGCACTCCATAAGATCAGAAACACGTTGCTGAGGGTCAGTGATGAGTTTCCGATAGTACAGAGCACTTGTGAACATAGGAGGACTGGCGGAATGTGTTTGTTTGTTACTTAAAGGTAACTCCCTGCTACTTAAAGGTACCCCCCCGCCCACTGATGAACCATCCAAATGCCAGACCTACGAACCAGTTTGTGCACATCCCTGCCTAATGGAATGCTTTGGTAGTCGGAACATCAGTGGCTCAATTCAATTTTTATTTATTTATTCAACATATTTATACACTGCCAAAAACTCACATCCCTGGGAGGTTTTCAGTAATTCCAGGAGGGGCGAGGAGAGGAGAATCCCCCCTTTTACCTTTGAAAAGGCCACTGCAACGTGGGATGGGGGGGGGGCTGTGAGCTCCTTCCAGCTGCCCTCCTCTAAGTGACTGCACAGGTCTCTCTGCTGTGCAGCCTTCCTCCTACACATGGAGAAAGGCCTAGAACAGGCTGCACAGCAGAGAGGCCCGTGCAGAGGGGATCTGGAAGGAGCTCGCCACCCCACATTCCTTCGCACAAAGATTAAAATTTCTCCCCTCCTCGCCCCACCCTCCCTGCAGCTGCCGCCACCGCACTCTAGCCCACTGGCAGCAGCGGCATTCTTTAGATGGCAAAAGGGGGGACTCCCCCCCTCAGCCAATGGTTATTTTGTTTTTAGGTAAAAGGGGGTCTCCTTGCCCCCACCCCGGCTGCAGTCTCCGCCTGCCCCCTCCCAGAGAGGGGGGGCAAAATTTGAGGAACGGCAACTGCTCCTCAAATTTTGCCGCTGTAGGCAAATGCCTACTCCACCTCTCCATTAATCCGCCACTGATCTTGAGTACATGATGTAGAAGAAGCTATAATAGAACAGATATGATCTAAATCTTGGATTGAAGGAAGTTCTGTAATCCACACAGCTATTCTTTACAAAACCTATGACTTAATTGTCTGAGATAGTTATTCCCAATGCTCTTGAATACTAGCAAGCAGTATAGAGTGAATCCCTCCTGCAGATTATATTTAATAAATCTCTTTTTTAAACTTACGATTTTGTTTAAAATCAGTTGTGTGGCACCTGGAAAACTGTGTCATCGGTGCATAGGAAACAATCATGAACTACATTTAATAAAGTGCCTGCATGTGCTGTATATGCATGAGTTAGCAATTTGCATGAATTTGGGGAAATGTCACAATAAGACTAATTGAAGATGGGGAGGGAAGTCTGAGACTTTTCTGTGAATCCACGATGCAGGATGTACAAATCTGGTTCAGATAAGCTGTGCATATCTCCAGGGTGGTTTTGAAGAGGGTCAGGAGTGCTTCCAAGGCACCCATATATATCCCAGTGGTTTCAGAAAATGCTTGTCCTTTTCCTGTTCTCACTTAGCCATCCTACAGGTAAAAGTAACTATCTGACCAGAACAGGTAGGAATCCTGCCTTTAGCATAAGGGGTGGATGGGATTGTAGTCATGTGCAACCCATGGAGGGATTTGGTTATGAATATAGGAAGCAGCCTTAAACTGAACCAGATCATTGGTCCATTTAGCTGAGTACCATCTATCCTGACTGGCAGAGGCATGCAAAGCAGATGCTCTACCACTGAGCATCTACCACTGAGCATCTACCACTGAGCACCCAGTCGTTGCAGCTCCTTTTTTTTGAGACTTGAACTGTTTCCCTCAAAAGATTAATTTTGCCTGGTTCAAGTTGTGCCTTTACTCCTTCTATGTATTGTTCCCTTTAAATTAATGAATTTCCAGTAGCATCATGGAAGGTGTAGTCTTGCATCTATATGTCAGGACCCGAAACATGTCAGGATTCTCGCACATTTTGTCCATGTTCAGACATAACGCCAAACCAGAAGCAAAGGTGCCAGCGGTTGGAGTTTGTGATCATCCGAATGCATGAAACCCTGGTTTCGTCACCCAACCGCAGCTCTGTTTTTGCTCCCAAACCTGAATTTGAATCTTTGGTGAGTGAGTTTCACTGGGAAACCTCAGGTTCTAAAGGGCCATTGTTTCATCAAAATTTTGCTGCCTCTGTAACCTGGCTTTTGTGCTCTAGATCCTCCCAAAACCATAGAGAGGGCAGCCCAGAAATGGGACATTTTTATGCTAGCCATATTTCTCTCTGGCTTCCTCTTGGAGCTGGTGCCCCTCCCTCCACCTTCTCCACACTCCTACTGCCAGTGCTTGGCAACAGGGATGCTGCGTCCCTAGAGTTCATTCATTTAAAGGTAAAGAACCACATTGGAGAAAGCCTGCTTCCCCCTGCATCTTATGGTCCCCCCTTGTCCATCTGCAATAAAAGGATGGGGTGACAAAACAGAGACAGCAAGAGAGGTCTCCAGCAATTCAGGACTGAAGTGATTTGTGCAATAACACATGAAGCCCCCATAAGACAAGAAACTGAAGAACTAGGTTGTTTCCCCACAAAGGGCACATATGTCAGGCCATTGGGGGAGTGATACCACAGCGCTTACCAGAAATACCAATGTGCCGTCCCCATGCACAGCAGGGTTCCTACATATTCCTACATCAGGAATACACCTGCAGCCGTGGCAAGTGGTTCCTGTGGTCCAGTCAATTAAAGAGACAGTGAGGCTATTCATATGAGCATGCAAAACTGAGCTAAGGGAACCCAGCCCAGTTCTGCACATTTGTGTGACCCCCCCGCCCCCGGTATCATGCCTAATCTCGGTAGCTACGCAGCGGCAAATCTGCCTAGGTAGCCTCCTGCTAAAATGAGGTTAAGGTAGCGAGCGCTCCCTTGGCCTCATTTTTCTGATCATATGTCTGCTGCGGCTGCTTGCAGCTGTGGCAGGTACTCTCGGGGCGGGGAGGAGGATCCTAGTATTGCACTGCACACTTGCACAGTGCATTATTGGGGCTCCAGGGGGTGGGGCACCGCACAGCAGTGCTTCCTTGCACCCAACCCCCAGACCTGCTGGGTGAGTTGCAGGCAAGCCACCACTTGTCTGGGCAAGTGATCCGCCTGCCCAGGGAAGGGTCAGTGATTGTCTGCAGTGAGGGTAAGTAAAACCTGCTCTCCCCACAGACCTCAATGGAGCTCTTCTCCCTGATCATAGGAAGAGCTCCAGCATGTCACTCCACAAATCTGGTGTCTGCACCTACTCATCAACAGAGGGCCTTGTGTGCCAGGAGGTGGTGGGAGGCAAGCAAGTCAGGTTTTCTGTGGCAGCTTTTGATGCTGAAATTTTAAAAGACAAGTGTTCCAAGGGTTTTGACAGGCAAAGCTTGACTTGCTCCTAGGAAGAGGGTGGTTGGTTGCTTCCACACTTGGCACCAAGAGGGACTAAGGATGGGAATTTGTGAGCAATCTGCAACACACACCTTGGTGTATTGCCCAGCATGCAGGATCTTTACTTAGAATTACGATAGAAAACGTTTTGACAGCCTCCATCTGGGGAAGGAGAAGAGGCACACAGGCAAGGAACCGTTTCATTCACAAAACACCTGATGTAGTGTGGCTGCTCAGCAAGGCATCCTTTTAAAGGTGTTGTGTGTGCACTGTCTGGTCAGAAGGCAGGACATTGCTTGCATTGCACGCCTGAACATTGTCTGTATTTTAAAGTTCCCATGGACAGCACTGCTCCCCCCAACTGTATAGAGGGATGTCTATAAATGTGCATGTATGTGGATAGATAGATATCCAGATGTTCAGCCTTGGCCCCTGGTTTGGAAGTACATCATACTTGTGTGGTAGGGATGTGCATGAAACAGATTTTGCATTCTGTTTCAAGGTCAAAACAAAATGCAAATGGCCAAAATGTTCCATCAAAATAACCAGTCTGATCAGTTGTTTTGATGGGGGGGGGGACTCAAAATGTTAAGAGTGTTTCAGCCATTAGGGGTGTGCATGGAACGAGCTTGCCTGGCTCGGTTTGAGTCCGAACCGGACATGAACTAAACCCCTACCCCCACCCACCCCCGTTTGGTTCATGGAAGTTCACAGTCAAATAGTAAAAAAGAGTTTTTAAAAAAATTACCCTCCCCCTGCTGGCCTCCATTATTGCAGCCATCACCTGGTTCTGACAGTCTTCAGCCCGTTCCAGGCCTTTCCCCTGGCACAGCGGCCATTTTGGAGACCACCATGCAGACGCAAATGGCTGCAATAATTGAGACCGGCAGGGGGAGGGGGAGAGGAAACTTCCACGGATCCCACCCCCTGCCACCTCAGGGAACCCGCCTCCCAATTGTTTTTTTTTTTTTTAACTGTTTGTTCTGTGGACAGTTGGGAGAGGTTTGGTCCAGGGTTGAGCCAAACCGGGGGTGGTTCGGCTCGACCCTGAACTGTCAAACCAAATCTGCTCAAAGTCAAATCGGTTTGGTTCTGAACCTGTTCACACACCCCTATCGGCCATAGGGCACATGGGGAAATGTGAAACACCCCACTGTTTCCCATGGGTAGTGCTTAGCAATACCAAAGTGGGTTGGGTGGTAGGGCATGATGTGTGCTACCTAGCACTCACCCCACAAAGAAATGGGCAGGCAGGAAATATTTTAATATTTATTTTAACCAGACCCTCATAGGATTCTATGGGGAATGGCTAAAAAATTGTTAAAAATTGTTCGCCTTCCCATTTCTTTTGTGGGTTTGGTGGTACAGTAAGTAGCACCCATCCCACTTTGGTGTCCCTATGAGCTACCCATGGGGAGCAATGGGGTGTTTTGAATTCCCCTTTGTTCCCTATGGCTGGAACAAGCAGAGTGTACAATTCTTCAACCCTGCCTTGAAAAAACACTGTAGAAGCAAACAGTAAACGGGAATCTGTCTTTCCCAACACAGAACACACATTTGAAACACAGTCCAAAATGGCCAAAGAATAATCACTGATCCAGAATCTACTGCCAGCCACCGTGTCTGAGTTGCAGTAACATCCATTGACACAAGTCTCTCTCTCTCACACACAATCATGGCTCCTTACTTCCTAGCATTGCAAAAGCTGCCACAGCAGCACCCTTAGCAGCAAGCATAACCATCAGCTCAACTAGAGCAACTTCAGACACATTTTAACTGAGTACATCTTTCAATGCAGATTGCAGAGCAGAGCAGAGCAGAGCAGAGCAGTAAGTGAAGAACAAGTTAGTCTCAAGGCCAGACATGCAGCTTATCACAGCAATCACCAAGAAATATCACACACACACACCTGCAACTATTCATTTCTCACAACACTATCTCACAAACAAAATAAACCACAACTCAAGGAAGGAAGGCACCCAAGTTCTGTCTTTGTCAATCTGATCCAGCAAAACCAGATAGTTATAGCAGCAGTAGCACAGCATATTATACTCAGTAAGGGAGAAAAGAAAACCACAACATCAAACCTTCCTTCCTTCTCTCCTGATGTAACCTCTTCTTCAAAAGAGGCAGGCATAGTATAAAGGCTTTCTCAGGCTCCCAGTTCCTTTGAATACATTTTGAAATTCCCTCCATTGGGGTTCCCCTCCTTCCCACCAGCCAATGGGGGCACAGTTGCCCATGAGAACACTTAATTTGTATGATAACAAGCCAACCAAGAAGAAGCCAATTGAAAGCCAGTGTCAGAAAACCAACCAGCAAGGAGAAAACAGGCCTCCAAAATGGCATTCAAAATGTTGGGACATTTTGATTGAAATGTGGTTGTTCTTCTCAGAGCTCGAAACATGGATGAACCATGACAGTTGATTTACATATGCCACAACATTGGCCCATGCCCGCGCTGTTTAGCTCAGGATATAGGATCCATCCCCAGTCTTTACTTACTCTGCCCACCCGAAACCACTTGGACACATTAAGTGGACTGGACTTCTTGGAAATCTGGAAGAGTTGAGTGGAGAGGGGAAGGTATGGAGTAGGAGTTCTATTATTAACAAGCTATATCAGGAGCCTCACATCAGCGGGGGCCCCTATAGTTGGAAGGCCTACTTCATGAGAGTGCAGTCAAATGGAGAGCTGAAGCACATGGCAATTCTGCTTTTCTCTGATGAACTGGCGCTCTCATGACAAGGCTAATTCCCGACTAGCAAGCCAGCATGAGGGCAAGAGGCTTCCTGGACAGCTTGGCCCAGATCTGCAAATCTAAAAGCATCCTTTGTCACAGTGAACCAAACCTCGTGATCCATTGCCTGCCCTCATATACATATCCCCTCATAGGAAGTCGCTTAGATCCATTCTCAGAGTAACAGATAACTAGCCTTGGACCTTCCTCTGGTCCAGCACCCAGAGTCCTCCTCTGTAATTCGTTGTCACATTCTTAGGTCTGGTTCCCCCACCTCTATGTATATTCAGCTACATCACAATATAATCCCCATTGTGAACAATGCAAACCACCAACCCACTGGTCCCTCACACAAATTTCTCAGTTGCTGTTGTCGTTCTCTCCCCCAAGACCTCATCACCATCTGCAAGTGTCCCTTGTCATTCCCTGGTATCAATAATTGTGCTTGTGCACGACTGTATAGATGTAGAGCTCTTGCAAAGTCAGTGATACAAGTGCTGTGAGAAAGGGGTTAAGATGTCTTTTCCCTGCTGAGGGCGATCGATCAATGCTGAAAAGGTTCCTCAAAGATCATGGACAGTGGTTGCTGCTTTGCAGACACCTGGCACTTTGACCAAAATCTGGCTATGCAATTGGTATGGAGCTTGCTGGGATGCAGCCTTGATGGACCAGGAAGAGGGAGTGGTTCCTCTGTCCAGGAGACGGAGGTTGCCGAACCACAGTTGAATGGCTGTCTGTGATATGAGACTGGGGTGTTTGCCTCTTCTCTTCTGCCCTCCCTGGTTGCCATCTGCTTCCCCCAGGACTGCTTGTGGAGAGGCTTCGCAGGACTGGGGTTGTAAGGGTGAGTGGGCAGTTTTTTCCTGGTTCCACCTGCTGAGCTTACTGCTCATCCTATATAGGAAGACTGCCAGTGGTGGCGGGCCCGCCACCGGCGGGGTCGCCACTGAAGGGGCGACACCAAAGGGGGTTGCCCCTTTGGGGGAGCCACCTCGGGGGAGAAACGAGGGCAAGGGCTGGACACTTTGTCCAACCATTTGTATAGAGGGAGGCTTCTGTTTAATCAGTTTTAGGTTGTGCTGAGGTTGGGTTGAAGTTGTAATGTGTGTGGGTTTGTCTGGAGATGGGGAGCCAGGGAGTGCCTTCGTTGAAGGTGGGGCAGCTATTCCTGTGGTGGTGGGGAATAGAAGAAGAAACGCTGGCAGGTCAGCAGGCTGTTCCGGGGGAAGGGTGGTCAGAAATCTAATAGCTGTCCCCCTTTCCGGCTCTCCTGCCAGCTCTTTGATCTTGGGGAGCACTACCAACATCCCACATAACCTTACCTTGCTTCTCTGCAATGCCAGGTCGGTCCAAAATAAATCAGAACTCATCCATGATTTGATCATGGATGAAGGGGCCGACCTGATGTGTATTACTGAGACTTGGTTGGGGGAGGCTAGTGGTCCAGTTTGGTCCCAGCTTCTCCCACCAGGATATTCTGTAGAGGAGCAGGTGAGGGGACGTGGGCAGGGAGGTGGAGTGGCTGTGGTCTATAAGGATAACATCTCCCTTACCAGGGTCCCTGTTAGGGTATCGGACCATATCGAATGTGTGTACTTGAGTTTGGGGACCAGGGATAGATTGGGACTTCTGTTGGTGTACTGATCGCCCCGCTGCCCAATGGAATCCCTTACTGAGCTCACGGACTTGGTCGCGGAACTTGCGTTGGAGTCTCCCAGACTTTTAGTGCTGGGGGACTTCATTGTTCATTTTGGGACCAATTTGTCCGGGGCAGCTCAGGAGTTCATAGCGGCCATGACGACTATGGGCCTATCCCAAGCGGTCTCTGGATCGACGCATATTGCAGGTCACACGCTTGATTTGGTCTTTTATTCTGATCAGGGTGGTGCTCCGTGGGTGGGGACTCCTTCGATCTCCCCGTTGTCATGGACAGAACACCATCTGGTTAAGGTTGGACTTACAACCACTTCCCACCTCCGCAGGGGCGAGGGGCCTATTAGAATGGTCCGCCCGAAGAGGTTACTGGATCCGGTAGGATTCCAAGAAGCCTTGGAGGGATTTAATGTTGGCTCTGCAGGTGATCCTGTTGATGCCCTGGTTGAAAACTGGAACAACTTGCTCACCAGGGCAGTAGACACGATTGCTCCTAAGCGTCCCCTCCGACCTGCTTCAAAATTGGCCCCTTGGTATACGGAAGATCTACGGGGGCTGAAGCGGCAAGGTAGGCGACTGGAGCGCAAGTGGAGAAAAACTCAACTCGAATCCGACAGATTACGACATGGAGCACATTTAAATATCTATGCTCAGGCGATATGTGCGGCAAAGAAGCAGTTCTTTGCAGAGTTGTTCAGGGTTGTCAGGGAACTAGTATCTGCTCCCTCTCCCTTGAACCAGAATTTGGAGGCATCAGTTACCCGCTGTGGTGTGTTTAATGAATTTTTCGCAGACAAAATCTCTCAGATTCGGGCCGACCTAGATGGAGACTCCACAATTAATCTGATGTCTGAACTGGAGGTGTCCGACAACTCCTCTTATACGATTCGGCTGGATCAATTTCAGTTTGTGACTCCTGAGGATGTGGACAAGCTGCTTGGAGTGGTGAGGCCTACCACTTGTCCTCTTGACCCTTGTCCAACATGGCTGTTGGGAGGCTGTTGTAGGCGGCCTGGTAGAAATCATAAATGCTTCTCTGAGGGAGGGCAGGATGCCTCCTTGTCTCAAGGAGGCAATTATTAGACCTCTTCTAAAGAAGCCTGCGTTAGATCCCTCAGAGTTGAGCAATTATAGGCCAGTTTCCAATCTCCCATGGCTGGGCAAGGTAATTGAGAGGGCAGTGGCCTCTCAGCTCCAGGCGGTCTTGGAGGAAACTGATTATCTAGACCCATTTCAAACTGGTTTTCAGGCAGGCTATGGGGTGGAGACTGCCTTGGTCGGCCTGATGGATGATCTCCAATTGGCAATGGACAGAGGAAGTGTGACTCTGTTGGTCCTCTTGGATCTCTCGGCGGCTTTCGATACTATCGACCATAGTATCCTTCTGGAACATCTGAGGGGGTTGGGGGTGGGAGGCACTGTTTTTCAGTGGTTCCGCTCCTACCTCTCGGACAGATTCCAGATGGTGTCAATTGGAGATTGTTGCTCTTCAAAATCTGAGCTTAGGTATGGTGTTCCTCAAGGCTCCATACTCTCTCCAATGCTTTTTAACATCTACATGAAACCGCTGGGAGAGATCATCAGGGGATTTGGAGCTGGGTGTTACCAGTATGCTGATGACACCCAGATCTACTTCTCCATGTCACCTTCTTCAGGACCTAGCATATCCTCCCTAAATGCCTGCCTGGAAGCAGTAATGGGCTGGATGAGGGAGAATAAACCGAAGCTGAATCCAGATACGACGGAGGTACTTATTGTGCGGGGTCAGAACTCTAGAGACAATTTTGATCTGCCTGTTCTAGACGGGGTCACACTTCCCCAAAAGGAACAGGTTCGCAGTCTGGGAGTACTTCTGGATCAACGTCTCTCCTTCATTTCTCAGACCGAGGCGGTGGCCAGGAGTGCCTTCTATCAGCTTCGGCTGATACGCCAGCTGCGCCCATTTCTCGAGATCAGTGACCTCAAAACAGTGGTACATTTGTTGGTAACCTCCAGACTGGACTTCTGTAATGCGCTCTACGTGGGGCTTCCTTTGTACGTAGTCCAGAAACTTCAGTTGGTCCAGAATGCGGCAGCCAGGTTGGTCTCTGGGTCATCTTGGAGAGACCACATTACTCCTTTGTTGATGGAGTTACACTGGCTGCCAGTAGGTTTCCGGGCAAAATACAAAGTGCTAGTTATTACTTATAAAGCCCTAAACGGCTTAGGCCTCGGGTATCTAAGATAGCGTCTTCTTCGCTATGAGCCCCACCGGCTGCTGAGGTCACTTGAGGAGGTCCGTCTCCAGTTGCCACCAACTCGTTTGGTGGCTACACAGAGACGGGCCTTTTCGGCTTCTGCCCCGAGATTGTGGAATGCGCTCCCTCCTGAGATACGATCCTCCCCATCTCTGGCAATTTTCAGAAAACACCTGAAAACACATCTCTTCAGCCAGGCTTTCTCAGCTTTTTAAAAAATTGTTTTTAAATTGTTTTGATTGTTTAATTGTAGTTTTATGATGTTTTTAATTGTTAATCATTGTTAGGTTTTATAATTTTTATTTTAATTATTAACTGATTTTAAGGTGTTTTAATGTAAACTGCCCTGAGCCTTTTGGAAGGGCGGTATAAAAGTTTTAATAATAATAATAAATAATAATAATAATAATAAATAAATGATTCCCGGCTTCACAGGTTAACCACAGCTTCATCTACCTGAGGTTACACGCTATATCCAAATGGGCCCATATTTGCACTTCTGTTCACAGTTAGTTACGGATTTCTTGTTCTTAAAACTACATAAAAAGCTGAAGGGATTTTTAAAAAATAATAATCTGAAAACCCATCTGTTCAGAGAGGTTTTTAAAATCTTTTAATTATAAATTGATGGACTTTTTATTGAATTTTATCTTTATTTGTTTTTATCATTTTAAGTGGGTTTTTAAAAACTGATTTTATTCTATGCTGTGTTTTATTTGTTTTGTTGTTTTAAACTTCATATTATTTTTACTGTTGTGAGCTGCCCTGAGCAGTATTGTACTGGAGGGGTGGAGTATAAATATTTTGAAAAAATAAATAAACAGTCTTTTTTGCACATTTATATTTCTCTCAGTGTTGCACTGAATCAAGGGATTGGTAACCTTAAATCTGAGCAAACTTTCTCATGCAACTGTATTTGGCCTTGGCACACAGTGCAACAGCCCAAGATCTGATGAAACTAAAGGAGATGGAAAACATCATGGGAGCAAGATGATTTGCTCCAGAAGAGCTAGTATAGTATAGGAACACAAAGCTTGTGAACAGAGCAATGAAAACCTCCTTGTCTACCACAAGGGTGAAAAGCATTAAAACTCTTAGCTATTCTGCCAGAAATTTCATTTGGAACTGATTGCAGAACTGATATATTCAACCCAAATTCTGTCTGTAAATTTTAGCAGCAAGAATTTTAAGAAGCATCTCTTACATTTTTCGATTGCTAACACATTCCATTTTTGGCTATCGCATTGAACGGACAGTGCATCAAACTGCTATGTAGATGAGCTCTAAAAGCTCTAAAGGTTGTGATAACCTGATCTCTTTGGACTGAAGGGATCTTCCTTTTGTTTATACTTGGTTGTGATAAAAAAACATACCACGAATTGCAATGACAGCAATGTAGGAATGTGACATTCAAGGTATGGTCTGATAAAGGATCACTATGACCATTTTGAGAAGTAATCTCCTTGTGCCAGGCATAGTCAAGTAGACATTGCACCAAACCAGAAGCCCATAAACATTATGACTAGGTGGTTAAGAACTTGAAAGACTCACTGCAGCAAGACCTGCCACATTAAAAACATGACTGTCGGTCTGTAATGTGCCAATATTACTAGGTTGAAAGAAAACCACTTAAGCTCAGAAATAATAATAAAGAAAATTAGGACATATGGTACAATGCCAGAAGCATGATCTGGTAGTGAATACACGACATTCATAAAACCCGCCGCTACAGGCTGCATGCTACGCACTAGGATGGCTGGCTATAAGCGAGTAGACAAATGATATTATTCTTATTCTTATTATTCTTTCCCTGAAGAGGTAAAAAGACCCCATCATGTTATTTTAAAAGATAGCAAGAAGAAATGAAGAAAAGTTAATAAAATGACAAAGGACTTTACTAATAGTATGCTGGTTCAAATGATACCTCCCTGGCCCATGCGATTAACAATGAGATGCACCAAGTACTTCTGGAACATGCTTTTTTCACTCTGTGTGTGTGTGAGTGTGTGTGTGTGTGTGTGTGTGTGTGTGTGTGTGTGTGTGTGTGTGTCTGAACAGTCACTCTACAACTGCTCCAACTAGAGACTTGTGTGTTGGGTGGTATACAAATGTGTTAAATAAATTACATAAACTACTACTCTGACCAGGATGGTGTTCCATGGGTGGGGAATCCTGTGATTTCCCCATTGTCTTGTCATGGACAGACCACTATCTGGTTAAGGTTGGACTTATAACCACTTCGCACTTCTGCAGGGGCGAGGAGCCCTCTAGAATGGTCCACCAAAAAAGGTTATTGGATCCAGTAAGATTCCAAGAAGCCTTGGAGGGATTCAGTGTTGGTTTTGCCAGTGATCCTGTTGATGCCCCGGCTGAGAATTGGAACAACGTGCTCACCAGGGCAGTAGACACGATTGCTCCCAAGCATCCCTTCTGACCCACTTCAAATTTGGCCCCTTGGTATATGAAAGATCTACGGGGGATGAAGTGGCAAGGTAGGCGACTGGAGCGCAAGTGGAGAAAGACTCAACTTGAATCTGACAGACTGCAACATAGAGCACATCTAAAGTTCTATGCTCAGGCAATACGTGGGGTAGAGGCAGTTCTTTTCTGCCTGTATTGCCTCTTCGAGTTCACATCCAGCGGAATTGTTCAGGGTTGTGAGGGGAATTGTATCTGCTCCCCCTCCCTTGAACCAGAATTTGGAGTCATCAGTTATCCGCGGTGATGTGTTTAAAGAGTATTTCGCAGATAAAATCTCTCAGATTTGGGCCGACCTAGATGGAGACTCCACAATTAATTTGATGTCTGAGCTGGAGGTGCCCAACGACTCCTCATATGTGATTTGACTGGATCGGTTTCAGTTTGTGACTCCTGAGGATGTGGACAAGCTGCTTGGAGTGGTCAGGCCTACCACTTGTTCTCTTGACCCTTGCCCAGCATGGCTTGTTCGATCTAGTAGGGAGGTTGCTGTAAACAGCCTGGTGGAAATCATAAATGCTTCTCTGAGGCAGGGCAGGATGCCTCCTTGTCTTAAGGAGGCAATCATTAGATCTCTTCTAAAGAAGCCTGCATTAGATCCCTCAGAGTTGAGCCATTATAGGCCTGTCTCCAACCTCCCATTGCTGGGCAAAGTAATTGAGAGGGTGGTGGCCTCTCAGCTCCAGGTGGTCTTGGAGGAAACTGATTATCTAGACCCATTTCAAACTGGTTTTCAGGCAGGTTATGGGGTGGAGACTGCTTTGGTTGGCCTTATGGATGATCTCCAATTGGGAATTGACAGAGGAAGTGTGACTCTGTTGGTCCTTTTGGATCTCTCAGCAGCTTTCGATACTATTGACCATAGTATCCTTCTGGAACGTCTGAGGGTTTTGGGGGTGGGAGGCACTGTTTTTCAGTGGTTCCGTGCCTACCTCTCGGATTCCAGATGGTGTCGATTGGAGACTGTTGCTCTTCAAAATCTGAGCTTAAGTCTGGTGTCCCTCAAGGCTCTATATTTTCTCCAATGCTTTTTAACATCTACATGAAACCACTGGGAGAGATCAGCGGATTTGGAGCTGGGTGTTACCAGTACGTTGATGACACCCAGATCTACTTCTCCATGTCAACTTTTTCAGGAGCTGGCATATCCTCCCTAAATGCCTGCCTGGAAGCAGTAATGGGCTGGTTGAAAGAGAATAAACTCAGACTGGATCCAGATAAGACGGAGGTACTTGTTGTGCGGGTCAGAACTCTAGAGATGATTTTGATCTACCTGTTCTAGATGGGGTCACACTTCCCAAAAAGGAACATGTTCATAGTCTGGGAGTACTTCTGGATTCACACCTCTCTCTGGTTAATCAGGTTGAGGAGGTGGCCAGGGGTTCTTTTTATCAGCTCTGGCTGATACGCCAGCTGCACCCATTTCTCAAGATCAATGACCTCAAAACTGTGGTACATCTGTTGGTAACCTCCAGACTTGACTTCTGTAATGCGCTCTATGTGGAGCTGCCTCTATGTGGGGCTGCCTAATTTTTTTAAATATGTTTTTAACTGGTTTTATGCTATTGCCCAGAGACAAAAGTTTGGGGCGGTGTACAAATTTGATAAATCAATCAATCAATCCATCCATCCATCAGTCAAATACTAGTTTAAATTAGGATTTGGAGTGCATGCAGAGCCTCCATTTGGTTGAAGAGCCGCCCCACACAATCAAGGGATGTGTCAGGAAAGTGGTGGCATGTGAAGGACATCACAAAGGTGCACACACAACATGTCTTCCTTTTTAATCACTTAGGCTGTGAAGGCATTTCTGAACTGGCCCATTTCCTTGTTTGTATTCATGATGAAACCCTGTATAGTTTTTCTTCACTTTGAAAGAGGTATGCTCACTATACATGGAAATGAAAAGAGAAAAGAAAATCAAAACATTTAAATTAGAACATTGGGAATCAACGATGTTTTTCCAGAAGTTACAGCTAAAAATATACTGGATGTTGTCATGAAATTTAAATTATAATTTCTGTTATGTTTATGCTATTGTTGTCAGAAGTTGTTATTATGGAGGCAATTTAATCAGAATGTGAAAACAATGGGCATAGGAAGTCATCTCCCAGCCTGAAGGGCTGCAATTCTCCATGTGAGAGGGGATTAGCTTAACACTCAATGGAGATTTCTTACCTCCCTCGCATACAGGGGTGTATCTAGGGTAGGGCAGGCAGGGCATGTGCCCCAGGTGCCACTTGAAGGGGGTGCCATTTTGTAAAATTTAATAAATGGCTGCCAAAACAAAAATGGCCACTGCACATGCTCAAATGGCCTCTGTGAGGCCCTAGGCCATGCCAGGCCTTGCAGAGGCCATTTGAGCATGTGCGGTGACCATTTTGTTTTCAGTGGCCATTTTTTTAAAAAAAATATTTTTTAAAATGGCCACTGCACATGCTCAAATGGTCCCTGTGAGGGCCTAGAGGCCAGCAGGGGGAGGCAGAACATTTGCAGACCCCCTCCAGCCTTTAGGAAGCCCCCCAAAGGGGCTACAGGTAAAAAAATTAATATAATATAAGTCACTATACACATATTCAGTTTGGCACTATGTACAGAGAATCAGGGCTTATGAATACTGAGCTGAAGCTTATGAGCTACAACTGTATTCATTTGCTCTTACTTTGCGTCTTGTGATAAGTGAGTTAAATGTGATGTCTTAATAATATGGCTATTAATGCTGAGTTTGTCTTTCAATCAATGTGAAATCCTTAATATTAAGGCCCACTGGGAGTTTCTTGCTCTCTTTCTCTCATTTTAACTGTCTTTCTGAAATACTAGAATATATTCCAAGCAGTCACACAGTTTACTCTGCATATCCTTCAATTATTTTCAAAGTATCTGGGAAAAGTCAAATTCTCCATTCATTTTTAAAACTTATGTAATAGTGATGCTACAATGCACAGTAGAGAATTAGATAGACACTTCTGTTTAGTTTTCTAAGTACACCTCCACATAGTATTTGGGTATTTCATGAGCCCCAGCATACTGAAATTTGTAGTTTTCCAGCATTTTTTGGTCTGGCTGCGTCCACTGCTAAATAGTTTTTGAAATATTAAAAGATTAACAAGCTTGACTTGTATTTTTAAGCTGATATTATGGTAAAGTTATCTGAAAGATGGGTGTCAGATGTTTGGACAAGGGTCGCAATTTCAGTGCTTGCCCTAGGTGCTATTTCCCCTAGATACGCCTCTGCTCACATAATCCCTGGCTGGTCTTTAGCTGCATGCATTGGTTGTCACAGGGCATTACTTTCAATGAGCAGCCTGTGCATTGAAAGTAATGCCTTGTGCACATCTCCTTTCTGTCTCTCACCCAAGCCCTGATTTGTAGGGCACTCATATTGGGAGCACAGATAACATAAGGCCTGGGACCTGGGAGAGGGAGTGAGGAAAAAAGTTCAGTTGGTTGTCTCTGTTTTCTCCTGCACATGCTGCGGCACTTGAGGGGAACTGAATCATGCCCAGTAGTTGGTGTGTTACTCAAAACAAACATCCTTTTAAAAAGTAATTTTAAATACATATATAGACATTGTTTTCTATAGCCAGCTAGAATAGATGTTTTGTATCAATAAAAGAAATGTAGTTTCGGGATGCCTGCATGGCCCTGTGGAGTCCAGCAGAGAGTGCAACATCCCTCCTCTGGGGCTTCTGTCTTCACCTGAAGGGAGCAGGGGTGTGAAATGGTTCCAGGCTGGTTGGGTCCTGGTGTTGCTGAGCAGGCAAGGCAGGGAAAGCTTCAGGGAACAGCTCCAGTGGGGCAGCCATGTTGGGCATGGCAGGAAGCCAGAAGAGAGACCAGGGAGTGGGTGGTGCTTGGAGTAGGCTTTAAACCCTGTCAGCTCTATACTAGGGCATTTAAAGCCAAGGCAGCTGATGATGGGCGCTGCTCTTGAGCATGGGAGTTGGAAGTTCCCCTGGAGAGGGAACCGGCTGGATGCAGCAAGCCAGGAGGAGGGATGAGGTGATGAAATAATCTCCTCCTCCCCTGGCCTACTTTGAGGCTGACCTTGTTTGTTCCCATCTTGTAATTCTGGCCTCAAGAAAGGCCAGGAACATATCTCCTCCCCCTTGGAGCCTTACAGGTAATACAACATTTTATTTGTAATAATTGAAACTCAGGGGAAGGGGCTGTGTCTCAAAACCATCATGTGCAAAATGACTTTAATATTTAAAAAGCTGGATCTTTTCAGATTCAGTGGCACACACATTGCACAGCATTAGGAGGGTAGAGCAGATCTGCCCCCATTGCTGCAGGCTCTTGGTTAAGCCCTGGCAATGTTCATTGTTTGTGCAAGGGAACACATCACTGATGGCCAAGCCATGTGCTTCTGATCTAACTAGCGCTTCTGGAGCATGGATGGGCTATCTGAGGTATTTGTGTGCTTGTGTAAATATCTCAAACTGCTGGGGCTTTACTGTGAGCCTTGAGCAGCATGAGTGAACCCGCAGCTGTGCAGGTGAATTATCTTCATCCTCCTAAGGCTGTACAACATGTGGGCCACTTTCTGTACTTATGTCCCGTTGATTTTCATAAATCACACTTCACTGGTCCACTACATACTTACTTTATCCCATCTATTTAAGGTGGAGGTATTTGTATAAAGAGAGCTTTTGTGGGTTTATTTCAATAACAGTCACATGTGAATTTCAGAGACCTATTGCATGGACAACCCAAACTTGTGGTACATATGTTGGATCACATGGCCAGCTGAAACTTTCCAGTTCAAATTTTTTTTAGCGAGACAGTGATGTCAACTTTCATTTTAGAGATAGGGAGTTGTGGCCGAGAAGTACGTTCATGAGTGATCTTGGTATTCACTCTGTGAGGATTTTCATAAGTCAGGTGTTATTGTTAACATGGTGAACTGATGCAACGTTCTGAATGCTCTGACATAGCAAAGACACATAGCAAAATCTGATGCTGCTATTTAGCAAATCTGTCTGGGTTGAGTTAGAATGTGATGAGTTCCACCACATCTGTGATATGTTAAAGAATTACCAGCTACCTCATATGAAAAAACAAAACAAAAACATATTCTGTGGTGGCTTCACCTTGTCATTTGGTCACATGAATCCAGCCTCCATGCTATATCACAATCCAAGTTCAGCACTGTGCACTTGGTTTATATGCCATTATACCTCAATCGACTTGTATATATATACCTACCAGCTTCTCAAAGCCTGTGAAAGCTCATACCACAATAAGCTAGTTAGTATCTAAAGTTCCATAGTACTTTTAACCTTTTTTCCAAGCCCAAACTATCCCAGATACGGCAATTATGTAAAGACTTTATCATAGTCCCATTTATTTCAGTGAAATGGAGACCAGCAACTGATCCACTTCTTAAGAATTTTTTTTATTTTACATGCAAACCTATCATCACCCAAGGTAATAAAATATCTCTGCAGAGAAAATGTCAGAAACTGTAACCACAGTATCTTCACCAATCAGTTTCCAGAATAACTACCCCCCAAAGATAAGGTCCCAAAGAAGTGAACTCCATTATGTCTCTTTGGTTGGCACTATAAAATATGTCCTTGTTAGCCATTCCCATTCCTCCATTGACATCCCCATTTCTAGAGCATGGCTTTTATTTTTTAATCATGCTTTGATTAGTTTTCCCCATTGTTCATTGTTTGCATGTGTACTGAACACACAGGATTTTTAATTGACTATCTGAAATGAATTACTGACGGCGATTTGGCTACATTATATTCAGTTCTGTAATCAAACAAATTTTGCTGTCAAACAAAAAAGATCAATGTTATTGTTAATTGTCCTACTTGATGAATTAAATAGAGTATTATTCACCCCTTCTAATTAAACTATCAAGAAAAACATACATAACACTTCAAGAATGGGCTACTCTTTTATTCACAGCTGTTAGCAAACACTGTACATCTGATTTGTGATTAAGATACAAAGAAGGAACAATTATAGTCAAATTAATTAAACAAACAAAAAGGATCTGGGGACCATGGGTGAAAAAATAAGATGGGCATTGTATCAAATTGCACAGGAGAAAGACTATAATGTACGAGAGGGGCTAACCCTTGCAGAATAACATTTTTAGCAAAACAGTTCAGGAAAAGCCCAAGGAAATGCTAAAAATAAAGCAATTTCAGTGAAGGACTTTTCTTTGTAATCTTTGTGGTTGAGCATAAAAATCTACTTAGGTAGCATTTGAAAAGCTAGAACACTCATTATCAATTAGTTTTAGTACATGATAATTCAGCTCGCCTTGTTGCATAATACGGATTCTTCCTTTTTTGAAGTAAGTTCGTTCCTATAAGAAGCGTTTTGTCTTTTGGAATGTTCATATACTACATTGTTAGAGGTGTGTTGCTGTGTGTGTGGTGTGTATATTTAAAGTCCATTCTCAAGATGCAGAGGAAAAGAAAATGCTGTTTATGTATATGCAACTATCCACATGATGTGGAGTTGAAATGGCCTGAATCTATAAAAATAATCATGAAAGTCTGGGATTGTCCACCTCTGGGACTGTTGCTGTCACAATATCTAACAAGCACATTCCGTTTCTAACAAAGTCCATCCAATGTCCATCCAAAGTCCATCTAACAAGCACATTGGTTGCTGATATGTTTCTGGGCACAATGCAAAGTGCTGTTTATTATTACCTTTAAAACCCTGCATGGCTTAGGTCTGGGATACCTGAGAGAGCACCTTTCCATACAAGATCCCCACCGCTTACTAAGATAATCAGGAGGGGTCCATCTTTGGGTGCCACCAGTTCTTCTGGTGGTGACCTGGGATTGGGCCTCCTCAGTTATCGCCCCTGGGTTGTGGAACGTGCTCCCTGTGGAAATAAGGGGATTATTTTCCTTGGAGGCCTTCAGGAGAGCCTTAAAGACCCATCTTTTTAGCATGTCTTTTAATGATATCTAGTTTTTTAATGATATCTAGTTTTGATTTTAAATTTTAATCTGGTTTAAATGGCTTTTTTAAACAGCTTCATTAGGTGTTCTTTATTTTAATGCAAACTGCCTGGAGCCACTTTAGGAAGGTTGCTATAAAGATTGACTAATCAATCAATCAATCAATCAATCAATTTTCTTTGCTTTGAATGGCTGGTGTGATGCTTAGGTTGAACCATTGCAGAAGCTCATTTTATTAAGGCCTAGATCCATCTGATATATCAGAGACTACAGTGAATACAGTTCTGAAAGAAGATCCAGCACTGAAACTAGGAAACCACTGAGTCATCTCATGAAACCCCTGAGTCATTTCAGTTGTCTAATCAAAATTCTTTGGGCTTTACTATAAAGTCCTCAGAATGGAAATTAACTTGCTAATTTTCTTTGAATTTTCTTTGGGTAAAACCTGTTGCCTGGAATCTCTATGAGAAATTTCATTCTTTTACAAAAGCAACAACTCTTGACTTCTCTTGGAATTCCTCAACTGTTTCACCTGAGGAGCAATCCCTTAAATTCATTTCAGATTGGTAGAAGAGATGTGTGGCCTGTTAGTGGCTTGTACTCTTCAGAAGCTTGATGACTGTGCAGGCCAGTGGGAGGACCTTCCCCTTTACTTAATTCATGGTTGTATCTATGGAAAAGATAAAAGCAGGATACATTAGCTTGTAAACTCAGTGAGCCCATTTGGACAAAGCGTGACACCTTGGGTAGATGGACCTGTGGTTAATCTGTGAAGCTGGGAATCATTCCACAGACAATCATTCAATTGGAGTTTCGAAACCCCGGCTTCTGGGACAGAGAGACCCATCCCTTTTCCTGATCCACCGAGGCTGCATCCCAGCCTCCATCCCAGCAAGCTCCATACAGCACACATTGCCGTATTGCAGGCAAGGCATCAGATGTCAGTATAGTGGCAACCACTGGCCATGATCTTTGAGGGGACGCACCCAGTGCAATAGTGCCTTTTTGACATCAGGCACCCACCCCTGACAGGGAAAATACATTTTAACCTTTTCCTCACACCACATGCACCACTGCCCTTGAAAGAGCTCTGCAGCTATTCAGTCTTGCACAAACATAGTTATTGATACCAGGGGATGGTGAGGGGCACTAGTTTTCCATAACTCCAAGAAGGGATCATGATGACTTCCTAGGAAGTAATATGTATATGTGGGCAGGCAAAGGATCGTGGGGTTTGGCGCACTGTGACAAAGGATGCACTTGGACTTGCAGACCCAGGCCAAGCAGTCCAGGAAGCCCCAACACATTCTTGCCCCCTTGCCGGCCGGGGATTAGCCCTTTCATGAGAGGGCCAGTCCACTGGAGAAAAACAGAGGCAGCATCTGCTTCAGCACTACATTGGATTGCATTCGCATGAGTTAAGTCTTCCTACTATAGCGGGCCCTGCTGATGTGGGGCTCCCAGTATCCCTGGTTAATAATAAAACTAATACTCTGTACCTTCCCTTCTCCACTCAACCCTTTCAGACTTCCAAGGAGTCTGGTCCACTTAATGTGTCCAAGCAGTTTTGGTTGGATAGAGTAAGGAAAAACCAGGAACGGATTCTATGTCCACAGCAAAACAGGCTGGGCTAGGACCAGAGTGACAGTATATGTAAACTGGCTACCGCAAGGCATCCTAGGGTAGGGCAACCCTAAATTAGAGTGAGTCCTGGCAAGTTAGGTGGCCATGCGGAGCACAGAAAGACATAGTTATGTGTTGTGGGTATACCAGAATGTCAGAGGGAGCACTTCTTGGTCGCCAGGACAGGGAAAGGTGTTGCTGGGGTACCCTTCCCTGGGGCTTGCATGGAACTGCAAGCCCCAGGGAAGGGTATGGTAACCTGGGATCAGACTTTCTCAGTTGTTGCCACTAGGTTGTGGAATGCACTCCCCGTGAATATGAGAGGATTACCTTCTATGGAGGTCTTTAGGAGAGCCTTAAAGACCCATTTTCTTAGCCTGGCTTTTAATGATATCTAGTTTGAATTTGAATTTTAACCTGCTATTTAATAGGTGTTTTTTTATTTTAATTGTTATGTGTTTTTTATTTTATTTTAATGTAGACCACCCTGAGTCACTTTAGGAAGGACGGTATATAAATAGAATGAATGAATAAATGAAAAAAATAAAAGAAAATAGCGACTGGGTTGGGCTGTCTAACTGACTGGACCAGAGTAGGGTTGCCATGCCTGGGATTTTGCACAGGTTTATTCCAGCTGTAGCATTGATGCGACCCCGCTGTGCATGGGATTGGCACATTGCTATTTCTAATAAGTGCCATGGTATCACTCCCCCAATGGCTTGGCATGTCAGCCCTTTGTGGGGAAACAACCTAGCTTAATTTCTGGTGTTGCCAGGGGCTTCATGTGTTTTGTGTGCTACTCTCTGCAGCCCTGAATTTTCAGAGACCTCTCTTGCTGTCCTTGTCTTGTCATTCCATCCTTTTTGTGTGGATAGAAAGGGGGGCCCCATAAGACACAGGGGAGAGCGGGCTTTCTCCAATATGATTCTTTCCCTTTAAATGACTAAACTCTAGGGCTGTGGCATCCCTGTTGCCAAACACCAGCAGGAGTGTGGAGAAGGTGGGGGGAGGGATACCAGCTCTGAGAGGCAGCCAGCAAGAAACATAGCCAGCACAGAGCTGACCTATTTCTGGGCTGCTCTGTAACACACTTTCTATGATTTCAGGAGGAGCTAGAATACAAAACCCAGGTTGCGGCAGCATCAGAATCTGGACAAAACAATAGCCTTTTGGAACCTGAGGTTTCAGTGATGAACCTCACTACAAACCAACGTTTCAAATTCAGGTTTGGTGGTGAAAACAGAGCCACAGTTGTGTGACAAAACTGTGGCTTCACACATTCAGACAACTACATACTAAAACTTCTGCCACATTTACTTCTGGTTTTTGTGGCTATGTCCAAACACAGCCAATGTCTAGCACTATGTGATTTTCAAGATTTTCAGCTCTGTGTTCAGGTGGGTGTGTTTTTCACTCCTGCTAGCTGAGACTGTTCCTCTAATGGTTGAAGAAATGAAACATTATACCATTTAACAGTGTGGGTCACATTAATCACTGAAAATTCTTTTAATGTCTCAGAAGTAACTGTCAAACTGGACATACTGAATCTATTTAAACGAAAGCATGCCATTTTTTATCTACAGTGATCTTTAATTCACATAAAAGGGTCAAGAAAATGTGATTAAGTGACAGTTTTAAAATGTACTATAATATTAAATAGCTTGATTAAGTGACAACTATAAAATGTAATACAATATTAAGTATCTGGCTATGTCCCAAAAGAACTTTAAAGTATTTTAAATGGTTTGGGAATTTTCTAGCCCATTATGAGTTACAAAAGAATTATTTTAATAAATAAAAACATGTGAACACCAAACAGTTACATATGCACCTGTGTGCATCTCGAAACATTAGTGTGTTGTCATGGAGTGACTGATGCCTAAACTAATTTAAAGTGTAACCCCTTATTCGTAATCCCCAGTGAAATGAATTCTAGGATCTGTCCCCTTTTCACTAATGTAACTTTGTAAAGCACCATGGACACTGATGGCATTGTTTAAACCATCTTCCTCATCAGTTATTATGTGCAACTGCTGTGCCTAAGATACTGGTAGATGAGGAGGAGGAAGAGGAGGAAGAAGAAGACTAGTTTCAGATTATAGGTATTCAAAGGGAATGAATATGAGTCTTTCTTTTAAAAGTAATAACCATAGTCTAACCAAAGCTCTTCTGTTTGACTGCCAGTGTAGGTAGAATTGTGTGGTTTGTCACAAAAGCACTGCAGTGTGTACTATGCGAATTATACATGCAGTCTAGTTGCAGTAATCCATTGGCATGCTGATGACTCAAGTTTTGCTGGAAATAGAGACATGTTTGTGTACACAAACACAAAGCAGTAAGAGATCTTATAGGAGCCCATACTGTATTGTATACACTGATCAATAAGCACTTTCTGTCTTATTCTTTGCAGCTATTATGGAAAGCATAAAAGGGAAAGAATTAATAGATCAGCAGAGAGAAGAGAAAATGAACAGTTGAACAGGAATTATGTCAGAAAGATAAAAGGCAATAAACAAATTTGGAAAATAGGGGAAAGAACATAAGGAAAATAGGCTGGAAAAAATAAAGAGGAAAGGTAGGGATGTACCCTTTCATTCTGTAGTGTTTCCCGGTTTTCTTCCCCATGGTTTCAGGAACCTATGGAAACATACTGGCAGAATATATGTCACTGCACATTTTCATCTCCACAAATAATAAGTGTGGGGTGGGGCCAATTTAGACAAACAGATATAGAGTGAGTATTCAATAGCGTGAGACCCTCTTTTCCCCATAGAACAATGGCCCTGAATCCAATCAGGGCCCCAGAGGGCTGATTTTAGCAAAAGAAAACATGTCAGGAGATGCATTATGGTGCCTTATCAACAACTCTTTGTCACAGCTGGACAACTCTTTTTGATTAGTTGAATAAAATAAGTAGTTTGGTGACATGAAAAATGTCTGAGAATACTGAGAAAAATTGAACTTGATGCAGTGGATCAGTCATGTTACCGCTTTATTGGGGATGAATGCAAGCATTAAGGCAATTCTCACGACTGCCAAAAAGTGGGCCAAGGGAGCCTAGCCCACTTTTTGGCAGTAGTGTGTTGCAACGGGAGCCGCGCGTCTCCCGGCAACAAACTCCACTAATTTCCCCTGCCCTTAGATCAGGTTAGCAGAGCGAGAGCGCTGCTAACCTGGGTTTTTCAGTTGTGTGTTGCTGCGGCACAGCTCTGCGCCATGGCAACACATGAAGAGACCCCTGGCCGGGAGGCTGCAAGGAACCTCCTGGGCTCTGGCGTCTCTCGGGGATGCCTTGCGTGCTTGCATGGGGCATCCTGGAACTTCCGGGTGCCGCATGTCCCCCAATCCCTGTAGCCCCCACCGGCTCCATAACGGAGCCGGCAGTTGTGTCTTCCTGCCTGCTCGTCTGCAGGGAGAGTGGGCTAAGCCCACTCTCCCCGCAACCTCCCTAGAGGTGAGTCTCACTGATCATGAGATTCGCCTCAATGACTTACCAAGTGATAACTTGATTGCATACACTCAGTCACAGGTAATGTGACTGTATGCCACAGTAAGCTACAATTTGGTGTGTTAGAATATAATAGTGATGTGCCATTTCCAAAGTCAATCTGAATCCCCAGAACAACAATATTTCAAGGCACTACCAGGGCTGTGTGGATTGTTTCTTGGGTCCCTAGGCCTCTGATGGGTTTTGTCAAGTTTCTAACAGATCTCTGCAGATTTCAAATAGCTAGAACTGGTATATTCCAGAAATTTTCATTTTGTTTTCAGTAAGTGCTTTTCTACAAACTGAATTCCAAAAAATGGCAATGATATTTGTTCTGGTTTCAGATGTATAATGAGCAACAAGTAAATGTTACCAGTTATGCTTATTTTGCCTGGCTCCCCAGAGCCTCCCTCTTTGCAGTTGCATCTCCAGGCTCGGAGACTGCACTTTGGATATGTTCAGGAGCTGCACCACAACTTGAGCTCTCAGTTTACAGTACACATGGGGACAAGTTACTTAGTTGATTGTGGGCTAGTTGCCCCTAGATTTGGATGTAAACAACACAAATTGGAATGGGGATTAGATCCACACACACCCTCCTAGGCCAGGGGTTCCAGCTAAGTAGACTCCAGAGTTAACTATAGCAAGTTAATTCCAGAGGTCACTCTGAACTCAGAAGTGAATTCTAAACTCCCCTCACAGCAGATAACAGCATGTTAACCAGCTGATTATGCCAAGCAGGGAGAAAGTAGATAAGACAGTGAAGTAATGTTCTCCCCATCACAAAGGAGATGATCAGTGATGTGGGCACCCATTGACGTGGGGTACCCATTGAAATTATTGCCAGGATTACTGGAGAACCCTTCCCAGCACAGATATTCTTTCACGCACCTGCATACTCTGGTTTTCATCACAATTAACCTTGCATACAGAAGGCAAACCCCAATGAAGACTGGATTCCATCTGCTAGGTGCTGTGCACTACAGAAGCTGCCTTTGCACATAACATTAAACCAGAAGTGAATGAGAAAGAAGTTCCATTTCATGGTCGTCCAAATGTGTGAACCCACAGTTTCATTATGAGAGTGACATGAGATTTCCCTCCACAAACCATGACCTGAACCTTCTGTTTGTAGTGAGTTTCACTGCTCCAACCTGAGGTTTGAAGGTGGCATTGTGTCATCCAAATTCTGCTGCTGCTGCTGCAGTAAACTTGGTTTTGTGCTGACTACTGCCAAAACCATAGAGGGGGGTATCTCAGACCAGCTCAGAAACAGCCAGCTCTATGCCTGTCATACTTCTTACTTGCTGCCTCTCTTAGCACTTGCCCCGCCCCCTACTGTCTCTGTGCTCCTCCAGCTGTTGCCCGGGGACACCACATTTGCCATGTCTTTTTTAAAAAAAAATTCACCAATTTTATTGAAACATAAAGAAGAAGAAAAAAGTACAGTATCATAGTATTTCTTTAAGCAAGTACTAAAGAGGAAACATTCTAAATATGTTAACAGTTCTAAGAAAGTTCGGCGGCAATGATTGACATTTGATTGCGCCTGGTCAACACTTGGTTGATTACACTGGACACATAAACACTTGATTACACTGGACACATAAAGCTTCACAAGTTTCTTCACAAAGAAGCTTGTGAAGCTTCTTCACAAATCAAATCCAGACATTGGGAATATCCTTGTCGGATATTAAAGTTTATAAAGGGATCCCAAATTAACATAAATGACTCCGTTGCAACTCTAAGCTTCAAAACTTCTTTTCTAAGCTTCAAAACATGTAAACGGGAAAGGCCCCGTTGGGGGATGCCTGCTTTCCACGGTGTCTCATGTTCCTCCCTTGGGCAATCTGCAGAAAAGGGGGATGGGATGAAAAGACAGGCACTTTGTGGAGAGGTCTCCACAAATCAAGTGTATTTTCACAAGCACATGTAGTCTCATGGCACCATGAAGCAGGCAACCCGGTTGTTTCCTGACAAAGTTAACACATGCCAGGAAGTGACACCCGGGGTCTAGGTTGAAAGGCAACCCCTGGAATTCTTGAGTGGCTCTCCTGTATTTTTTGTACAGAAACGCCAGGGATCACTGAAAATAAGGGCTCACCTCACCCACAATTCACCACAGTGGCCGATCTGCATACACCACAACACCAGTCCCAGACAGGGAATTTTGAATGTGTTCTAGGAGGCATCACCGATCTTGCAAAACTGAGCCCACAGGGAAATGGCCAGACATATTGAGTGGCCTGGACTCCTTGGGAGTCTGTAGTGGTTGAGTGTAGAGGGAAGAAGAGGAGTATGAGTTCATTTTTTAAATGGATCTACTGGGGGCCCCAAATCAGCGAGGCCCCCTATAGGTGGATGCCCTAGCTCATTAGGGCACAGTCCGATGGAGATCCAAAGCTCATGGAGCCTCTGGTCCTCCCCAGTGGACTGGCCCTCTCACGAGAGAGCTAATCCATGGCAAGCAAGCTGGCACAGGGGCAGAAGTGTGTTGAGGGTTCCTGGACTGCTTTGAACAAGTCTGCCATCACAAAAGCATCCTTTGTCACAGTGGACCAGACCCAAGGATCCTTTGCCCACCCTCATATACATATTCCTTCCTAGGAAGTCATCATGGTCCCTTCCTGGAGTAACATAAAAAGAGTACCCCACTCCACCACCACCCCCATTGCCAATAATTGTGCTTGTGTTTGTGTGAGACTGTTCAGTTGCAGGGCTCTTTTTAAAAAAGAATTATATCCCTCTCTTCCTCCAAGGAGCCCAGAGCGGTGTACTACATACTTAAGTTTCTCCTCACAACAACCCTGTGAAGTAAGTTAGGCTGAGAGAGAAGTGACTGGCCCAGAGTCACCCAGCAAGTCTCATGGCTGAATGGGGATTTGAACTCGGGTCTCCCCGGTCCTAGTCCAGCACTCTAACCACTACACCATGCTGGCAGCAGCAGGGCAGCAGCACAAGTCTTGTGAGGAAAAGAGTTTAAATGCCCTTTCCCTACTGAGGGCGAGTGATCCATGCCAAAAAGGCATGATTTCACTGGGCACACCTTCTTGAAGTTCATGGCTAATGGCTGCCGCCCTGCTTCGTGCTGATGCCGTGCCTGCAGTCTGGCAACGCAAGCTCTACAGAGCTTGCCAGGATACTGCTACGTCGGATCAGGGAGAGGGAGAGGCTCCTATAACTGGAGGTTTTCTGATCTGAGTTGAAAGATCGTCTGTGGAACGATTGCTGGTTTCAGGATTTAACCTCAGAATCATCAACCCGTGGTTGGCGTTAAGGCAGCCATAGTGTATTCATCTATGCTCAGACATGTTGCATCCACACTCCTACATGGTGATTTAATTTCTGGAGATTCTGAGCAGGGAGCTGAATCCTAAAGAATAACAGCTCATGAAAAAAGTTGAACAATGCATCCCCAAGCAGTGTTCCCTCTAAGGTGTGTCCATGTGCATACACTCACACAGTTTTGGATGTCCTTTCCGTTAATTTTATATCCCACTCAGAATTAATCAGGAAGGTCCCACTCTGATTATATGTGCGCACACACTGCCTTGAAACTGCCACCCAGAACAAGTCTCATTCCGCACACAGATGAACAAAATTAGAGAGAACATTGTCCCCAAACGGCAAAAACTGGGACCATGGGACAGATTCCAGAATACAGGAACTCTTCCTGGTAAAGAGAGACAGTTGTAGCCAAACTAGAGAAATGTTATTCTTAATTCAAGTTATTCTAGGAGGCTAGTCTCACGATGGGGGGAAACTGGGCTAATGAAGTCCAGCCCGGTTTTTCCCCATCGTGAGAACCAGCAGGCTCATGGGAGAGCCCAGTGGTTCTCTGGTGGTTAGCCCACCAAAGTTGCCCTCCCCTTAGCCCAGGTTAGTGAAGCGAGTGCCCCGCTAACCTAGGTTTTCTGATCGTGTGCCGCAACAGCGTGGCTCTGCGCCATAGCGACACATGAAGAAACCCCTGCTGGGAGGCTGCCTCCCAGGTTTGGAGGTCTCTCCAGGATGCCCTTCTGAAGGCCGCGCACCCCTGATCTCTGCCACCCCTGTCAGCTCTGTGATGGAGCCAGCAGTCATGTTTGCAGCCAATTCGGCAGCCCAGCTATGAGTGGCTGCTCGTCTGCTGAGAGAGTGGGCTAAGCCCGCTCTCCCCACAGAAACCACTCTGGCGCTTCACACCGATCGTGTGAAGCACCTCTAAGTTTGGTTTCAGCTCTATGGAATCTTTCTGCAGCCCAACAAACTTGGCTTTATAGAACCAACGATCTAGATGACATTGCACTAGGATTTTGTACACAGTATCCATAGGGCTCTTCACTTCCTATGAATTTTTCAATAAAGTTGTCTTTGTAAAATCCAAAGCATAAAGACAGATGCAAAGTTGCCCATCAGTTATCTAATGGAGTGAGAGCATAATTAATCAGAAATAACACCTAGGAATAATTGGTGCAGAAATATATTTCCCAAGGTAGTGGCGTTGGTTTCTTCAGGATGTTGAGTCAACTTGTATTAATCACATCATAAAATTAGTGCCAATTTGTCCTCACAACTTTCAGATTATCATTCAGATTTGCTCTCCTAGATAAAGACAAGCAGAATATTAGGCCAGAGATGAGAAATTGCATAGTCAAACAGACACACCTGGAGGGGGGGAAATCCATCAATGATCAAAGACAAATTACTCACATGGATACTGGGACATCATGTCATAAAAACAGAAAGCATAGGGGCCCCTTGATAGTGTCACAGAATTATTAATGTGGCTCAGGCTAGATTTAATGTGAAACAGTGGTATGAATACTCTGTCATGTTAGTGTGTGATCACAACTTGCAGAACTGAGCCCTGTAAGCCTACTACTAAGGCTATAGTTATAATTATTTTGTTCAGTATGCTGTTATTCTGGTTCCAGGAAAAGAGAACAGTTGAGTATATTATGATAGGATCCTAATCTAGTTTGACCTTTTGTTTGTTCTTACTCCCTTTCGAGTGTTTTTTTCTAAGAAATTCCTTTAAATGTGTTAACTGGCATCCTTACCCAATGCATCACCTTAAGGGTGAAGAGAGGCAACAGAAGGAGATGTGATAGACATATCTTTGCCTGTAGTGTGTGATTCATCTTGCCTTTCTGATTGCCTTTGTGCTGTGTGATTCTCTTTGTCTGTGATTCAGCACTCAGAACCACAGGATAAGACTGTTTCGCACCATATTTAGCACAGCTTGTAAATTCACTCTTTATTTGTGTTCTTATTAGCAAAGTGGTCTAAATAAAAACTAAACATATACTGCATCTCTCATAATATTTTAGTCTTCTGTTTTTAAGGCATTTTAATGTGCTCAGTGAACAGGAATCAAGGCACATTGAATTTGTATGGTTTTTATGAACAAGATCTTATTTAACTAACTTTCTTTTAGGAAAAATGTCTCTATTCTTAAAAGTACTTAGGAATGTGTAACTCTGTTTCCATACTCACTCACACACGTGTATACTACACACATGTGTATATCTATGCCTTGAGACTGACTTGGAAGAATTTAACTCAAAACTGGATCTGCAAGTGTGAGTAGCAAACAGACTCTTTGGACACAGGTGAATGCCAGTCTTAGGGTACCCAAGAGGAGCAACAGACTCAGAGGCAAGGCTTCTGAGACAAAGAAATAATGTTTATTGAAAGAGCACAGGAACAAGGTAAATGGTGCTATTTGGCAACCCTGATACAATTGCCTTTGCCGAGGGCCTGAAAGTAGCTCCAGGGACTAGCTAAGGTGGGAGGGAAAGTGCTGCAATGATGTCTCTCATAGCTTAGCATTTGGCCAGCTTTGGAATTTCGGTAGAGGAAGGGAGGGGGGAAAGGAGAGAATTGAGAGCAGTTGGATATCTCTCCATACTTCCTGATTTGTACTAGGTGCCAAAAAAGACAACTTCCACCAGGGAAGATTTAGGATCCCTTCGCAAAAGTGTTGCTAAAGTGTTGGCAAGAAGAGCAGCAAGGTGCTAGCCTGGCATCAGTTTTCAGTGTCTATGGCACATCACATACTCACAGTTAGCAAAGAGGAACACTAGGTTTTCCAGGCAGTCAGTTGCAGGGTTAAGCCCATGGCAAGCCCATGTAGTGAATGGCCCAACTTCAAAGGCTCTAGGGCAAGGCTACACAATATTAACCCTCCTACAGATGTGCCAGGTATGATGGAAGGCTACAACTCCCATCATATCTGACTATTGGCCACTGTGGTTGGGGATAATGGGAGGTGCAGTCCAAAAACAGCAGGAAGGCTGGAACAGTGCTGTTCTAGAGTTTTGCTTTGGAATCTAAAAGGTCTCAGGCAGTAAACAGGGCCGTCCTTAGGGCGGGGCGACCAGGGCAATTGCCCCAAGCCCCGCGCTGGCACTGACCCCACTCTTGGCACACCGCAGTGCAGCCTGCCTTCCTCTCTCCCCCAGTCCAAGCCACTTATCTTTCCCCAGAGCTGATCTTTGTGTCTGTGTGCAGCTTGAAAGGCTCCAAGTCAAGCTGCTAGAGTTCTGTCTCTCCCTGCCTCTCAGCTGTTTGGTGGGAGGATGGGGCTTCTAGAGAGGCCTCCATGCAGGCCTCGCTGAAGCCTGAAGCTGAGGAAGGAAGGAAGGAAGGAAGGAAGGAGGCAGGCAGGCAGGCAGGCAGAGAGTGTCCAGCACCAGAGCTCTCTGAAGACTCTCTGCCAAGCCCAGCCTTAGTAACAGAGGTATGATGTGATTTCCTTTTTGTGGTTATCCCCCCCTGAATATGTAGGGATTGGCTTGCCATAGGGCTTTGGTATTGAGCAGAGATGTAGGGCAGGATGGGAGGAATAAGTATCTTTAAATTGAAGTGGATTGGACAAATTGTTGGTTTTTATTTTTATTTTTTCTTTAATTTGGAAAAAACCACATCCAAAAAGTCCTATAAGTGGCTTGCTTCAAGGCAGAAAATTACAAGAATGTCTGGAAATGAAGATCCCCTTAGACCATCATTCCACCCCATATGAAAGAATCTGCCCTTTGCCTTCATCAAAAAGGGTAAAATGCCCTCCTTTCTGCCCCAGCCTTTAGATCACCTGCCCGGAATGACTTGGCATAGGGCTTTGGTATTGAGCAGAGATGTATGGCAGGGTGGGAGGAATATGTATATTTAAATTGAAGTGGATTGGACAAATTGTTGGGGTGTGGGTGTGTTTTAAAAACCCATCCAAAAAGTCCTATAAGTGGTTTGTTTGATGGCAGAAAATTACAAAAACTTCTGGAACAAACAATATATTATTTATTTGTTTGTTTATTTATTTATGAATGTGCTATGCTCAAGTTGATTTGCATCCCAGAAGGTCTGAGAACTGTGAAGCATGTGTTGTGCTTTTTATTTTATTTTCTTTAGAAATGCATTATATGTCCAAGCTGGTTGGACATGTCCAAAACCCTCACTCACATGATTTACGCTGTATGTCCTCAATCAGTATGATTCTGTAATGGTATGAAATGTTAAGGAGGCTGATTTGCCCCCAGCCCCGCACCCCACTAATGACGGCCCTGGCAGTAAAGCACGGCTATGGCAGGCCCAAAGATTCTGTGTTACAATAATCTGCAGGGTAGTCCAGTGCGTGGGTCTCCCCACAAGGGGCCCATCTCAACAGTCTATGAGTGTACAGATCTAAATGAATGAACTGATAGTCAGGCTGCCATTATGTTCAGGACACATATGGTAGTCCATTTCATATCTGTACCTCACATGCCTTGTACCCCTGGTCACTTTGAGAATGAACATAAGTACAATCATCCACACCAAAATATGTACCTGTGTTCAGATACCTCCAGTATAATGGCTTACAGCTTCCTAAGACAATGGCTTATAGTTCTCTGTGGCAAGCAATGAACAAAACTGTGCCAGAAAAGAAGTTCCTGCCCCTGAAAAGCTTAGCAGATACCTGCTGGAGACACCACCAGCTGTCTCGCTGTGAGAAGATGGAGCTTGGTACTAATTTTGTGATGGATTTCTGAAATGGCATGGTCTGCATTTCTGTGGTATCTTTATCCCATCTCTGGCCCACGTTCTTTGCATGAGATTGACCGAAACAAGCAGTTGATAAACAATGGTGGCAATAAGCTGCCAGATGTTCTCTCAGCATGCAAACTAGGTTTACGACTATCTTTTCACTAAATGTATATCTTGCACCTTTCCTAGACGTGCAACATCCTGATCAGCTATTTAAATCTGATTTTTATGTAGTGGAAATCTATATTCATGCCAGGAGCATCCAGAAAGGAATTTCCCCCCTCTAGGTTGCATGAATATCCTCTCGGAACTTCTCCACGAGCACATAAATTCCTACATCAAGGCACTGCACAGTGGACACTTGCAGAAAGGGAAGGGACTAGGCTGTTTTCCTCTCTGCCCCCTCCTTTGGTGTTCATGAACACAAGACTGTTTCTTGACGATAGTTATTTGAAGTTCCATGAAAGGCAGAAAGAAAAGTCTCCTGGGCTGTCTTGGCTTTGTATCTATTGTCTCCTTGTGCCTCCTTTTAAAATAGGAGGATGGACTTTTATGTCATTTGCTGTTTGTCTTCCGACAGTGGCTTATATGCAAGACTTCTGTTTAGGGGCTATCATACCAGAACTAGATTAAAAAGTCCAAACGACCGGCCTGCAATGCTTTCATTTAGAATGCAGCACTGAGATGCTCCAAACAGGGAATTCAACTCTATCTTTGTGCTATTAGTTTTATATAAGGAATTAAATGATATCTCCCATCTGCCCTTAAGGAAATCGTTTCATCATCACACATTTTTCAGTCCTAAATGTATGTTTAGAGAAAATTTATATTAGATTTGCATTCTTCTGAGACATAAAGTAAAATCACCAACCTTTAAAACACCCTATTCATCATGTTGTGTGGCATGAGAAGTAGCCTAAATGTAGGGCTGCTGAAAAGTCAAACCATACGGTTTTCATCAAGACTCCAAGTGCAACCCGCTTTACTGCCTCAAGCTACTCTTTATTTTTAGTTATTTCAACAATGTATACAGTTGAAGCATGGCTTGAGATGCCATTGGTATGCATTTGTTCCCCCCACTCAGCCTTATTTGTGCTTGTTTTCCCTCACCACTGCCAACAAGCCTGTCACTGAAAAGACTGCATCTCCCCCATAGAAAGTCACAGGCAACAGAGATTCTACACAGCACTCATGCAGAAACGCAGAGTCCATATGGTAGCTGACAAGGAAACCCAAAAGGCCTTCCAGAAATTGTTGGTGACTCTGAATGACCCCCAAATAAATTTCCTTGAGTTGATTTTTTCATAAAGAACAGCTGGGAAAGATGGGGCCATACATGGGGATGGGGCTCAGTGGAAGAGCATCTGCTTTGCATGCAGAAGGTCCCAGGTTCAAGCCCTGGCATCTCCAGGTCGGGATGGGAAAGACTCCTGCCTGAATCCTTGGAGAAGCTGCTGCCAGCCAGTGTAGGTGTTTGTTTGTTTGTTTGTTTGTTTGTTTGTTTGTTTGTTTGTTTGTTTGTTTTGACTAAACACATCCTCAGTATCTTAGTCTTCTTGCAGCCAGGCTTCCTAGTCCTTGATTTTATTCTGTCATTGAATATGGAAAATAGTAATAAACTGTACTTATTAGCCACTCCATAACAAATTGTTCTCTGGGCAGTTCACACACTGCATTCAAACATCAAGTAAAAATATGATATCACAAAACACACCCACACACAAAATACAAAATGCAAGAGGAGAGCTGGTCTTGTGTTAGGAAGCATGACTTTTCCCCATAGCTAATCAGGGTCTGCCCTGGTTGCATATGAATGGGAGACTAGAAGTGTGAGCACTGTAAGATATTCCCCTCAGGGGATGGAGCCACTCTAGGAAGAGCATCTAGGTTCCAAGTTCGCTCCCTGGCTTCTCCAAGATAGGGCTGAGAGAGATTCCTGCCTGCAACCTTGGAGAAGTCGTTGCCAGTCTGTGAAGACAATACTGGGCTAGATGGACCAATGGTCTGACTCAGTATATGGCAGCTTCCTATCCTATGTTCCTATGTAATACAAAACTATTTTAAAACTATTTTAAAAGTCAGTTTTAAAAATCAAATTTAAAAATAAAAATTTAAAAGGTTTGAGTGAACAAAAAGGTCTACACCCAGCATCTAAAAGAAGAAAGTGCCAGGCGGACTTCACTGGGGAGGGTGATCCATAAACAGGCTGTGGCCTCCGAGAAGGCCCTCTCCCTAGTAGACACCCACCTCATGTCATTTGGCAGCGGCACTCAGAGCAGGACCGCTGAAGAAAATCTTAAAGTCAGAGTTGGGATACATGGGGCAAGGTGCTCTCTCAAGTACCCCAGTCCCAAGCCATTTGAGGCTTTAAAGGTTAAAATCATCACTTTGAAATGGGCCTCAAAATGGACTGGGAGCCAATGCAGCTGATGAAGCACTGGTGTAATAGGATCAAAATATCCAGTCCCAGTTAATAATCTTGCAGGCCTATTTTGTACCAGCTGCAGTTTTTGGACTGTTTTCAAAAGGCAACCCGGTGTACAGTTCATTGCAGCAATCGATGCAAGAGGTTTCCAGAGCATGAGTAACTGGGGCCAAACTATCTCCATCCAGGTACAGTCACAGTTGGCATACCAGCCGAAGCTGATAAAAGGCACTCTAAGCCAGAGGCCACTTGAGCCTCTTGCGACAATGCTGGATCAATGAGCACCCCAGACTGTGAATCTGGTCCTTCAGGGAGCAGTGCAACCCCATCTAGAACAGGCTGAACATCCAGGCGGAGGAACCACTGACTAACAGTACTTCTATCTTGTCTGTAATAAATCTCAACTCCTGGATCAGTGCACATTAATGCATCCAGGCACTGATTCAGGACAGTCACTGCCTCACCTGCATCTGATGAAAAGGAGAGATGCAACTGAGTGTCATCCGCATACTGATGACACCTCAGGCCAAATCTCCAGATGACCTTTCCCAGCAGTTTCATGTAGATGTTAAACAGCTTAGGGGAAAGAATGGAACCCTGCAGAACCCCAAATTATAACTGCCAGGGAGTTGAGCAGTAATCCCCCAGCACCACCTTTTGGAAATGGGCCTTGAGTTAGGAGTGAAATTTGGCTTGGTATATCATGTTTCCTGATAATTTAGTTATAATTCTGAAGGAGGCATACTGCATGGAACATGCACACAGTAGCATAAGAGTGTTCTTGCGCAAATGCATGAAATTGCCAAAATGTATTTGGAGGATGGACAGCCATTGGATATAATGGCTGTCCATTCTGTAACTCTACAGAATTTCACACATTTGCACAAGAGCATGCACACATTCCATTAAAACCTGCATACATAGCATTATATGTCAGCCTCATTCTTCCTATAGGAGATACATGCCTTGAGAAATGTCCCTGCACATAATGTAAGGGTTTAACAGGATTTGATTAGAAGTGAGAATCACTAAAGCATTGCTCTTAGCACCACAGTAACCTCTTCTGGCCACCAGAGGCATGATGAGATGTTAATAGGTCTGTCTTGGTCAGTTAGAGTCAGAATTGTTCAGTTACTGAATGCTAGTGCCTGTTCGTGTATATTGTTCAATGGCTTTCTATCATTAAGTGATTTATTTCTTCAGATAAGTGATTTAGTGTCTTCAGATAATCTCTTGGACTAAACTTCTTTACCACCAGAGCATACACTGCTGTGCGAGGACTTTAATGTTTCTCCTACCCCTCAGCAAATTTGACAATGTACCTAATGATATGAGCAATCCTAAGGTAACATATGTTCCATGGTGACTAAAAAGCTGAACATTCCTGAGGCTAATTGAGAGCAAGTGTTCACCAGGAGTGTATTGGACTGTGTTGTCAACAACAGAGCAAAGTAAAATGCAAGGAAATACAATTCTTGTTCTCAGTAACCTTAATTGGACTGTGATTGGGTCACTGAAACCTTTCCAAAATTGAAAGGATGTTTACTCCTGTCCTGTCCCGTATCATACTGCAGGGTCCTCTTGGTCCAATGGTCAGGTTCAGCAGCGAGGCAAGGTCCAGGCAGCAAGGCGAGGTCCAGGCAGGTCAGGCAGCACCATGGACAGAGCCATGGGACATGTTGATCCAACAGCAGGCAGAGGCAGACTAAGCCCTAATATACTCCTGAGCCCATTTTATCCCTGCTAGGCTCCGCCTCCCTGCTGAGAGAGTAGCTAGTTTAAAGGGGCTTAGCTTGAAGCCTGGCACTCCTCCTCCTCTCCCATTGTCCCCTGCCTTGTCTGCTGCTGGCATTGATACACAGAAATTGGTGGGAGCAACGGAGGAGGAGGAGCTGGTTCTTCTGGGAGCTCAGGCTCTAAGGATGTCATCAGGGATGGTCTGAGCTCCTCGGGCACTGTTATAGGGGGCTCTATCTCTGGAGCTCCCACCAGCTCTATTCTGGTGTTGGGAGCTGAGAAAAGACTAGGTTCTGGTCCTGCCTCCTCAGAACTAGATTCCAGGGTTCCCACAGGCTCTGGACTATCACTGGGGCTGGTGACTGGATTTGACATGTCTCCTGCTTCTTCAGGGTAAGGAGCCAAGCCCAGTGCTGGCTCAGCCTCATCCCAGTCGAACTCCCTGGTGTGGGTATGGCTACACAAGAAACATCAGTGGTGTTGGAAGGGCATAGATGGCCCATGTTCAGGCTGGCCACATTCCCCCACAACCTGGTGGTGGCCACCTGGTGCCCCTTCTCTCCCACTGTGTGTGAGCATATGGCGGCAGCATATGGCGGCAGCATATGGCGGCAGCCTTCTTGATGGAGCAGCCAGGGGTAGGCTGTCCTGGTAGGCTGCCCTGCCCCTGATGCTCAACTGGTCACCGTGCATGTACAGTGGCCAATTGGATGGTCAACTTTGCAGCTGAGTGGCGGGGAGTGGGGAGGCCACTGTTGAGTGTGCAATGGGAAAGAAGGGGAACGGGGAGGTGCCCATCACAGTGAGTGCAACAACCCCAGAAATAACTGGCAGTGGCCCAGCAGCTACTGATCATGGGTTCTATGAATCCAAGCACACAATTACAGTTTTGAGAAACAAAGTGATTGAGAAATCAGCTATATTTTCTGTATTCAGCTAAACTTAAGTGGAGGGCATAATCTAGTCAAAGAGGCTGTTCTCACACACAGCCAAGACCGAGCTAAGGCAGCCAAGATCAGGCTTAGCAGGGCATGTGAACCATCAGCAGCCATGTGGCTGCTGGCAGCATCTCAGCAGCAAACCTGCCAAAGAGGCCTGCCCATTAATCAAAGTTAAGGGCGTGCCCTTAACCTGGGCTAAATGATTGTATGTTGGTTCTGCGCAGTGCCGGATGGTGCCGACACAGGAGCAGCTGCCTGGCCAGTGCTGGGAGGATCCCAAAAATGCACCGTGCACTCATGCAGTTCATTATGGGATTTGGGGGTTGGGGGCTAGGATGAGGTGTCCTGGCCCCTGACGCTCCGCGCTGCTGGGAAAAGCAGCAGCATCCATCTGGGTGCACAATCCGTCCAACCAGCACAGACCCAACGATTGTCTGCAGGGAAGGTAAGTTTTAACAGCCTTCCTCTCCGTGTGTCCTCAAGCCCTTTTTACTGATTGTGAGAAAGCACTCGAAGTTAAACACTTTTTAAATTAAATTGATTCCATTTGGTGTATACTTAAATCTCTCCCATTTAAATCAATGGGCCATAAAAATGCTTAACTTTGACTGGATTATATCTATTGTTTGGAACATAATTTCATTTGATCGGGAACCAGCTGGTGTATTTATTGTCACTCTCTCTACCCAACCACCAAAGAATGCTCCTCAGAGCAAGATATGATGCCTTCCCATTGGCAGTTTTTAATGGGAAATTTCTGAAAATTCCCCTGGCCAGTTGGATCTGCCCTTGTGGTTCAGGTGAGGTTGAATCTGTCCACCATATGTTGCTATATTGTTCCTTTTATAATGATAGTCAAACTAGCCTTATTATTCCCTTGTTATTATATTACTCTAGCTGAACTGATGAATTTTATGTCACACTTCCATCACACATAAAGTTGCTAAATTTTGTGCAGTTGCTATTGAGATCCACCAACAATTAATTTCTACCATTTAGATCTTACTATAAAATTACTTTGTTGGTGTATTGTATGATAGATTTCTTATCTGAATGTTGTATAATTTGTTGTGTTTATGTCTGATCTATGATCAGAATAAAGTTATTCATTCATTCATTCATTCATCTTCTTAGATGTGGTGTCCAAATAACAAATATTTTAAGCACTGACAAAGCTGCTGGATAGCAAGCAAGACAAAAATATTGAAATTAGTTGAACTACTCATGAATAATTTATTCTGCATGTAAGCTAAATTTTAGATTACCTTGCAAAGTTTATTTATTTTAAAAACTATTTTGAAAGTTTTATACCCTTCCTTTCAGCATTGTATACATGAAAACATAGCAAGTCAATGTTCACAACAAAATATTAATTTTTAAAAAACATTCCATAGAAACATAATAATGAAAACTACAGTATACTTGAAATGGCTACAATTAGCAGCAATCAGCAATTACATTTTTGACATGGATATATGAATGTTTTTTATCTGCACCCTATACATTATAGCAAAGCACTGGTGAGCCTGTCTATTTGGTATTTAAATTATCTTAAATTTACTCATAAAAACTACTCACAATGGACCTTGTGACACAATTAGCATTCAGGCTAACTGTTGGCTGTACTAATTCTTACAGCTGATCTTTTTGGTTCTCCATTATTTTGTGAACACTGAGCTATGGAAATAACTTTTTGCTTTTCCTTTATTTTTAATGGAAGTGATTCCCTCTCTTGCTTTCCTAATGTGCTGGGACTTGCTGTGGGTCTTCTTGGTAGATTACAGAGGGTTGCATGTGTGAGAAAGCATGGTCTGCAAAAATATGCCCTGATGCTTTTTAGGTGTTGCAAATTAATTATCTAAACAGTGCAAATTATTTGCTTGGAAAGTGTTTCTTTCAAAACCTGATGAATGCAGCACTGATGCTCATAGATGGAAATAATCGTCTTCTCTCTGCATATTGTAAAATTCTTGGGGCTGGACCATTTTTAGGCTGATATGGCAGTGCTGTTTTGGGTTCCAACATACTGCCTACAGTAGTCACACATGGCTGGGCTGAGAATCGGAACTGCCTGTGGAGTTGGAACATGCTGGAATATGAAGCATGCCAATACTACTATCAATTAGACAATGACCCAGAAATTCTTGGAAGAATGGTTTTTCAGCTCTATGTGGTCTCCAGGGCATATAACCTTACTACTGGGTCTTCACTGATTCCTGTGTTGGAAGCTGGAACAACTGGGGAATGAGCCAGAGGAAGATTTGGGAAGACAAAAAAATTAATTACTGTCCCTAAGAGAAACAAATCGCTCAGTTAAACAAATGAATAATCAAAGCTCTTGGCCAACTAACGAAGCAGTAATTTCAGTTGAGACACTGTGATTAGGTTTAATATCCATTTCTGGGCCAAAGTGTCATCGAGACAGATGTACGAGCAGTTTGGTTTCCATAATAAAGGTTGTACTTGTGAAAATATTTTAATGATATCTAGCTAGTTTACTAGGCCTCACATTCTTGATGACTCTCCAGGTCATGAGCCTGCGGTTTGTGTCAGTTGACCCTACCACCCCTCTCTGCTCTTTCTGAGTCTGGTGAAGAACATTAAACTTGCAGATGCAATTATTGTATAATAACATATTGATTTCCTGAGAAACCCTCTAACATTTTCTTTGTGGAATTAGCATTTAAGAGTTAACCACATCCAGCCTTAAAATGAATAAGGGGCCCTTAAATTCTGATATATCTGCTTCTTTGTGCTAAAACATCCCAAAATAACAATTTTGTGTCCTAGATCCAGAATATGCATTGTTTAATCTCAGTGAAGCCTAAAACATCTATACATAAGGATGGTATGAAATCAATTTTTTTAAATGAGCCTTTATATATTTTATGCTGTGATTGATGGTTATGTTCCTTTACTCAAAGTTTTAGCTAGCAGAAGTTTCCCCTTCCTCTGAGAATCTATTAATTTCCCCCCAGTAATTTCTATTTTCTGCCACAATGTCTCTTAGTAAGCCTAGATGTGGTCAGCTGCAGGCACTGGAGCAAGCAAGGCATTTGTTGCTCCATTAGATGTTTGTGATTTCAGCAGTGAAAGTCTCATCGGTTTGGGATGGCTTAGCTTTAAGTTTTCCCAGGAGCTAAATTCCCGACAGATAGTATCTAATCAAAAACAATCCTAGTTTCCAGTTGTAAATTTACTCTGCTACAAGCTTTAGGGTAACACTTTCAAGGGCATCAAAATAAGTGGCACTGATAAAATCTACAGTGGTATCCAGTATATATGTATGTTGTGGATGTGTTTTGAGTTTGACAGCTGTGATCACTATGAATGGTGAAGGAATGAGTGGCCAGGGACATTAACAAAAGAACTTTATGGTCCTTAATTATGGGATGTTTTTCTGGTAGCTTGGAATCTTCAGTCTTTGTAGATAATAGCCATCAGTGTTTGGGAAACTGAAACCCCACAAAGCTAAAGGCTTAGACAATTAAACAGCTTAGAATCCATTTCTCATTTGAAAGGGGAAAGAATCAAAATGAAACAATGCAAGACACTCGAAAGTTTTGGAAGTTACTGTATGTCTGGTTTCTTCCCCCCACCCCTACTTTTCAAATAATAGCCATGATGGCGCCTAATCTAGTTTGGGATTACAGTCTGAGGGAAGGGGACTTTAACCTTTAACCCATTAGCCCTTTGCCCCTGCCATGATCTCATCTGGATCAGGGCTCCTTGTGGCTGCTTTTTCCCCTGGGAAGGAAACTCCCATCTATTATATTAATTCTCCTGGGTGTGTCTTGGAATATGCGTCCCAGAGCCCAGCTGATTGGCTGGGTGGCAGATGTGCCTGATTGGCTGAGGCACACCCAGGAGGGTTGGTTGCCATGGCAGCATCCCAGCCGTGGAGGCCAGAGGTGGTGGGCCCAGCCCGGCTGTGGAGGCAAGGCCTGGGAGGGGGGAAAGAAAGGGGGGGCAGAAGTGGCAGTAGGGAGGAGAGGTGGCTGTGCTCAGAAGCAGAGACTGGGGCAGAAGCGGGGGGAGGTAACCGCCGGCCCCAAAGAGCGCACAGATGCTCTGTGTGGGGTCGGCTAGTTGACACAATTGCACATAAAGTTTAGCATTTTCAAAAGCATCCTATAAAATAAAATCCAGACGCAACTTTTGAAAACCTTCAAAATTCAAATTCTAACATTTCACTGGGTGACCAGATTTGTACTAAATTTGTTTTGGCTCAATTCTAGTATAAGACTACATTGTAATGAAGACAAGGAGCTGAATGAATGTGGGTTGATTCAGGTTCATGTAAAGCAGTCATGTAATACGTAGCCTTGAACACTTATCCATACTTGTCAGTGAAAGCTGGCATTTTAATATACAATTGCTGACCAGTTCTCTGAAGCTTGTGGGGGCTACTGACCCCTCCCTCATCTGTTGCTTTTGCAGTCTCCTTGCTCTCCCCCCCCCACTTTTCCCTTGGCTGAGCTCTCTTTAGGGAACAGAGCAGTGGAAGAAAATGACTCTGGGGGAACAGACTGCAGGGAAAAAGAGAGGGGTGGAGAGTGCAGCACCACCTACCCATATGCTCCAATTAGATATAGTGATTAGATGTAGACTGGGATGAATATGCCACAAAGTATTCTTGAGACATTCTCATGGTGAATATATGAGGTGGTAAATTCCAAGAATATCCTGCTGGACTGCCAGTTATTCTCAGAATGTTCTCTGAATAATTCTTGTTCTTTGTCTTCATTTGTAAATGAAAAATTAATCTGCAACTTTTCACAAATCAATTACCAGCTTAGGACCAGGAATTAGTCTCTCCCAGCTGGGTGGAGGGTGGAGTCATGCCTTCTCTGAAAAAGGCAGCTTGTTTTAAGGTGTGGAAGTAAGATTTTGTTTTTATTAATCAATTTTATTTTTTGACTAATCTGAGCATGGGATTGGCACAGGGTCACCTGGTTAGCTTAGTGGTTGAGAAGGGGAATTGGACATGGGTTCTTTCCCCATTGCTCTGAAGACCGTGGTGTGGTCATGCTCAGATTTATACAACAAGATTGGTACGTTATAACACTAAAATGCTCTTGTTCTGAGAGAATGAAGAATACCCTGGGGGGTAGTATGAGGGAGGAGAAAGAAACATGTCCCATATATTGTAAGATATAGAGGCGAGTTTCACAATCGGTGAGACTCACCAAAATGAAGTTTGCAGGGGAGGGGGCTCATTATATCATTAAGAACTATCATCAGATTCACAGAACTATCACTGGGCCCTGAAGCAATAAGATTTTATGAATTAGAATGTTGGCTGTCTGAGAATATCTATCATAGAGAATGTACTGATGCAGTTTTATTCTTTCAGCAGTTCTTTCCTGCTGCAGGTGCAGAATATTTGGAAAAAATCAAATTGTAAAATATTCTTTCCCAAGTCTCTTTAGATGGTTGGATTCAGACCAGAGAGACCTGGGTTCAAATTCCTACTTAGACATGGAACTTACAGGGTGACCTAGGCCCAGTAACTGGCTAATGTCCAGACCAATGATATGTCACAGAAGAAGGCTTTGCACATGGTGGTGGGGGTGATTTACATTGATCCCCCTTCCCTTTGTGCCTCCTGAAAATATTTCCTGAGTTGCAGGACCCTCAGGACATATTTTTGGGAGGTACAAGGGGCTGCATGAGGAAGGGGGGAAGTGATGAAAAGTGCCCCTTCCCTGTTGCATGAAACATTTTTTCTATGCACATGTTGGATGTTAGCCATTAGCCTAATCTTCCCTGCAGGGTTTTTGCGAGGATAGAATTGGGGAGAAGGGAGAGTCATGTGCACCACCCTGAGTTCCCAGGAGGAAGGGTAGGATAAAACTGCCATCAGCCAATGCCATCAAATTGTACTTGACTCCAACAGAGCAAATGATGGATTTGGCCCCAACTGCCAGCCCACTGATGATTCCCCATGCATGTAATGTATTATTTCTTGCATTTAGATCTAACCCAGGATGTTCTGTCTTAATGTTATTCCACTCAGGATTGTTCTTAAATTCTCTTCATGAAATGATCCTTTGTCTGGAAAGTACCAGAAAGGATGCGCTATTGAGCTACTTTCCTTCATGGTCCAGTGAGCAGAAAGAAGCCAACTCTCTTGTTACCTGGGGGTATTCAGGTGAATGCAATGACTTGGCAAATGAAGCTGTGCATAATTGGAATACTGCACCTTCAATCCACAGTAGCAATAAGGGCATGTAAAGCAATTTTTTTAAAAAGACGATGTTTGGAATAAACATCTGGTTCATCGGCATTTTTCAGATCTCTTAGCCAGAAACATGGATTTGTGAAATGAACAAACAGAGCCCCAATGAAGACGAGGCACAGGTGGATGGGGTAAACTAGGACCACACTTTGTTAATGAAACTGACAGAGATCTGCAGTGGTAATAATTAAACATATAACTAGAGTGTGGGTAATTCCACTCCCCTCAAGGGGCGCAGCCTTCTAGTGAGGACTGCTTACCCTACTGTTGGGCAAAACAACTGGGCTTGGAGAATGCCAACTACAAAACAGAATAGCCTCCTCCAAACCACACATTTTCCTGTTTTGAGGGGGTAGCTGTCTGAGTTACTGCACCCTGAGCCCCAAAGCTCTGAGTGGGTGAGCCAAGCAGCACCCCAAAAGTAGATCGTTCCCAGAGACCTCCGGGTCACACAACCCTGAGGGGCTGTTCCATGGGACCTCCTTTCACCTATAAAGGTGCCTCTAGCTCAGGGCTGCTTAACTTTGGCCCTCCTGCAGATGTTGGCCTACAAGTCCCATTATCCCTGGCTATTGGCCAAAGGGCTGGGAATTATGGGAGTAGTAGTTCAAAAACATCTGGGGGAGGGCTAATTTAAGCAGGCCTGCTCTAGCTGATCACTAAAGTTGTTCTACTTCCCCAAGCCTGCACTCTCCTGCATGTGTGGCCAACTGACCTGTTAAATGACTCTCACCCCTACCTATCAGCCCATTAAAGAACCTCAGTGTAGAGTAGGCAAAAATGTTTCCATTGCAAGCCAACAAAAAAAATCCCAACTTGGTACAAGAACAACCAGCTGATTTCACACTGAGAAGAAGGAAGAGCAAAGGGAGCCGAGATCCCTGTGTGTTCTGCGAGGTGAAAGGATGCAGTGCACTTACTGTATAAAGTGTTGCAGGCACCTGCTCCCCATTGGGCAACCAAGACACATGCCCCATGTGTGTCTTTTCCAACACACCACTAACAAGACAGGCATCAAAGAATTATATTAAAAAAGAGCATTGCATATGCATGAAACTACACACGGCTATATTATGAAATAAAGGTTGCCTATTATGTTTTATACTGTAAGTTTCTGGGGCTCTGAAACAAATGATACCTCTTTTAACAAAGAAGGGGATGTGGTAATCGTAGCCAGGATCTTTGATATATCCATTGATTGAGCCTTAAGGAAAGCACAGTAAGACCTGATCTTTAATTGTAACAAGAACAATCAAAATTTTATAGAGCAAAACAGTAGCACTTGTTTCACTTCATGTGAAATGAGTGCTACTGTTTTTCCTCTATAAATTTTTCATATGCCAGGGGTTCATATACCAATGAGCAAGTTTCCCCTGAGTTTGCACAGCTTGCTCCATCAAAGGGTTGGTTCACATGTTCCAGCCCCTAGCACACACAGATATGAAGGGGAAGCGCTGAGTGTGCTCTCCACCGACAGGCCGAGGCCCCCTAAGTACGTCCCTTCATCCAAGAATCTTTAAACAAATACCTGGAGTGTGTATACAGGGGCCATTTGTATTGACAGCTCCATGTGGAAAGGAACATGTTGGGAGGACATTGAGATGACCATGGAGGATTTCCCAACAATCATCTGTGCTGGGGGCTGTATTGTGCAAACTGGCTCAATGTCTTTTTGAGATAATGAAGCTTTTCACACAAACATATGTGGGTGGTTTGCGGGGTGGGGTGGGTAGGAAATGAGCTCCTACCCTGGTAGCCACAGATGACAAGAACCTCTGTTTGGGTCTGCAAACTCAGCACACAGGCAGCCATACTTTCCATTACAGAAATCAAAAGCAGAGTCATCCGAAGCTCGAGTGATCCAGCCCAGCATGCATAGCGATGCCAGTAGACTGGCAATGTGCATTGCATCATCATTTGTCCTCTGATTGGCCCCAAAGAGGCAGGAGGCAGGCTCAGCCACCTCATAAATAGAAACAGAAGTTACCGCAAGCTGCAGGATTATAGTGTGTGCTTTGCAGAGTAGCACCTTTATGGATAGCAGCCTCTGCAGCCACATTTGTAGCTATGGCTGCTGCTTCCTAAGACCTGTTACCAAAGGCAAATGCACCCAGAGAACCAAAACATCATGGTAAGAGAGCTCTCTTTTCATCCTGCCTGGGTAAAGAGCAGGGTAGACGATCTGGATCAGGGTAGAGGATCAAATCAAACCCAGATTTGAGCAAGCTGGTTTGGAGAGATTGGAGAGATTCCTCTGGGTTCACATGAACGTTAATAGCTGGGTTTACTGCCTCCTATCCTTTTTTTGCTGGTTGTGAGAATACACTAAATTATTAGACTACAGATATCCCTTTAGTTCTAAAAGCACATTTAGATTATATATGTACACACTGGTATTATTAATCATAGTGAAATACTAGAGTGATGATTTTTCATTTCAGAAGAACTCCATCTGCTTTCTCAAAGGAATGTACATGTATGTTAACTGAGTTCCTTCACTGAAATGAATGGGCAAGTTTTGCAGGCAAAAGACATTCAGTGCATGCAGGGTTGGCCTGGAGTCTGCAGCAATGGGCATATATTTCTTGGTGACTGCTGAAAGCAATTCTGGAGATTGTAATGGCTTGATATTATGAAAAACAGAAGTACTGGGAGGAAATATCCAAGGATAGTTTCAGAGTTAGTAGCACTATGTACTTCTTCTGGAGGCCCTAGGCTGGAAAGCAATCATTACATAATTAGCATTCTTCTAGAAACACTTCCGGGAGGTTCCTACCCTAACCCCATGAAATTGCTATATAGACCGCACAGATTACACCAAGCCACAATATGCAGTTGGGCTCAGTAAAGAAATGAGACAAGTGTGACTCAAATGCCTCAGTGTATATCCTGGGGGAGGGAGGTGTTCAGTGCATATCCTTTCTTTTTCCATATTTCTCTAGAGAGGTGCTATTCAGTATACCAGGATTAAGTGGCATGCTTGTAAGGGGCAAAGAAATGCTGCTCTGAGTTCTGGCACCTAAATGGCTGACGGCGGTGGTGGTGGGGGGGTGCCTCCGGCCTCCTGGGTTTTAGAACAGACAGCTACCTATTTGTCTGTTGTTTCAGAGCCTCAAAGACTGACAGTATAAAACATAATAGGCAAGCTTTATTTCAAAATATAGCTCTGTGTAATTTCATGCACAGGTAATGTTCATATTGTCTTTCTACCTTGCTTTGTCTTGGGCACTGTATTACTCTAGCCACATCCTTTCCTTTAGCCCAGGGGTGGGAAACCTTGGCCCTCCAGCTGTTGTTGAACTACAACTCCCATCATCCCCAGCCAGTTGTAGTTCAAAAACAGCTGGAGGGCCAAGGTTCCCCACCCCTGCTTTAGACTGTTCTCATCTTCTGTTTCTTAAGAATGATATCAGCAATATCTTCCACAAATTTTGTGTAAACCTTGCATAGGCAAAGAAAGCCCATAACTTCATGATTGAGGCTGCCTAAATTGTAAGGAACAGCATAAAGGAAATTTATGGCAGGATGGGATTGAGCCCAATCTTCTTTTATTCTTCAAAATGTCTAATTAGTGCTTAATCAATTTTTATAATATAAGATCACCACTCAATAAGGCCCAATCCCTTAATTTTCAACTCATGTAAGCATTTCTCTGTCATGTTAGAAACCCTCATATGCTATTTCCTGCTCTCTTTGGGGTGTAGAATCTGACAAGAATCTTCATTCACCATCTGCTCATTAACATGTCAAGTGTTTTTAAGTGTGAATGAAAAACTGGTCTCAGGTTCTTAAGTATTCCTCTCTAGCAAGCACTGGCTAGTTTTTATGATAGCATAATGCAACTGGGCCTTCTACTCAAGAACTGTGTTAAGTTCCTTTGTTTGGTTATAGTTGTACTCCACCCCAGAAATATATCTTTGTAACATTTAGTTATCCAGAGGCTAAAAGGCCAGATTGTGGCCTTTTAATAAGTATAACTCAGGCTAGACTCCTCATGCCTGTGTTCTTCATTCTTCCTCAGTTTGGCATAGCTGCTTCACATTTACATATCTGTAAGATAGTTGGCTTTCTTGCCTATCCCAAGAAATTCCCATTGATATTGACATCCTCTGAAATCCCCATTGACATTGAAAAGGTGGAGGAAGGATAGCAAGATAGGATGTATATGCAACCTGTTTGAAACTTACTTTTTAGAAGAATCTAGTCCTCATGAATACAAAATAAAAATCTAAGGATAGCATGTCAAAAAGGAACAAAGGTTTATAAATAATGTTTGTTTCCGGAGGTTACTGGCCTGGGACTGTTCTCTTTAAAAAGGAGCTGTTTGTGCCAGCTCCTTAAGTGAAACAGAATGAAAACTATGAAGCTATTCACATGTGCAGCAGAAACTGGGCTTAGGGAGCCCAGGCCAGTTTCTGCTCTGTGTGTGAGCAACCGGGCTTGCCTATGAAGCCTCCCACTTAAACAAGGCTAGGAGTGAGTGCTCTCTTAACCCTGTTTTTCTGGTAGTGTGTTGGCTGTGGCTGCTTGCAACTGTGGCAGGCACACTTTGGGGGGAGGGGAGGGGGTTCCCAATAATGCACTGTGCACTCACATGGTGCATTATTGGGGCTCCAACTTCTCTGCACCCGACCCCCAGAGCAGCCGGGTGAGACATGGCATGGTGTGGGTGGCCTGTAGGAGATCCACTGCTCATCTGGGTGGGCAATCCTGTGATCATCTGGGGGGAGGTAAGCGCTTTTGGGCTTCCTCACCACAAAAGAGGGCAGTCCTTCTCACTGATAATGAGAAGGGCTTCTATGAGTAGCTGAAACAATCCATTATCACACCAGGGGCATAGCTAGGGTAGGGCAGGCAGGGCACGTGCCCTGGGCGCCACTTGAAGGGGGGCGCAAATTCCTAAAATTATTATTTTTTTTTAAATGGCCACCAAAAACAAAATGGCCACTTCACATGCTCAAATGGCCTCTGTGAGGCCCTAGGCCATGCCAGGGCTCACAGAGGCCATTTGAGCATGCACGGTGGCCATGTTGTTTTCAGCGGCCATTAAAAAAATTATTTTTAAAAATGGCCACTGCACATGCTCAAATGGTCTCTGCGAGGCCCTAGAGGCCAGCAGTGGGAGGGGTAACCTTTGCAGACGCCCCCCTACCATGGCCTATAGGAAGCGCCCGGAAGGGGCTACAGGTAAAAAATAATTTAATTTAATATAATATAAGTCACTGTACACATATTCAGTTTAGTACTATGTACAGAGAATCAGGGCTTGTGAATACTGAGCTGAAGCTTATGAGCTACGGCTGTATTCATTTGCTCTTACTTTGCTTCTTATGATAAGTGAGTTAAATGTGGTATCTTAATAATATGGCTATTAATGGTGAGTTTGTCTTTGAATCAGTGTGAAATCCTTAGTATTAAGGCCCACTGGAAGTTTCTTGCTCTCTTTCTCTCATTTTAACTATCTTTTTGAAATACTAGAATATATTCCAAGCAGTGACACAGTTTACTCTGCATAGCCTTTAATTATTTTCAGAGTATCTGGGAAAAGCCAAATTCTCCATTTATTTTTAAAACTTCTGTAATAGTGATGCTACAATGCATAGTAGAGAATTAGATATTAGCTTTCCAAGTACACCTCCACATAGTATTTGGGTATTTCATGAGCCCCAGCATACTGAAATTTATAGTTTTCCAGCATTTTTTGGTCTGGCTACATCCACTGCTAAATAGTTTTTGAAATTTTAAAAGATTAACGAGCTTGACTTATATTTTTCAGCTGATATTATAGTAAAGTTATCTGAAAGATGGTTGTCAGATATTTCGACAGGGGGTGCAATTTCAGTGTTTGCCCTAGGCACTATTTTCCCTAGATACGCCTCTGTATCACACTAATCAGGAAAAGCATTAGTTCATATTACAGAAATATTCACATGAATTACAGAAAGATGGGGCTCAGTCAAATCAATGACTTGCTGATTTCAGCAAATCAGTGACTTCTTGATTTCAGTTGAGAGGCACCACAAGAGACATTTGGAAGTGAAATGGTCAGTGCAGCACTCTCAACAGCACTCACTCACATTTAACTTGGGTCTGACAGGCATGTCAGAACTCCAACGGAGTTAAGACATGACAGTGGGGAGCTCAACTAGAGTTTCTGACTGCCGGGCCTCCCTGATGCCATATCTGAATTCATTCTGATAATGCCCAACAGAAGGCATATCAGGTCTGACACAAATTGCTGCGTTGGCCGTTTAATTTTTTTTAATAGCCTTTGCAGTGCCTGTCTCCTGAGAGGCGCTGCACGGGCCATTTAAAAGCTAATTGTGCAACGAACCACCTCTCAGCTGAAAGGCAGTACATGGGCCATTTGAAAGTTAAATAGCCAGTGCAGCAAGCCGCCTCTTAACTGAGAGGTGGCTTGCTTGCCATTTAACTTGGTTCTGACAGGAATGTCAGGAAGTGTTTCCAATCCGACAATTTTGGGTGGTGATGTTGATCCTCCTGGCAATTTATCTGTCAGGTCAGTTTGGATTAGACAGGATCTAACATTGTTTAGGCTGCACGGGCCTACTGTATTGTAGAGACTGATCCCTTCTTTATGCCCACCAGAAAGCCCAAGCATCATGTTAAAGCTAGCAGGCAGAGAACCATCTTCATTGCCTGGTTTGTCGGTATGGAAGGTTGGAGACTTCTCAGAGCCCAAAATCTACTCATTGTTTGGAGCAATATTGGTATTGGTGTGGCTAAGGCTGAGCACTGAGAGGAATGATTTAGTTCGTAGAATTTTAATATATTTTAAAATATGGGCTTGCCCTTTTTGAACCTTTACAAGTATATATAGATGTAGAAAAATCAACTTGAGAGTGGATGTAGTCACACACCAGTTTCAGATTTTGAATCATCTATCCAACTCAATCGTATATTTTAATCCTTCTAGTCAATCTTTACTTTTCTACATGACGCAATCCATCTTCATATTTAGGATGATGAACAAGATTAGTATTCCTGCAGTTTAATATTTTACCAAGTGATCCTTCTATGGGGAGTTTCAGTTTCTGTTTTCTTTACAATACCTGTCAACTGTTATATCATCTAACATCCCCTCTCCACCCCTGGAGATATTGCCCAATTTTCTGTCTAAGAACTTAGCATTTCAAATGTCCCTTTGTTCTCCAGCTAATATCTCATTCAGCTTACAGGGTTACAACTTGATTGGTCTAGGTTTATCTGCTAGCTGTTCCTAAATCCACATTCAAATCAACATTCAGTGTAACAAGAGTCACATTTATGTCCAGTCTGCTGTATTGGTATTTCACTGCTATATTGAATAAGAGGCCCTTAAGGGTGATGTCATTATCTGTGTCTTGAGGATTGAGAGAGACAAAGTAAACAAGGTGATAAGTTGCCTTCTTATCTGATTTGCCTCTGTCAAGCTTGATGCCCTTTTGTCGCTGCTGTTAAACAGATACTGCCTTAAACAAAAAAACTCAATATATACAGCTATACACACATATGTGCTCCTTTTAAGCTCTTATGGCTAATATGCAGAAATCAGGGCCAGTGGGACACAGCAACATCAAGTATGGAGCCAGCACCATATTTCTGCTTCCCCTGCATAATGTATGCATGCAGGAGAAGCTCTGAGAAGACCTATACTTTAACAACAAAGAGTATTAAACAAAGCTTGCTACTGTGTATTTCTGTAGCAAATGCCTGTCTATATAAACACAGCCCTAATACAGACAGAAAAGCAAGGGGCGGGGTATTATACACATCACACAACATGAATGGAAACTGGGAAAGGTGCAGAAGAGGACAACCAAAATGATCAGCGGCCTGGAGCACCGTCCTTATGAGGCAAGGCTACAACATCTGGGGCTTTTTAGTTTGGAAGAGAGGCAACTATGGAGGGCGGGGGACAGGATAGAGGTGAATAAAATTATGCATGGAATAGAGAGAGTGGACTGAGAGAATATTTTCTCTCTCTTTTACAACACTAGAACCAGGGTTATTCCATGAAACTGAAAGCTGGAAATTTTTGGACCAACAAAAGGAAGTACTTTTTCACACAGCACGTAATTAATCTATGGAATTTTCTGCCACAAGACGTGCTATGGCCACTAGCTTGGATGGCTTTAAAAGGGGCTTAGACAAATTCACTGGTCTATCAATGACTACTAATATGGTGGCTCTAGGCCACCTCCAGCCTCAGAGACAAGATGTCTCTAAATAGCAGTTGCAGGTGAGTAACAACAAGAAAGAGGGCATGTCCTCAGATCTTGCCTGTGGGCTTCCCAGAGACATCTGGTGGGCCACTGTGTGAAACAGGATGCTGGACAGGATGGGCCTTGGGCCTGATCCAGCAGGGCTGTTCTTATGTTCTTATGAATATACAGTCCCATATCAAGAACGTGTTTAGGTCTGGAGCAGATATATGTGCTCCATATGTGCACCCATACTTTCCCACTACTAGAGGACAAATATGCAGCACATCTGCAGGGTCTTGAATACATACACCACCCTGAAGCTGCTAAAATTAACACTAATGCAACTTGTTGTTGGGGGAAAATTTGACCACTTTGCCCTTTTCTCATTTTCATGGCATATCAAATCTAATTTAAAAACATATCATGTCCCACTTTCCTATTGCCTTTTAATTTCCCTCCCTTCATTTATTATTAAATTCATAACTGTATTATTCAGCACTGTAAAGCATTTGGGGAAACAGTTAAAATGTAACACATGAGTCTAAATACATCCTCCTGATCCGAACAGTGTTGAATCGGGATGCTTGGATCTTCCACTCCATCTTGGATCGAGAATACTTCAGTCCTAGCAGACATGGAACATTTCTGGGAAATGTTCTGTTTTAATGGCCTTTAAAAGGCTAGCATTCTCTAGGCCAGGGTGTCAAATTCAACTAGGTGGCAGGTCAGATTCAAATTCACCTCCAGGGGGCTGCACATAGCCTAACAAAAATGATCAAAACGTACAAGCAAACCCCCTTTGCCTGTAATGGGACAGGGGAGCTTTTTCACAGAGAGTTTTGCAGCTGCAGTTCCTCCTAGGAAGGTTTGCAGAAACTGCCAAGAGCAGCAGCAGGCATGCACACATCACTGCTCCTTTCCATCACATTTCAACAGATCCATTTCTCAAGACAAACTACCTTAAAACAGTGGTGCATGTGCTGGTAACATCCAGGCTTGACCACTGCAATGAGCTCTATGTTGGGCTGCTTTTGTATGTAATTCAGAAACTGCAACTGATGCAGAATTTGGCAGCAAGGTTGGTCTCCAGGGCCACCCATAGAGACCACATTACTCCTATTTTAAAAGTATGACACTAGCTGCCAATTAATTTCTGGGCAAAATACAGAAAATATAAAGTGTTGGTTATAACCTATAAAGCCCTGAATGGATTAGGTCCAGGATATTTGAGAGAGCACCTTCTCCTTCATGAACCCCGCTGCCCCTTAAGATAATCAGGGGCGGTCTGGTTGAGGTTGCCACCAGCTTGCTTGGTGGAGACCCAAAACCGGGCCTTCTCTAGGGTTGTCCCGAGGCTCTGGAACACACTCCCAAATGAAATCACAATCTCCCCATCTCTGGTTGTTTTTAAACGACTTGTGAAAACACGCCTGTTTCATCAGACTTTTCTGTTTATGACATTTTAAAGTTTTATTTGTGGGTAGAGGAGGAAGGACAGAAAGGTCTGTTTATTTAGTGCAGTTGTTAGTCTGGAGGAATCCTAATCACATAGTGGGGGAAGTTTTTCAAATCCTCAGGATTAGGGGTATGCATGGAAGTGGCTGGCTCAGTTCGGTTTGAGTCCGGACTGGACTCGAACCGGTCCAACCAAGTTCACTCCAGCCCCCATCAACCCCCCCCCCCCAGTTTGAGGGGGTTTGCAATTTTTAAAAAATATATATATTAAAAAATAAAATAAAAATATCTGTAGCCCCTTCGGGGGGCTACCTGTAGGCCGCAGGTATGTGTGCGTGTGTGTGTGCGTGTGTGTGTGTGATGGTTCCCCCTCCCTCCACCAGCCTCTGAAATCACCGCCACGGCCGGGTAAAACAACTCTTTTCGGCCCGTTCAGGCCTCTGTAACTGGGCACAGTGGCCATTTTGGCCACCGCCGCGCATGCGTAAATGGTCTCTGTGAGGTCTGGCATGGCCCACAGCCTCACAGAGGCAAAATGGCCACTGCACATGCGCACATGACCTCTGCGAGGCTGTGGGCTATGCCAGGCCTTGCAGAGGCCATTTATGCATGCATGGTGGTGGCCAAAATGGCCACCGTGTGCAGTTATGGAGGCCTGAACGGGTCAAAAAGAGTTGCTTTTCCTGGCCGCCGCGGCAATTTCAGAGGCCGGGGGGGAGGGGGAACCTTCGCAGACACACACACACTCCGCGCGGCCTACAGGAAGCCCACGAAGGGGCTACAGGTATTTTAATTTTATTTTAAAAGTTCTTTTTTTTTTAATCGATCTGCAGACTTGTCCAGAGGTTCGGTTCTAGTCTGGACAGAACCAGGCTGGGGTTCGGTTCGATCCCAAACCCCCAAACCTCTGGACCAAACCTCCAAACCTCCGGACTGGTCTGCATATGCCTAGTCAGGATCTGCTCTGCAAAGTAGTCAAAAGCTCCCCAAATTAGCCCCTGCCCCCACCTCTGCATCCAACCCAGTCAAGCATCCAGCACATCCCCTATTACACAGGCCGGACAATTGGTCCTTGGTAGGGATGTGCATGGAACTGGCTCCCTTTGAGCCGATGGTGGGGAGGGGTGGCTTTAAGGACGGAGAAGGGTGCACTTACCACCCCCTCCCCGCACTTACCCCTCCAGCGCTCTGAGTACAAATAGTCTGACGGGGCAGCAGCGTACCTCCTTCAGAGTATTTGTTGTGAATTTTTTCTTTGCATCCTGCTGAGTTATGGGAAAAAACATCACTTTTCACCTGGCTGATAGTATTCTGTTGGCACTGCATCAAATTGTTGGAGGTGATCTCCCTATCTCCATCTTTTGTCTGATAATGCCTGATGTAGTGGAATGTGACCTAGAATCAGAATCAAGGAGGAGGTGGAGTTAATTCTGTATATGGTAGCAGCAAAAGAGAAGGTACTGTAACTGAAACTAAAAGAGGATTTTTCTTTATACCGGCAGGGTTCAGTACATAGCTGTTCTGTGTGCTTGGATGGATGGATGGATGGATGGATTAAGTGCTGTCAAGTTGGTGTCGACTCTTAGCCACATAGATAGATCTCTCCAGGATGATCTGTCTTCAACTTGGCCTTTAAGGTCTCTCAGTGGTGCATTCATTAGATGAATAGTTATGGTCACTTAGATGAATAGTTATAGTTAACTTACTCTGATATTCAGTGAACATCTGATCACTACTGGCAACTAAGCAAGTACATGTAGAATCTGATCTCAGTCCTCTGGTCTTTGATGGGGATCCCTTTGTTGATGATGGACTTGATATGAAAATAAATTTCAAAGCTATACCATTTTGCACTTAAGAATAATTTCTATTCCTGTTAATTAAACTCTTTAATAAAGATACAGAGATGGTGATTAGATACTACCGCCCCGCCCCCAAATATGCTTCTTTCTGAAGAAAGTAATCAATTATTGTCGTTCTTTGGGTACCACATGAAATGTGGGTGCTTTGTGTGCAATCTTTCCACTAATATTGTGTACAATGTAGTAATCAAATCTAAATAAAGATCTTTCCATCTTTCAGTCACATATTGGATTGCACTTCTTCCTCTTCCAATCACTTTTTTCCATGTAAACAAGAAAATTAAGACTGAAGGGCTCTGGCACAGTGTAAAGCTGACATTAGCAAGCCATTGCAAGTGGTCCAGTTCCCAGGCTGCTGAGGGCATCTCCTGTCTCCTGGCATCTGTAGATAAAAGACTGGAAACCCACTGGGCTGGTTAGGGGGGGAAATGGTGAGTGATGGTTGCACCTAGAGGGGATGCTGCATCTGTTTACTCTTTAAAGAATAAATAGGAGACATCTCAAGGACAAAGGATGCTTTGGACACAGCTCTAGAAGAATTTCTTATGAGAGAAACAATATCCTTCTTCTTAGTCATAGAACTCTAAACTTTCAGTTCATTATGGTATCCTTTCATCATTATTCAGCAGAAACACAAAAGGAGACAATTTAAAAGGACAATTGTATTTGCCTAATTGTACATTAAACTCAGTTAACTTCTTGTCTATTGAAGAAGAAACTAGCAGGAAGTAAAGCTCATCTATATTCTTATGCATTACTTCAGTTTTAGGCCTGAAAAGTGTGTCTACCAGCATGTGACCTAAATTATATTGCCTAGATACATCCTGTAGCTTCATGAACAAGCATGTATAGTGAACAGAGTTATCATTATGGATTAGGTCTCAGGAGATGGTACCTGTATTCAGGGCAGCTGTACTTTTATCACTAATTTGCACTATTAGTGTGGGGTCATCAGTGGTCCAAGTTTTATCTAAAAAAAGGGCTGCTGATCCTTTAAGGGGGATTGCAGCCATTCATTCCTGTGGCAATCCTTCCATGAATCAATGGCTTCCTTAAAGAAGTATGCTTGAGTGATCCTCTCAGACCAGGGAACAAATATTCATTTTCCAGGTGAGAAGGAGCATATCTCACCCTCCATAAGTGAAAGTTTGAGAATCTCTGTGGCCTTCTGCAGAGTTCCATCTTTTCTTCCATTCTATGTACTTATTTTCTTGTTTCTCTGTCTTGACTAGATTAAGAGGCTATTCACACGATGGGACGAAACTGGGCTAGCGGAGGCTAGCCCAATTTTGTCCCATCGTGTGAACCACTGGGCTTGCCTGCGAGCCCAGTGGTTCCTAAGTGAATAACCCGCCTAACTACCCCTGACCTTAAACCAGGTTTGTGGAGCGAGCACTCCGCAAACCTGGTTTTATAAATTGTGAGTAACTGCGGTGCAGCTCCGCGCCACAGCTACTCACAAGGAGACCCTCAGAGGGGAGGCAAAAAGCCACCTCCTGGCTCCAGAGGTCTCGTCAGCATGCCCTGCATGCTCTCACAGGGCATGCTGGAGCTTCTGAGGGCCAATCGGCCCCCCACTCCCCGCAGCACCCACCGGCTCCATAACGGAGCAGGCAGTCGTGAGGGCAGCTGCTTCGGCCACCCAGAGCAGACTGTCTGCTCGTGTGCTGGGAGAGCGGGCTAAGCCCGCTCTCCCCACTCACCCTCCCCAGGCAGGTCTCATTGATCGTGAGACCCACCTCCATGACTCAGTTTCTTGGCTGACATCCAGTCCATTATTGAACCCAGATATCCAAGGTTGATTTTTGTAACAGTGAATCACATCACAGACGTTAGTCCAACTGGAGCCCAGCAACCTCTGGTTTCAGGGCAGTGGAGCCTCTCCTTCTTCCTAGTCCTCTGAGTTAACTGTGTTAACTGCCATGTGTTAACTTTGCAGCTATCTCATTGAGTTGCCCAATTTATGGTGCCACCATGACTGCATGTGCATGTGCTTGTAAACATACTTCTTTATCTATTCATTTTTGAAGAGCAAAACACAGTGCCCGTCTTGCCATCCCATCCCCTTCTCTTCTGATTGCCAGAATGGGGAGCAAGAGACACAGTGGAAACTGGTCATCTCCAATGTGACTTTCCATTTTGACAGGTTTAGAAACTTGTGATGGGACAGCGCTGCATCCCTGTTGCCGGGCAATGGCTTGAGGAACATGGAGTTGGAGGTGGGGCAAGCGCTTGGAGAGGTGGCCAGTGAGAACCACGGCAATCATGAAACTGGCATGTTCCTGGGTGGGTCTGGGCCACCCTGTCTATGGTTTGAGTTCCAGAAACAGCACAAGACCATGGTTAGGATGGTGTTTGTGCCTGGATGTAACGCTGCCACCTTCAAACCTCAGGTTGGAGCAGCAAAACCTGCTACAAACCAAAGGTTCAAATTTGAGTTTGGCGAGGGAAACCACAGGCCGCTTTTGCCATGAAACCATAGTTTCAAGCATTTGGATATACATAAATTCCCACCTCTGCCCCTTTCAACTCTGGTTTGGTGTTAGGTGCAAATGGGTCCATAGTTTCCTGGAGTCAGACACAACTACCAAGGATTCCTGCTCTCTTTCTTGAGGATAAGCTTGTAATAAATTCTTCACTATTAAGTTCCTCACTTGAGAACAAGATTGTAATGCACTTCTCACATCATAAAAGGCCCTCCACCGCTAGAGATTAAGAGACCCAATTGATCTAAAACCTACCAGGTAGTGATCTTTAAGTTATATTTTGAAGCAATATGCCTAAGCTGGATGAAAGAATAGATTACATTAAAGAATCCAAGACTATTAGATTTGGAAGGATTTGATGTAAGATATGGTTTATGGTTGACATGCATATCTATTTTATGATAAGGTAAAAGTAAATAAAGACTTCTTAAATCACTATGTTAGAAAAAGCTTATATATGGTATGGATGAAAAACAAACATGTGTTAGAACCAAAAATTCCACTTTGGGCATCTCCACTGGAAATTATATCTAGAAAACAGAAAAAATATGCAACAGACATGGCCTACATATTGACAACTGCTTGTTTCCCAAGGTGCAAAATACAAACTTAAAAAAATAGATCTTATGCAGGATTGGAATATTTCTTGGTTTAAGTATCACCAGATTAGCGCCTTATTCAAGCAAGATTGTAAAAAGGGTCTTAATCAATCAAAGTCAGAATTTGAGCAGTTGTGTGACAAGGAAGACAAACTAGTTTCTAGGATGTATGATCTGTTATTATTGGAAGATACAAGAACGGAATTAGTGAAAACTTCAATGATTAAATGGGCTCAGGATTTTGGTTACAATATAGACTTGGAGAAATGGGGAAAACTATGGATAGAAGACATGAAATTCACTGCCCGTTCTAATTTAAAGGAAAATAATCTTAAGATTATGTACAGATGGCATCTAACTCCTAAGAAGTTGGCTTTAATGTACAAGAACATGTCAAACAAATGTTGGAAGTGTAAAAAAGATATATATATACACACAAACACATTTATGGTGGACTTGTAATAAGTCTAAAGCCTATTGGGATTTAATATACAATGAGCTTAAGAAAGTGTTCAAAATGACTTTCCCTAAGAGCCCAGAAACAATACTATTAGGCATTGATAATAGCTCATTGCCTAGGAAATACTGGATCCTCTTTATGTATCTGACAGCAGCAGCAAGATTGACATTTGCATACAAATGGAAAGACATCCATTGCCCGAGTAAAGAGCACCTGATCAAATGTCTGCTCTGCTAACTGAGCAAAGAGGTGCCTCTTAAAGCAGTGATTCTCTTGTATTTAGCAGGGAGAGAGCAACTGCCCTATCCACCCTAGCACAACATACAGTACCTGCAGTGGCTGTTGTTGGTATCTACCTTATGTTTCTTTTTAGATTGTGAGGCCTTTGGGGACAGGGAACCATCTCCTTCCTTCCTTCAGAAACGTTTGTTTAAAAGCCATATATAAATAGTAGAAGTAGTAAAGTATCTGAAGTATCCTGTAACAGGGAAGAAAACCTAATTGAAATACCACAGTCACATCAATTACTGAACATGAAGCAATATAGGTGCAACACATTTAATCAGATACCACTTAATTTCAGGGGCTGGGGTGTAATGTTTTAACCTGGCACCTGAATGCTATGAGTTTTCATAGCTGAGACATGACTACAGAGAGGTTTTAGCTTTCCTAGGAATTGTATTTTCTAGGGCTGCAGCAATTGCCACAGGAACCCCTGCACCTTTCCAAGAACGGCCAGGAAAAAATAAAAAAGATGCTACTGAGAATTATTTTCAAATGCTGTTGTGGAAGACACTGCTCCCTTGCTGTGCTCTGCTTAAAATAAAAATTGAGCCACCCTGTCTCCTGCCCTTGCCTTGTAAGTACCTACAAGGGTTGGAGGAGGGTGGCAAGACGGAGGATGTGTGTGGAGGCTGAAGTGGCTTCATTATTTTGGAAGGGAACTGGTCAATTTTGACTATGGTTGCTTGGATTTGAACTAAAGTGGTGGTCTGAATCAAATCTTCAGAATCAAGACTTTACTGACCAAAATGGGCTGCATCTCCTCCAAATCAAATCAGCCACCAAAACTTCATGCAGCCCTACATACCAGTCAGCCCATTCTTCTTTCTGATACTTATCTGCAGTTCTTATGTGTACTTAATGAATGAGAATAATGGGACGGGAAAACTGTGCTCATTCACAGAAACTTACGTTTTCATCCTGTATGTATTCAAATAAGTATCTTCTAGCTGAAGTGATACCTCCAAGGGTTGTGTGTGTGTGTGTGTGTGTGGCAAGGGAAGGATGACAAGCGGGTCATTATGTGAGATTTTAGCTGTAAAGGGCAGCTAGGGACCTAAAGTGATCATGGTGCCCGTATCATCTTCAACTTAGTGTATTAATGCACTTCTCTCTCTTAAATTATACACACATGAACTCTTTGCAGCACTTACTGCAGTTGGGCTTTCTAAATAAAAGAGTTCCAGGCCTAAAAGATTATTCTGACTCAGAAAGGACTGAAAAAACCAAAACCACTTCAGGTAAGAATGCTGATAAAGAGAAGTACTGGTAGGTAGGATTCCACTCCAGAAGGACTCTAGGACTGAACCTAACTTCTGGTTGGGAAGTAGCCACAAGAGGTATTTCCTGAACAGACCCAGAAGCCTTTTGTTGCTAGGGGGTTCTGGAAATGCAGGAGAGGTGGGCACAGAATAGCACCCACCAGCCATGTACTGTGGCTGCCAGGTGCTTGACAACCTCTTGTTTTTGCAGGACCAGGCAGGCAACAAATAAAGAGAAGTTTACTGAGCTCCTGGTCAAGTGCCAGATGTAGGTTGCTGGGTAGCACTTTGTTTGATGGGTCTTAATTTAGCTGGCCTGTGCAGAGACAGCGAAAGTTGGGAGGAGAGCTGGTCTTATGGTAGTAAGCATGAATTGTCCCATCTGGTTTGCATTTGAATGGGAGACTACATGTGAGCACGGCAAGATATTAGAGATTTTTAGTGGGTTTTTAGTGGGTTGATGGGAGGGGGGCGTATGGGTATATGTTTAGATTATTCTTGTTAGGTCCTGTAGTAGTGGTTGTAGATTCTTTTCAATCTCGTTGTTCTGCACAGGACAATGACAATAAAGATCTATCTATCTATCTATCTATCTATCTATCTATCTATCTATCTATCTATCTATCTATCTATCTATATTCCCCTTGGGGGAATGGGGCCACTCTGGAAATAACATCTGCATGCAGTGAGTTCCAAGTTCCTTCCCTGACATCTCCAAGACAGGACTGAGAGTGACACCTACCTGTAACCTTGGAGAAGCCGCTGCCGGTCTGTGTAGACAATACTGAGCTAGATGGACCCATGGTCTGACTTGGTAGAAGAAAGTTTCCTATGTTCCAGACAGTCTCTAGCCATGCTGTGCCCACTTCTATGCATAGCACCTCCCTTGTCTGCTCCAAGGCCTCCAGTGCACCATGGAGTGGTGATATCACTACCCTCTTGAGATGCCCAAAGTCTCAGAACATAGGTAGAGAGGCCTAACTGCACTAGGCATCGTTGCACATAACCCAGATAAGTTTGCACATTGAGCATTTGGGCAGAAAGGAATGAATTCATTATGCTTGTCGCCCAAACCATTCACAGAGGAACTTGATGGTTCCACTCATCCCTAGGTAGCAGCATAAGGGATGTGTCGTAACTCTCAGCCTAAGAGGCTTAAATGTCATGAGCCTTCACGGTTCAGTGATAAAGAGCTGGATTTTAACATGTCCCACTTTTGCCATTGGCATGTTGTGTGCCCTCCTGGAGATCTGGATTCCTGTAAACAGGGGAAATCATGTCTTCCAATTGATTTGGTGTGTCGTATATGAGTTCAGTCTGTAAATACTTACAAAAGCAAAGCTCCTTTTCAACTCAGTTGGTGTGACATATGATCTACTTAACAATAGAGTAAAAACAGTGAGAGCTTGGCTTTCTATTTTTATCTCAAGAATTCCCATTAATGTCTCATTAAGAAGAATCTGACTGAATATTTGCACAAGAACCAGAAATCATGCTCCCCTGCTATTTGCCCCATGTGTTTGACAAACGGAGACCTCTGTTTTAGCAGTCATAGGGTGGATGGTCAGTGAAAGAAACTAACCCAAGTTGTCTCCCTACCCCTGCCATCAGATGCTACATAATTCCTATATAATTTGTCTGTTTTTCATGTAGTCCTGTTATTAGTGTATTGTCACATAAATAGCACTCTGATTGTAGATGTGATCTAAAGAAAAATGCACACAGATCCAAAGCTTTGTTTGTCAATTCTGCTGCAGCAGTGTGCACTGCAGAACAAACCAATACTAAATGGAACACAGCCGCATATCTCTTTGGCAAGGGGGAACTCCTAGATCAGAAACAGCTGTAGGTACAACCACGTGTCTCGCGTCTATGCCGATTTCTGTTTTGGATCACAGACTTTTTGAATGTTGTGGCTTCCTTAATTTTGGTCTGTATAACTCGGGGCTTATCCAGGTATAACCTTCTTTATGGCATGGTGGCTATACACATAATGGCATCTGTAAATTATTGCTGTTCAATTTCATAGGAACTGCAGAAGGAAAAAGTGTGTATGTCCCCTCTGTGAGGTGAAAATATTCCAACATTGCATTATTTTTCCCTAAGGATGTTTCCCCTTCTTCTCCTCCTTTAAGGTAGAAACTCTAGTGCCATGACTGACTTCTCTCTCCTCTTTCCTCTTGGGCTCTGGCAACCTTGAGAACGGTCTTAAATCTGACATCATGAAGGTTCCTCACTAGTTCTGAAACCTGAGCCACAGCTGTCCCAGCCTTAAACTGAAATGGCCTAGCTCAGGGATGATGTAAGGAGTGGTGTATATTACACGGGCATAACTTACAAGCTGGAATGGATGGGTTTTAAGCAAGTACAAACACCAGGCACTTTCCTGCTTTTTCTTGGCCCTTCTCACTATAGATGTGGGGTTTCTTGTTGGTGGATGACTAGACTTGGGGGCAGTGTATAGAGTGGTTATTGTAGAATTAGCATGAGGATTGAGAAACCTGCTTCCACTGACTCTCTTTCAGCGTGGATGCAAGGATCTGCCCCACCAGCCTCTAAGCTATAGCAACTCTCTTTGTGCAATTGCTCTGTAATTCCCGCTAGGCAAGCACATCAGCCTCAGTAATCTGTGGGTCATAAACAGACTATTCAGTAGGGATATTATGGATTTATGATGACAGCAATGATTGGTCTCATACTTTTTCCCCCCTAGTGGCCTTAATGCTACCAGGTATTTTATATGAAACTGATGCTTGTTTACTTTAGAGTGGAGCTGGGGTTCTCAGGTTGTTCATCTTCTATTATTCTGCTTGTATGTTCTCAATTGTCTACTGTGTGTAGCCCATACCAAGTCAATACACAGGTGGTCTGGGGGGAACTAGCCAAGCAATCAATCTGTTCAAAGGCAGGCCCTGGATCTGGGTGCTGTTCTCATTTTGGATTTCATATGTGCATGTCCTGGCACACTTTTTCCAGGGCCTCTATAATGGACTAGAGATGTTGCCTGCAGGGGCATCATTAAGGACCATGGGGCTCAGGCCTCCAAAGAGTGGGTTAGGGACCCAAATCTCATCAGTCACTTCCTTCTCGATTGGAGTGGGAGTGGTTGCCTCTGCTACTGCTCCAGCAGCAACTACAGGTGTGCATGAATAAAGAACTGCAATTTGATTTGAGGTCAAATCGAATCGCAGACCCCCTGATTGAGTAATGAAAAGTAGCTGTCTTGGCCAGCTGCCTCGATGAATCGCTCCTGATTCAACCTGAATGGATTCAGGTGCCATTTTGAGGCCCATTTTGCAAGTAAACAGGCCTCAAAATGGTGCTTCTTTCCGGGGAGAGCTGGTCTACCAGTGAGTAGAGCAGCTCTCCAAGGTGGGCTAACATGCCATGTCTGGAGCAGAGGGCTGGTCTACTCCCCGATCCCAATTGGTAGACCAACTCTCCCTGGAAAACCAGGGAGCTGGTCTACCAATTGCTATCAGTGGGTAGACCAGTGCTCTGCTCTGGACATGTCATGTCAGCCCGCCTCTGAGGACAGGTCTACCTGGGATAATTCACTTGAGTTTAATTTCCCTTTGAGTTTAATTTTCAAAAGTGGGGCTGTGTGCCCAGGTCCTGGATATTTTAAGTACCTTCCAATGCCCCTGGTTGGCTGTTGGCCCAGCGGCCTCAAAGCAGGACCATGAGCCCACAGCCCAGGGCTTCCAGCCCAAACAGAGACCTGGTAAGGCTGGGTGACAGTGAGTTAGACAAATCCACCCGGAGCTGAGGTAATCTCTGGTGGACATAGTTGAGCAGGTAAGGTGAGTGGAGTTTGGAGACCTCCACCTTTGAGGGACACAAGCCACTCTGTTTTAACTTTTTTCTTGTTCTAAAATGAACCTGCTCAACTTAGCCCCCCCATAGCTGTTTTTGGACTACAACTCCCATAATCCCCAGCCACAGTGGCCAATAGCCAAGGATTATGGGAATTATAGGCCAACATCTGCAGGAGGGCCAAAGTTGAGCAGCCCTGTTCTAAAAACTGGCACTCTTTAGGAGTGGAAGCTATAATAGCCCAAAATCAAGAAGCAGGTTTTTGTTTTGTTTTGTTGTTGTTTTAAAAAAAGACTTGATATGGTAACCAGTGCTCCAGGTAGAGGCAGTGCAGCCTACCTATGGCCCTACTGACCTGGCTGACACCCCCATTGCCAGGCTGTCATTCTTCCAGAAGTGAAAATACATTGTGTGGGGCTTTGGCAGACTGGAAGGGGCCATGGATGCTTTTCTATTCAGGTGCCCACAAAAATGTCAAGTGAACCTTGGCCCTGAAGAAATGGGTAGGCTGGTCCTACACATGGAAGGCACACACAACCCACCCATAGCAAATCATGGTGAAACTCAGTGGCATACTTTTGCATCCTGCTGAAGCCAGAGCAGGTTTCAGTTGAGCTCTCTGGGGATCTTCTCCCAGAATACATGGGAGCATGATCGTGCCCTGCTATTTATAGATAGCTTTCAGGATTTCACTAACTGAAGAAGTGGAATAAATCTCTACATAGTTAATCAGAGATGGATGTTAGAGGTGAAAGAGAGATGAGGTGTGTGGAAGGCACTGTTGCTCTGACATCTGAAAGTGAATGGGTAATAATTGGAAACCAATTATTCTATATTGCTGCTAGTATCTGAAGTATTGTAGCAGAGAGTGTGTAACTGGGACAGTCATTATCCACCCACAATCACCTCGATAGATGTTATTTACCTTTTCAGTCCTTTCACTGCATCTTCATTGCATATCTTCCTTCAGTGCGATGTCATTGTTCAGCACCTGCAGAGATTCTCTGCTGCAGCCACAGTTCGGAATTTAGATGCATTGCATCATTGATCTGTGCTTTCCACAAGCAGCAGTCAAACTTCTGTTGCCTGAGCTTGGACTTCTATTGCCAAGCCGAGTCCCCGCGTTGCTACCAGAGGTCACCATGGAGATATGCCTCATAGAAGCAGCTCATTTTAAATATTAGATTTCAACCTTTGAGTGCATATTGCCAGCTTACAGTTGCTGAAGCCAGACAACATCTGCTTTTTCAAAGCCAAGAAAGAGAGAAACTCATGGTGGGGGGGGGGGGCGGTAGCACCGGACAGGCACTTCCAGAGAGTTGATTTTCCAAAATGAAGGATTTGGCATTGCTTGTTTGCTGTTATGGCAAAGTGTGCTTTATAGCCCATTTTATAATAAAATTAAATGTTTCTTATTTTAATAGGCACCCACATTGTTTTAATGATATTCCATGCTATATGCTTTGTAACAGCTTGCTATAGCCTCATCTCTTAGGAATTTACAATGAATGTGTTAAAAAATTAAATGTTTTCTAATAAGACACTGAGGAATGGAGCTGTATCTAATGACCTTTTAACAAACACACAAGCAAGGAATATATAGCATGCACCTTTCATTTAAAACGTGTTTAAATGTATTGACTTAGCTCAGCTGGGGACTGGACTCGTCTTTTGTTGTGTACCAAAAAGGCCATCCTAAAAGGGATTCTTAATAGAGAGACTTTCTTTCCCCTGATTATGGGTTATCATGCTCTAAACACAAAATGCTGTTTAGTTTGTTGTTGGAAGAGGCTCTTTGAATGTAGTAGAGTCATGAAGTAGTTTTTAATGAAGCTGGACCCCTTCTATAATACAAGGCAGTTGTTTAAAATGCCACACACACACACACACACACACACACAACTTGTAGCAAAATAAGTTGAAGATGTGGATCCAGACTCTAGCTGCAATCTCACATGCAATTAATTCAGCTGCTTAAATCTCATGGAAGTCACGATAAGACAGGATTGTAGCCTTTCGTCTGATTTAATAACCAGACATTTTGAGCTGCCCTCCGAATGCCACTTGGAAAAGGTTAATGCTATTACAGGATATACAGGGCTTGCTTTTCAGGAATCCCTAGTTCTATTCAGACATCATGTTGTATGAGTATATAGATATCTGTACACTCATACATGTGTTTGTGTGAATGACTGTACCTGGTGGTTTCATGTTAAAAGGGAACCTGGGTGCAGACCCCTCAAATGCACGAAATAGATAGGACGTGTACTGCTGTACCTGCATTCAACATAAAGTGTGAATTTCTGGGCCTGTGTACACTGCGTGAGAGCTCAACATAATGTCTGAATAGGGCTTCAGATGCTGGGAAGGTATAATAAAGGTTACAGAAATGTCTGTCTGCTATATCTGCCTACAGTCTGTTTCAAACAAAGCTGTGTCCATACAATTGTAGCTGAAGATTACCCATAGCTGCTTGTCTGCAAGAGGAATTGAGCATGAACTGTTTCTTCCTCTGTAAAAAAAAAAAGGTGATGAGGCGCTTTACATGACCCATGTGAAGTGCCAGACGGGGTTTGGCGGGGAGAGTGGGCTTAGCCTGCTCTCCCTGCAGACGATCAAACCCCTGGCCTTGGGTGGCGGGATCAGCCGCCCACACGACTACCAGTTCTGTCACGGAGCCATTGGGGGCTGCAGGGATCAGGGGTCACTGGCCCCCAGAAATCCAAGGATGCCCTGTGCAAGCACACAGGTCATTCTAGAATGATCCCCAGCAATCTGCTTGTAGAGGCTGCTTGTAGCTGCCCGGTCAGGGGTCCACTCATGTGTCGCCACGCGCCGCAATGGCACATGATCACAAAAACAAGGTTAACAGAGCGCCTGCTCCATTAACCTCATTTAAAGGGAGGTGGAATTAGGCAGGCTAGCTGCCTTGGAACCACCGGGCTCACCCATGAGCCTGGTGGTTCCGACGATCACTAGAAAGTGGGCTAGGCTCCATTAGCCCACTTTCTGGTGATCGTCAGAATAGCTTCAGTGTATTTTTAAAAAATAATTTTTGAAAGGATCTATTTCTCTTTTAATTCTTTTACTTTGTTTCTTTAGAAATTGCTTTCATTTGGAAGAGAGAGAAAGATAGCAATTGATTCCCTTTCAGCAAATACTGTATTGGACTAGATTTTCTTCTACATTCAGTAAGAGAGTGCTCTTTTCTAAACATGGCACTTGCCCCAAGCAGAGAACAGTCCAAAACAAAGGACAATAAAAAAGATCAAGTTCTTTGCAGTTACACAGTGAGCCTATTTGCATGCGCAGCCTAACCCAGGCTAGTGCATGTGAAGCATCTGGATCGATCCCGATTCCGTCACTGCCGTGGCGCCTAACCCAACTTTTAAATAGAGCCGTTAGTGTTGTATTCTATCTAGTTATCTTTTGTGTTTGGTTGTTTGTCCCAGTGGAGATCTTGCAGAGAGTTTTCCTGAATATGGTTTGGATGCTGTCTTGAACCAGCAAAAAGAGGACAGGGAAGTTGCCTTTGTTTCCAGAATGCTAACTGCATCAGAGAAGATGTATTCTGTCAATGAAAAAGAAGTTCTAACATGCTTCTGGGCACTTCAGGATTTACCTGTGGGGCAGAAAACATTTGATCTTAGCCAAAAGGCCAAGAAGTGATTGTGGGGCAGAAAATTCACTTTATAGTCAAACCAATAATCCATATCTCCTTTATTTACTACTTGGGGGTCACGTTGAGTAACCCCAAGAATATCCAAATGAATCACCACACATTTGATTTCCGGGTGGAATATATTCCAGGTCTAATTGCTGGTTGTTTATCTCAACTTCCACTTCCAGGTCAAGAGGAGATCCCAGAAGACAAGGATGAAGAAGTAGTAATTGCGCAAATAGCTTCATCCACTCATGGAGTGATCACGTCTTTTGAATGGTAAGTGGCCCACAATGCTGATTAAGTGCTTACTGAACTGAAACCTCATGTATCTAATGGATAGCCACACAAAAACAAGATACCCGAACATCTTCAGTCATACATGCATGTAGCAAGTGAGCTGTCTCTTCTCAATGAGCTGGTGCTAAGGACTGATTGTTACCCAATGACAACAACTGTTCGGGCTTTCCATGCCATCTCACACTGTAGATGCAGAGATTCATGATCAGGTAAGGGAGAAGCAACAAAAATATAAATTGCTTGTAGATTGGAAACAGGGTGCAAATTAGTGAATGTTTCAGGTAGGAGGCTTTGTTCAAGTATGGTTGCCTTATAAAGCAAGAAAGGCATGTTCCCAATATTCTGGACCAAAACAAATAATTGAAATCCAAGAGGTTTCTGAGGCTATTCTCACGATGGGTGAAAAACGGGCTAAAGTAGCCCAGTTTTCACCCATCGTGAGAACTCGTGGGTGAGCCTGGTGGTTCTCTGGTGGCTAGCCCACCAAAGAAGCCTTCTCCTTAAACAGGATTAGTGGAGCGAGTGCTCCGCTAACCCCATTTTCCCGATTGTGAGTCACCATGGCACAGCTCCGCGCCGTGGCGACTCGCAAAGTGAACACCCACCCACCCGCAGGAGGCTAAAACAAGCCTCCTCGTCTCGGGAGTCTCCCCAGGATGCCCCGCACACTCACAAGGGGCATCCTGGGACTTCCGGGGGCTGGGCGGCCCCCAATCCCTGCAGACCCTACCAGCTCCATGCACTCCACTAGCCCCGTTTGATTGATTGTGTGCTGGCGCAGCTTCATGCCGCAGTAACACACGAGGAGACCCTCACTGGGAGGCTAAAACAAGCCTCCCAGCCCCTGGGGTCTCTCCAGAATGTCCCATGGGCCCACACGGGGCATCCTGGAACTTCTGGGGGCCGCATGGCCCCTGATCCATTCAGCCCCTGCCAGTTCCATGCCAGCTGCACTTCGATCGTTTGTGGGGAAAGCGGGCTAAGCCTGCTCTCCCCACAGACCAGACAGAAGCTCTCCTCATGGATTGTGAGAAGAGCTTCATGGTTGCACACACTTTCACTTCTGTACATGTTTAAGTGTATGCCAGTATTCTATCACAGGGATTTCCAGACGTTGTTGACTACATCTCCCAGCATCCCCAGCAGCAATGGCCTTTGGCTGGGGATTATGGGAATTGTAGTTGTCAATATGTGGAAATCCCTGCATAGCAAATTAAAGCCTTTGTCTCAGAGCAGGTCACATCAGTGGGGGAAATGCTGAATCATCCCTGGCGAGCTGCCTGGCTAGGCTTCTCCTAAAACTAATCTATATTTCCCATAGAATTAAAATGCTGCCGCCACCAGCCCTCTTATCGACAGAGCTTGAACTTCCCTGGGCTCAGGGTGGAATCCCAGGGAAAACTCTCTTTATTTTGCAATTGGGTAAATACAAAAACCTTCCATGTGTAGGCTTACACATGATGAGAAAACCAATAGCTGCTGAGTGCTTGAGGGTGGTTGGTTGGTTGGTTGGTTGGTTGGTTGGTTGGTTGGTTGGTTGGTTTTTTGAGGACCAGAGAAATCCCCTTTCCTCCCTCCCTTTTTTCTTGAGTTAAAAACCAACTCTGAGAGGCTTGTAAAAAGGGGGGACCCAGTTTTATTCAATTACTACAGGCTCCTTCCGTCTGAGGCTTTTAGGTTTTAAATACACTCAAAAATACTTAGTAGGTTACAAAAATAGATTGTCTTAGGCTTTAGTTTAGGTACACTTGGAAGTTTATAGCCTTTTGCAACACCCTAGTTGGGTTAAGTGTAGGCTAGTGTTTCTTATTTTAATTACGTTGCAGGTAAACTATAATTGAATGGTATCAAGAATACTGATACTTGTATGAGGAGGGGAGATGGGAGGGTGTGTCCACTGGTCTTGGTGCGGCTATTCCAGTGGTGATGGGGAATAGAAGTTACGTTGGCAGGTCAGCAGGCAGTTGCAGGGGAAAGGAAATCAGGAACTTAATAGTTGTTTTACCTTCCAGCTGCCCTGCCAGCTCTTTTACCTTGGGGAGCAGTGCCAACAACCTACAGAACCTTGCTTTGCTCCTTTGTAATGCCAGGTCAGTCCAAAACAAATCTGAAGTAATCCATGATTTGATCAGGGATGAAGGGGCTGACCTGGTGTGTATCACATAGACTTGGTTGGGGGAGGCTGAGGGCCCAGTTTGGGCCCAGCTTCTCCCTCCAGGGTACTCTGTAGAGGAGCAGGCAAGGGAGTGTGGGCGGGGAGGTGGAGTAGCTGTGGTCTTTAAGGATAATAGCTCCCTTACCAGGATCCCTATCAGAGTGTCTGATCATATTGAATATGTGTACTTATGTTTGGGGACCAGGGATAGATTGGGACTTCTGTTGGTGTACGGATTACCCCGCTGCCCAACAGAGTCCCTAACTGAGCTCACAGACTTGGTCTTGTGTTTGGTGTTGGAGTCCTCCAGGCCTATGGTGCTGGGGGACTTCAGTATCCACTTTGGGACCGGGTTGTCTGGTGCAGCTCAGGAGTTCATAGCGGCAATGACAACTATGGGCCTATCCCCAGTGGTCTCTGGACCGACACATGTTGCTGGTCATACTCTTGATCTGATCTTTCATTCTGATCAGGGTAGTGTTCCGTGGGTGGGGACTCTCTGACCCGCTTCAAAAATGGCTCCTTGGTATATGGAAGATCTGCGGGAGCTGAAGCAGCAAGGTAGACGACTGGAGCACAAGTGGTGGAAGACTCGACTCGAATCCGACAGATTGCGACATAGAGCACATTCTATTTATTTATTTATTTATTTGATTTGTATACCGCCCTTCCAAAATGGCTCAGGGTGGTTTTAATGATTTAAAGATCTATGCTCTGGCTATAGGCGCAGCAAAGAAGTGTTTCTTTTCTGCCCGTATTGCTTCCACAGGCTCTCATCCAATGGAGCTATTCAGGGTTGTGAGGAGGCTAGTAGGACCCCCTACTCCCCTGAATCCAAATTTGAAACCATCAGTTGCCTGCTGTGATGCTTTTAATGAGTTTTTGTGTGGACAAAGTCTCTCGTATTCGGGTCAGTCTAGATTTAGACTCCACAGTTATCGCAGTGTCAGATCCAGAGGTATCCAGCAACTCCTCTTGTGTGGTTAGACTGGATCAATTTCAGTTTGTGACTTCTGAGGATGTGGACAAGCTGTCCGGAATGGTGCATCCTACCATCTATCTGCTTGATCCTTACCCAACATGGCTTCTACTATCTGGCAAGGGGATTGTTGTGGAGAGCCTGGTGGCAATTATAAATACCTCTCTGAGGGAGGGCAGGATGCCTCCTTGTTTAAAGGAGGCAATTATTAGACCTATTCTTAAGAAGCCTGCCTTGGACCCCTCAGAGTTTAATAGCTACAGGCCTGTCTCCAACCTCCCATGGTTGGGCAAGGTGATTGAGAAGGTGGTGGCCTCCCAGCTCCATGCTGTCTTGGAGGAAACTGACTATCTAGACCCATTTCAAACTGGTTTTCAGATGGGCTATGGGGTGGAGACTGCCTTGGTCAGCCTGAAAGATGATCTCCAATTGGGACTTGACAGAAGAAGTGTGACTCTGTTGGTCCTTTTGGACCTCTCAGCGGCTTTCAATACTATCAACCATAGTATCCTTCTGGAACGTCTGAAGGGGTTGTGGGTGGGAGGCACTGCTTTACAGTGGTTCCACTCCTACCTTTATGGCAGATTCCAGATAGTGTTGCTTGGAGACTGTTGCTCTTCAAAATCTGAGCTTTTATATGGAGTCCCTCAGGGCTCCATACTGTCTCCAATGCTTTTTAATATCTACATGAAACCATTGGGAGAGATCATCCGGAGATTGCTGGGTGTTATCAGTATGCTGATGACACCCAAATCTATTTCTCCATGTCAACATCATCAGGAGAAGGCATATCCTCCCTGAATGCAATATCCTCCCTGAATGCCTGCTTGGAAGCAGTAATGGGCTGGATGAGGGAGAATAAACTGAGACTGAATCCAGGCAAGACAGAGGTACTTATTGTGTGGGGTCAGAACTCTAGAGATGATTTTGATCTACCTGTTATACATGGGGTCACACTTCCCCAGAAGGAACAGGTACACAGTCTGGGAGTGCTTCTGGATCCACACATTTCCCTGGTTCCCCAGGTTGAGGCAGTGGCCAGAAGCACTTTCTATTAGCTTCGGTTGATACGCCAGCTGCGTCCATTTCTTGAGGTTCATTATCTCAAAACAGTAGTACACTTGCTGGTAACCTCCAGACTTGATTATTGCAATGCACTCTATGTGGGGCTGCCTTTGTACGTAGTCCGGAAACTACAAATAGTACAAAATGCAGCAGCCAGGTTGGTCTCCGGGTCATCTCGAAGAGACAATATTACTCCTATATTACAGGAGTTGCACTGGCTGCCAATAAGTTTCCAGGCAAAATACAAAGTGCTGGTTATAACCTATAAAGCCCTAAACAGCTTAGGCCCACGGTATTTAAGAGAGCGTCTTCTTCTGCATGATCCCCATCGTCCACTGCGTGCATCAAGGGAGGCCTGTCTATGGCTACCTTCATGTCATCTGGTGGCCACCCCGGGATGGGCCTTCTCTGTTGTCGCCCCGAGACTTTGGAATGCGCTTCCCTTGGGAATAAGAGTTTCCCCATCTCTAGCAGCTTTTTAAAAGTGTCTAAAGACTCATCTTTTTACCCAGGCCTTTTAGCTCTTTAACTTTTTAACTTTTGGGTTGTTTATTGATTTGTTTTAAACTGTTTTTAGTATTTAATTGATTTTAATATTTTGTTTTTGTTTGTTGTGAACCGCCCTGAGACCTTGGGTTGGGGCAGTATAAAAATGTGCTAAATAAATAAATAAGAATATGCAAAGCATGCACACACAAAAATATAAGTTTCTAATGCCAAATCTGACTAACAAACTATTCCCCATGCTAAATCCCCTTTTCCTTGAAAACTCACCCAACATCTGATGAGAATCAAGCTTCCTGCAATCCTGTCTATCGAGGATCTACAGTTATTCCATATGAGAAACCTCCATGCTGGCTTTGACTATGAGGGAGCAAATACTCCATGTCCCTCACTAAGCCTTTCCACATGTACTTCTCCAGCACAGATCACCCTTCTTGTTCCCAGAATTCCCAGCAACCGCTCTCTAGGTCCCACCCACTTGGTGTACCGATTGGCTGCCCTGGAGTTCACCAGCCTGTCAGTCGAGACAAGGATTCACTCCCTGTTAACCATTTATTTATTTATTTATTTATTTATTTATTTATTTATTTATTTATTTTATATACTGCCTAGTATAAAAATCTCTAGGCAGTGTACAGAATTAAGACATACAATACAACACATTTAAAATTCATAAAAAGATAAAAATTATAGATAAAAAAACACATTAAAAACACATTAAAATTTAAAATTTAAAAATCAAATCTCAGTTGAAGGCCTGAGAAAGCAATTACATCTTCCGGGTCCTCCTAAAAGCAAACAGAGAAGGAGATGCTCTTATTTCAGCAGGGAGCATGTTCCAAAGCTCTGGGGCAGCCACAGAAAAGGCCCAATCCTGAGTTGCCACCAAACGAGTGTGCGGCACCCGTAGTCGGACCTCTCCACATAATCTTAATAGGCAACAGGGTTCACGAGATAGAAGGCGCTCTCTTAAATACCCTGGACCTAAGCTATTTAGGGCCTTATAGGTAAGAACTAGCACTTTGTATTTCGTTCGGAAACCTATTGACAGGCAGTGCAGTTATTTCAGAATCAGTGTTATATGGTCCCTTTGGGTAAACCCAGAGACCAGTCTGGCTGCCGCATTCTGTACCAATTGTAGTTTCCAAACTACGTACAAAGGCAGCCCCACATAGAGTGCATTATAGTAGTCAAGCCTAGAGGTTACCAGCATATGTACCACCGGTTTAAGGTCACTAGTCTCCAAGAATGGACGTATCTGGCATATCAGCCAAAACTGATAAAAAGCACTCCTGGCCACAGCCTCAACCTGAGAAACCAGGGAGAGTTTGGGATCCAGGAGCACTCCCAGACAACAAACCTTATCTTTTAGCAGGAGTGTAACCCCATCCAGAACAGGCAGATCTAAACCATCTCTCGGATCCCGACCCCCTACAGACAGTACCTCCATCTTGCTTGGATTCAACCTCAGTCTGTTTTCCCTCATCCAGCCCAATATCTCCTCCAGGCAAGCACTTAGGGGGGGTCATGCCATTTCCTGATGAAGTTAGTATGGAGAAGTAGATCTGGGTGTCATCAGCATATTGATAGCATCCCAGACCAAAGTTCCTGATGATCTCTCCCAGCGGTTTCATGTAGATGTTAAAAAGCACTGGAGTAAGTATGGAGCCTTGTGGAACCCCACACTTCAGCTTTCACTTTTCAGAGCAATATTCTCCAAGTGACACCATCTGGAATCTGCCAGAGAGGTAGGAGTGGAACCACTGTAAGACAGTGCCACCTACTCCCACCTCCTTCAAGCGATCCAGCAGGATACCATGGTCATCTCTTTTAGAGGGAGGGGAGGCTGATCACTACACCCTGTTACAGGAAACACTGGTGAGGAGGAAGAGATCTCAATATGATGACCCAAAGGTTGGGATTTCGACCAATCCTGCAATTAAAAGTTAGCATCCCTGCTCCAGAAAAGGCAGGGAACCTCTGAATCCAATGGGATGATTGTGAACATTCAACAGTTTTAGAGTCTGGGCTACTGTGTGTTTCAGCTGGATATATTTGAAACTTGTGCAGCAGGAATGTTTACCTTGAGAGGTAATCTTCTGTAATGCCACTGATTTACACTGGCCCAGGGGATGCAGGAAAGTGGACTCCCAGGGGGACATTTTAAACTGAATCTAGTCTCCTTGAAGGCAGAGCAAAACAGTGCAGCAATGTGATGCGACAGAGGTAGCTCATCTCAATTTTTAAAGAAAGGGGGGGAAACATGCACCACATTTTTACATAGAATTCCCTTAAGAGCACCTGTCATGCCAGAGATTAAACTGAATGTCTCTCCCCAGTTTAATGTTATGCCTTAAGGCAGTCTGAGCCCAGTAGGTTTCATTACTCTGCTCCAGATTGGAGATTACAAACACAGGCGGTTTTAAATCTTGCCCCTCTTCTCCATAAGGAACAAACACAGGCCCCTCGCCACTAAATTACAGCCTTTTGTAGGGACTTCAGTAATGTTTCCTCCTCTCATTTGTGGCTTTCTCCCACAGAACATATATAGGGAGACAAAGAGACATCCTCTCATTTAAAAAGTGTACTAAGAATAAGAAAAAAACAACTTTTGCTCCTAAATGTTGATTGCATGCTAGTAGTAATACTGGTTAACATCCAGAGTACGTTACTCACTAGTACTACTCAAGAGTAACTCTAAAGGTAACTTAGTTTCAATAGCACTCTCAGCAAGTGATTTAGTGAGGATGTCAGCCACCATATTCCAATTTACTAAAATGAGAAAGTTCTATACATTGAATTACTCAATTGGCTGTAGTGGCCCCTTAAGTTGCATTCCTGCGCCTGGTAGGAGACTCTCCCCTCTTCTTGTGACTTCTGCATATTTAACAGTAATTCATTTCCCCTTATATTCCCTCTGCCTATACATGGCAGAGGGAACACCTCTTTAAGAACACACGCAGCCTAATCCAAAATCCCACTACACTCCATGGCATTTATGTCCCAATAAGTGTGCCCAGGACTGTAGCATTAAAGAATCTCTTTGGAAGCTAATCCACTGGCTTACTTTGCCATTTCCATTAATGTTTCCAGTTTCATATGTTTCAGATCAGGCTCACCTTGTTAATCCTTTGATTTCAGTCACGAAGAGTGACAGACAAACATGGCTCATAACAGATTTCAGGAACATTTCCAAATGAGCAACCTATACTAAAGTCACTTTTACCAACACAACCACCTACACTGTCGTCATTTTCCCTTTGCTGTCTGGCCTGTGCTATGCTATACTGTGCAACATGTATGTCATCAAGCAAGGGTTCTGTTTGCTAGGAATCTTAGAACACCTCATTAGCCACATAAGAGCTTTCAAGGCTCTTAACTGTGCCTCCATCGAACACATACATTTCTCCATAAATGCCATTTATATTTGAATCCCACTCAGTACCACCAACAATTGCATCATCAAATAATAAACTCTTTTGACTGGCCTTCTTATTAAAGATCTGTCAAATGAGCTTGTACTTAAGCATGTCAATGCAGCACCCATTTGAAGCTGAAGCTCACCTTAGCCAAATAAAGATAACTGGAGTTATATTCCAGATTCCCCGTTGTGTTTTCAAGAGATGTGCCTGTGTTCATGAAGAATTTCCTGGATAAAAGGGAGTGCTATGGTAACTTAGCATGGAGTTAAGCACGCATTCCAAGTAGGCAAATTCATGAAGCAAAACAAACGGTGATAGGCAAATTCATGTAGCACAACTTTTATTAGAGAAAAGATGCCATCTCTAAGCTAGATTTATGCCACCTGTGACACTTAGGACATGTGCTTGTGAGATAGCCCCAAGGAAGGGAAATCAGCCTGGAAGTGAGTGGATGAAGGGAAATTTCAACAGAAAAGTGATGGGTAGCGAAAGAGTTAGGCAAACCCATCATACCCCATCTTGCTCCTAAATTAAGCCCTCCTGAAGTAGCTTATCTGCCCTCTGGGTTTTATTACACATATTTGCACGTAATGCTTAGTTCCCCTCAGGAGATAAAGGCCTACATCCAGATTTGTGACATGCTAGTGTAATGCTGTTGTGCGAGTGAAGGTCATAGCGTAATGACAATGCACAAAGAAAGGAACATCTGTTCTAGATGTGCTGTTGCACTAGCAGAAGATGTATACAAGCTGCCCAAAGTGTTGCACAACAGCTTACCCAAAACATGGTGAAGCATTATAGCAAAACCTTGTGTGTTTCAGAGATCTTCCACAACGTTGTGAAGCACCACAGCGTCATACAGCTCTGCAAACCTCTTAAGAGTATGCAACTTCTCTATAGCCTAGGGTGGCACAACTTTGGCCCTCCAGTTGTTGGACTACAACTCCTATCATCCCTGACAATTGGCCACTGTGGAGCTATAGCCCAATAACCAGTGGAGGGCCCAAATTGTGCAACCCTGCCCCAGCACAATGCTAGCCTGGATGTTAGTTGATACATGACTACTTTGAAAAGCAACAGCCTATTTTACTAGACACAGGGGGAGTGGTGTGGAGGTGGCAGTAAAAGCAAGGACAAAAATCTGAAGCACAATCATCTCTTAGATGATTAACCTTCACTTCTTTGTCCAAAACTGAGCAACACATTTTTGTTTTAATGTAAAATGTCACACTATAAATTGGCTTTATAAGCTCCATCTAGAAATATTTCGTAGCAAATTTCAACTAGAGCAATAGAGAAAAGTGAGCCTGCCCAACTGCAAATGAAGTGCTTCCCCACGCCATCTCCTGTACTGCAGTTCTGATACAAATCTTTACAAGCCCATTCACACCTCGTGTTGTCTGGTTTTATTCCCATTGTTTTCAATGATCATTCACGTTTTGCATATTTCATCATTGTCATGTAATCTGCTAAATGAATTTGGTTCACATTTGGTGCTTTAGCAACCCAGCTTCTTGCAGACTTTGATCTCTTCCTCCTAGTGAGTGATGAACAGAGGTGCGGCTAGATAATTTTGGACCCGAACCTAACAGGCCCCTCTTTGCAACATAATGAGCTAACGGGGGGGGGGGGGGCCCTTTGCAACATAAGCATCCTCTCCCTACATGTGCACACACACATACACACTAATTTGTTTTTTGAAGCCCCACTTGGATATGCAATTTAGATATTATGAAAGCACCTGCAGAATAAACAAAGTGTAGCAAACAATATTTCAGAAGACATTTGTTTTCTGCTTTCCCACCAGCTACATAGTCTTTAGAGCACCTTACAATAGATCATTAAATAAGCAGGTAACAATAAAAATCAATGGTGTATGTAGCCTGGGGATATGCAAACAGGTTCCACGTCAAGTGGTTTGGTTCGACTGTTTGGGGTCGAACTGAACCACCCCCTGTTCAGTCTGACCTGGGACTGAACACCCACCTCCCGTGTCATGCCAGGCCACACAGAAGCCCATTGCACAGGCGCAGTGGCCTCCAAAATGGCCGCTGTGCCGAGGGGGAAAGTCTGAAAACTGACTGAAGAAATCCGATTTCTGGAATAAGGGAGGCTGGCGGGAGGAGGGGGGACCTCCACGGACCCACCACCACAACCTTGGACAACTCCCCTGGAGGGGATAAGTGTAAAAAAAAATTTTAAACAAAAATAATTTGTGAATTCTCCTCCCCCCCCGGACAGAACGGAGGGGGGAGTAGGTCCAGGTTTGGGTCCAGTTCATACTCAAACCAAACCAGACCAGCTGGTTCCATGCACACCCCTAATGTAGCCATGCTAACTGGGGATAAACAAGAACTTTTTATTTCCTTCTGTCTTTAGTCTGTGTTATGCTCTCACCCAAACTTCAAGTTTCAGGCCATACCATTATATCATACCACAGGCACCATGAATATTGCAATAACGCAGTGGCAGAAACCAGCAAGTCTCCTCCCACCCCCCAGCAGTCAGTGCACAGCCTTCCCCCCTGCCGTCACAGCATTGCCTTTCTCCCACTGAAGCAGTGGCATTCCTCCCCATTCCTTGCGGCTGGTTCCCACCACTGCCAAGTTCCCACTGCCCACGCCTGCCAAAGTGACAGCATTCCTCTCCACTTGTTGAAGCCGGAAGGAATCAGCCCCAGCAAGGGTGGGAGGGAAAACATGGCAGTGGAAGAACCTGCCCCAGAGCGGGGAGGAATGCTACCTCTTCAGTGGGTCCAGGCAACGGGGGGGGGGGGAGATGCTGCTGCAACAGAAGAAAGGCAGAAAAGAAGTACAGTGGCTTGTGCAGGCTCACTGGGTCTGCAACCTGCTGCACTGCTTGTGGAAAAGAGTCTCCAATCAGGATATAAAGAGATTCCTGTTGGGCAGGCAAGGCAGTGGGAAATGGAGAGTGCTGTATTGCGGGGATGGGGCAGAGACAGTGGGAAGGCTTGTGCCCGGAGGTCTCTCCAGAACTGCGCCTCTGGTTATGAATGGCTATTAATGGCTTTTGATCCAGCTGTTTTAGTATATTTTTGTATACATTTTCTCCTCTTTTTTCTTTTTCTTTCCCTTTTCCAGCTATGAGATCCTTTAGCTCTGAGAAGGACTCTGTATAGTGATGGATTGTGCTAGTAGTTGGATTAATCCTTCAGCTCTTCTAGTGGTAGGATGCAGTGAAAGTATGTAGGAATAACCGCTGACTCCAAAAACGGTGTCCTTTTCTGTATCCTTTTCATTGAGAAGTAAAGAAAACATATATCAGCCCTGCACAACTTGTGATCCACCCAGCTGAGCACAGCCAACCATCCATATATGGTACCTCACAAGGAGCTTGAGAAGCTCCTTGTATTTGCTGCCTGACTTGCAAAAAACAGACACATTGCAAAAAACAGACGCTCTGTCAAACATTTTCCAGGTCATAATATATAGCAAGTGGGCTGCGTTTGGCTTAGTGGGCCACAAGTGCAGACCTTATTTTGCTCAATGGGATATTCCTGTGTCTGTCTCCTGGGCTTGCAAGACGTTGCAAGATATTTTTATTGAGCCATAAGCACTGACTTCCCAAGGGCACAAAAGGTCTCTTGAAGGGCTGTCATCTGTAAATGGTCAACAGTAAATATATGGGCCAGGCTAGATTATATATTCCCCGATGATTCTTTGATGCATGGTTGGAAACAAGAGTATGCCTTTCCCTTACACTAACCCAGTATGTCTGCCCTGTCTCCACCACCACTGGATTATAGGGTCTATAATGTTCTTATAGGGTGCATGGAGGTTAGATTGTTGACTTCCCAGATAAAATCCAGGGCTCAACTTCACATTTGGGGCCTGTGCACACAGAATTTCACATGCTATACCCAATTAGAATGCTAAATCCCTGTGTGGATGTATTGGTTGTAATGTTATATAATGTTAATTATAATATAAAAACAGGAGAGGTGTACCAGGTGGGTAGGGAAAGAAGATGCACTCTTGCTCCTCACTATTGCTCATACAGGAGCAATTGGAAAAACGGTTATCTCATCTGGACCAGCAGAGTTAGCCAACTGCTGAGATGGTGCAGAATTGATTTTAGTTGTGTAGAAGTACCTGAAAAGGCTTTATGTATCCCAAAACATCACCTTAGTTTAATAGATTCCAGTAAAGGAAAATGGACCAACATCTTGACATGCAGTTTTATTGTGCAAAAAGGTGTACTACTATTGAAATTTGTCATGACAACACTTTCCCCTTACTTTAACTAAAGATGTTGGCCAATTTTATTAGCAAGTTTTAAAAAATAAATTACCAAAATTGTATTGAGATATTCTTTGTAAAAATCTGGATGTCTCCCAGTTCTTGTTCTTGTAGGTTCTTTCACTCTGGAAGGGGAAAATATTGCAATATTTTATATTAGGAAATGAATCTTTATAGGTTCATGAAAACTGTCATGTTGTTGAATTGCTCATCTCATCTACCAAGGGTTTCTAACTCTTCTGATAGTTTGTGCTGTGTTCAGTCTCTCCTAGATACTAATTTTGTAAAGGTAACATGATTCTTAATGTAAATATTTCAAGGACAACAGTGTGCCAGAACTTACATTTTCTACCTGGACTCTCCAGAAATCAGTTCAATATATAGTAGTTTCTTTAAATATTAGCAGCACACTTGGCTTCCAAAAGCCAACAGACCCATTTCAGCAGTTGCAGTCACTGACGAATATGGATGCATCCAGCCATTCCAATTTCTTCTTATTAAAGGGGTGGAACTGTATGTCTCACAGTAATGTGAGTGCATGTGCAATCTTTCATGTCTAATAGATATTAGATTCGTAGGCAGTCAAGGATCAGTTTCCTAAAGTATAGACTGTGATTCCCACTAGGGTCCTAGCAAAGAAGGCATAGATCATACAATACATTTGTATCATAAAGATAGAGAGACAGTGTCATTCAAGGCCTTTTCAAAATAGTTTTATTACAAGTGACTAAAAGGAATCAACTAGTCCATCATTTACATACACTCGCTCCATCAGGGGGGGTCACTTTAACTTATCTTGTATATCCTAAATTGTTTTTCACAGAAGGTGGGGTATAAATGTATAAAATAGATGCACCACAGTGGACAAAACACTGAAGCTATTCTGACAATCACCAGAAAGCAGGCCAAGGGAGCCTAGCCCACTTCATGGTGATCGTCAGAACCACCGGGCTCATGGGCAAGCCCAGTGGTTCCACGGCGGCTAGCCCGCCTAATTCCTCCTCCCCTTAAACGAGGTTAATGGAGCGAGTGCTCTGTTCACCTTGTTTTTTTGCTCGTGTGCTGCCACGATGCGTGGCAACACACAATATTGCAACACACAAGTAGACCCCCAACCAGGATGCTACAAGCTCACGTGGGGCATCCGGGGACCAAGCAGTCCCTGATCCCCGCAATCCCCAGCTGCTCTGTGATGGAGGGCTCCATGGGTGATAGTCTGCAAACCATCTTGAGGCGCTTCACACTAATCATGTGAAGCACCTCACTATCTGTTTTGTCCAAGGCTCAAAACAGGTGGGCTTGGATTTCAGCAATCCAGGTAGGAAGTGTAATGCTCACTCAGGATCTTCTTTATATATAATACTTTTACTTAGCATTTATATAGCATTTTTCTCCTATTCAAAGGACTTCACATCCTTTTGATGACACCCTGACAAACAAAATACTGGTATAACCAGAAACGCACCACTGTATCACTGGTACATTTGAAGAGTTTGAGAATAATGCTGCCCTGGTGATAGTGTGTGTTGGGTGGGGGTGGGAAGTTATGATCTCACTTCCCCTGGAAGTCTGCATGACCTCAGTGAATATTTTTGAGTGGCACAGAGCACTTCCTGAGGAAGGGGAGGTCTTTGAAATTTGCCCCCACTGCTGAGCCAGCAATGGAGCTGAGTGAGTTGAACTCTTCACAGACCCTGGTGTTTCTCCCATTGCACGGGTGCTTCATTAGTCAGGATACCAACCATTTTATCTCATTTTAATCTGCTGGAGGGTTTTGTCCCTCACAGATTGTTCTGTTCTACCAGGACAGCGAGCTTGTGGCTTAGGAGGACAAAACACCAGGACTAATTCAAGTGGTTTTCATCCCACATCTAATAGAAAAGTACTATAAAACAGTGAGCATCTGTTATGACAGGTATGAAGATTTATCTAGATTGTATGAAATAGCCAGTTTTCATATTGGCTGGACTGGCAGAAACACAGGCGCTCTTCTCACGATCAGCGAGTAGAGCTCTGTGGAGGTCTGTGGGGAGAGTGGGCTTGACTCACGCTCCCCACAGATGACCTCGCTCTCTTCCCTGAACAGGTAGATCACCCAACCAGACAACTGGCTGCACTCCTGGCAGCTCCAGGAGTCGGGGCGCCGGGACGTGCCACCACGTGCTGCCCCGCCCCCCAGAGCTCCGAAAATACACTGCGTGAGTGAGTAGTGCATTATGGGGATCCCCCTCCCCTGCCCAAGTGTGCCAGCTGCAGCCGTGACTGACACACAATTACAAAAAATGAGATTAAGGGAGCTCTTGCTCCCTTAACCTCATTGAAGAGGGTGGCTAGAGGCAGGTTTGCTGCTGTGTAGCTGGCAGGATTGGGCTCGATCCTGGCGGTTCACATGAGCATGCAAAACCGGGCTGGGCTCCCTTAGCCTGGTTTTGCATGCTCGTGTGAATAGCCCCACAGAGTGAAATATTAAGCAAAGAGGCACCTTTTAAAGTAGTGGCTCTCTTATATTTAGCAGTAGGACAGCAACTGGCCCTATCCAGCCCCAGCACAGCATCACTCCAGGGGATGCTGGTGGTGTCTACATTATGTTTCTTTTTAGACTGTGAGCCCTTTGGGGATAGGGATCCATCTTATTATTATTGTTTTCTCTATGTAAACCATTTTGGGAACTTTTGTCAAAAAGCGGTATATACATTTTTGTTTCTTTATCTTTCTAAGAACCCTGTAGGTTAGCAGATGAAGACCTGAGGCTGAGAGAGGTGGCTTACCTAAGTCCAGCTAGTGAGTTCAAGGCAAAGGCAAGTTTCATACTTGGGACATCCGTAATTCAGCCTCTTAGTCACAATGTTATACAAACCCATGTGAGTTGCCTCTGCTTAGATAGCTGTGGATCAAGTGGCTTCTCTGTTTGTGTACACGTGTGGCTGTAATCAAATGATCAGTTTGGCTTGTGTATATATGCGTATCTGTTACTGTAAGTAACTATGGAAGAAGCTCTAGTTCTATTTAAGCCAGGCATCCCCAAACTGCGGCCCTCCAGATGTTGCTGAACTACAACTTCCAGCATACCCAGCCACAAAAAACTGTGTCTAGGGATGCTGGGAGTTGTAGTTAGCAACATCTGGAGGGCCGCAGTTTGGGGATGCCTGATTTAAGCTCTGAGTATAGGAACCCCATGTTAAGAGTGGCACAGTAAGTGCAGAAGCCACTAGGCCCCATTGCGTGTCTAATGATGTCATAGGATAGATAGATAGATACTTTATTTACGGCCAATGGCCAAAACAGAACCTAGAATCAGTCTAAGTGCTCCTTCCATTTCAACTAACATATCAGTGCCATGACAACATGGTACCACAGCCCTTACAATCTGTTGGAGGGTTTATCCCTCGCAGATTATGTCATGCTTGTGCCTTAGGACAGGGATCCTCAATGTTGGGCCCCCAGATATTCTTGGACTTCAACTCCCATAATCCCCAGGTCCAGTGGCCTTTGGCTGGGGATTATGGGAGTTGAAGTCCAAGAACATCTGGGGGCCCAACGTTGAGGATCCCTGCCTTAGGAGGACAGAATGCCTGGACTTTAATTCAAGTGGCTTCTTATTCTACAGCTAATAGAAGAGTACTATATAAAATAGTAAAACATTTGTTATGACAGATAGGAGGAGTTACCTAAATGCTCCCTCCCTCAGTGTTTTTAACAAGTTGTTCTAGTAAGAACTAATCTGCCTACTTTCCTTTAACCAGCTCTACAGCTGAACTAAATTTGGTTCAGATCGAGGTCCACAAGTTAGATCTCTTGCACCTCAAATGTTCACATGTCCACCAACCTGGATTAGGGTGGATGACACCATTCCAAACTACACCACTGGGTCATCCCTATGTGTTCATACAGCTGTAGCAAATTTGGTTCAAATCGGGTAAGCGGTTCACAAGCTAGACCACTTGCACCTCAAAAGTTTTCATGTCCACCATCTTGAATCGGGGTGGATGACATCATCACAAACTATGCCATTGAGGTGGCCCTGTGTGTCACTCCCTACAACTGTACATAATTTGGGTCATATTGGTTAGACAGTCCACAAGTTAGCACACTTGTGCCTCAAATGTTCTCGCCTCCGCCATCTTGAATCGGAGTGAATGACATCATCACAAACTATGCCACTGAGGTTTTCCCATATGCCCCTATAGCTGTAGCAAATTTGATTCAAATTGGTTAGGCAGTTCACAAGTTAGCTCACTTGCCCCTCAAATGTACACATCTGCCATCTTGAACTGGGGTGGATGACATCATCACAGACTACACTACTGAGGTGTCCCTGTATGTCACTCACTATAACTGTACCTCATTTTGTTCAAATCGGTTAGACAGTCCACAAGTTAGCCCGCTTCCGCCTCAAACATTCATGCATCTGCCATCTTACATAGGAACATAGGAAGCTGCCATATACTGAGTCAGACCATTGGTCTATCTAGCTCAGTATTGTCTTCACAGACTGGCAGCAGCTTCTCCAAGGTTGCAGGCAGGAATCTCTCTCAGCCCTATCTTGGAGATGCTGCTAGGGAGGGAACTTGGAACCTTCCCAGAACGGCTCCATCACCTAAGGTGAATGTCTTACTGTGCTCACACATCAAGTCTCCCATTCCTATGCAACCAGGGTAGACCCTGCTTAGCTAAGGGGACAAGTCATGCTTGCTACCACAAGACCAGCTCTCCTCTCTTCTTGAATCAGGGTAAATGATATCATCACAGACTATGCCATTGAGGCATCCCTATGTGTCCCTACAACTGTACCCAATTTGGTTCATATTGCAAAGTCCAAGTGTTGCAAAGTTGATGGGGGCAGGGAACACACATGGATGCATGGAATGCCAAGTGATCTCATAAGCCTATTGGAAAATAGACTAAAAAACAACTAAAAACATATCTTTTTATAGAGGCCTTTAAATGCTCCATCTTTGGTTATATCTGGTAGGTTCTTTAGTTTTAGTTTTTATCATTCTCAATTTTCAGCTTTTGAAACAACTTTTAATTTGAAACTTAATTCTGATTGTAGTTCTTGTCTGACTTTTAACTTGTTTACTTAATTTGGTTAATTGTATTACTTTTATTTCAGATTGTATCTATTTTATTGTCATGAGCTGTCCTGAGCAGTAGTGTACTGAGGGGGCGGGGTATACATATTATAAATAAATAAATAAATAAATAAATAAATTGCATGAAGTAGCCAGTTTTCATATTCGCTGGACGGACCGGAAATAGAGTGATAAAACCACTTTGGGAACTTTGGTAGAAGAGTGGTATATAAATATTTCTTGTAGTAACTTGTAGTAGTAGACAGCTAGAATGTTTTCCCTGTCTTGCTTTGCTAAGCATGGGCTGAACATGCAGAAAATGTCAACGAATACTTTGCATGTTTCAGAGCAACTCTTGCAAATTTGTCAATTTAATGCTTCTTATACATGGAGATGCTTCACACAAGCAGTGTGAAATGCCATAAGGGGGGTTGCAGGGAGAACGGGTTTGACTCGCTCCACTAACTTCGTTTAAGGGGAGGGGGGCAATTAGGCAGGCTTGCCGCTGGAAGCCACATGGCTCCTGTTGCCACAAATGAGCAGCTGAAACCGGGCTGGGCTCCCTTTCTTGGTTTCAGCTACTTGTGAGAATAGCCTCTCTATATATTATCCAAACCAATTCTATTTTCAGGAGTGCTAATTACATCAGATTATTTTATAACTCAGAAGGCCATAAAAATACACCTCGTCCCACTAGGGGCTATTTAAAATCTATGGATTACATCATCTGTTGATGTTATTGGACAGATTGACTTCAAGAGAATTGCTCTGATAAATTCCGAATCTTTCATTCAGTAGCATGACTGAAAAAGCAACCAGTTTGCACGGTGCAGGGAGGTTGCACCTTGGAGAAACCACTGCCAGCCAGTGTAGACAATACTGAGCTAGATGGACCAATGGTCTGACTCCATATAAGGCAGCTTCCTATATTCCTGTGTTCTACAGGAGGTCCACTGAAATGAATAAGGCTGGTGCAAGAGCATGGTGATGGTGCCCAAGCTGTTCCTATCCAGCTCTTGTGAGCCGGATTATACAACACTACAAGTGTGGCTGTTCCAAACAGGTTTGCTCCAGGTGCACATTTCAGGAAAGATGAGAGCAAAGAGATTTTCATGGGAGAGGGCAAGATTAAACAAGGTCTCGAAGCTATCATTTGGATACTTCCCAGATTAAGGCTGCCATCCCACGCAGCCTTCTGGCATTGGAAGGAGGGCTGCAGAGTCCCTGTACTGAAGATTTTTGCACAGCAGACTGGGCATGGTGGGGGAGGGGGAGGGATTTTTGCATCTCTCCTCTTCCTCGAAAACCCCTTTCCATTTGTATAAAGTGGAGTCCTCAGGAACATATTCACATGTTCACCAGAAACAACAACAACAAATATTTATATACCACTTTTCAGCAAAAGTTTTCAAATCAGATTCTATAGAGAAATACTAAATAAATAAGATAGCTCCCTGTCCCCAAAGGGGTCACAATCTAAAAAAATGGGCTAAGGTAGCCTAGCCCACTTTCTGGTGATTGTTGGAACCACCGAGCTCGCAGGAGAGCCCGGTGGTTCCAAGGTGGCTAGCCCACCTAATTCCCCCTCCCCTTAAATGAGGTTAACAGAGCAAGTGCTCCATTAACCTCATTGTTCTGCTCATGTGCCACTGTGGTGTGCGGCAGCACATGAGTAGACCCCCGACCAGGAGGCTACAAGCAGCCTCCCGGCCTCAGGGGTCCCCCCAGAATGCCCCACGCACTCATGTGGGGCATCCTGGGACTTCCGGGGGCCAAGCAGCCCCCAATCTCCACAGCCCCCACCGGCTCCGTGACAGAGCCGGTAGTTGTGTGGGTGTACACAATTCGGCCATGTGGGGAGAGCAGGCTAAGCCTGCTCTCCCCGTAAACCACCTCAAGGCACTTCTCACTAATCATGTGAAGTGCCTCATTATACAAAGAGAAAGGGGTTTTGCAAGGAGAGGAGATGTGAAAATTGCTCCCCTTCCCCCTCCATACCTAGTCCAGTGTGCAAAGTAGCTATCAGTGCATGGGCACTGAAGGCTACTTGCAAATCCTCAGCCCTACTTCCGTCACTGGAGTGTCGCACTGGATGTTGTCCAATACGGCAGTTCACATGATTATCACAATGAAGTTAGGAGGCATGCAGCTCACGTTTGCAGGATTGTGAGAACCCACGCAAATCCCTCAAACCCAGCTTACTCAGATGTAGGTAGTCCAGATCCCACACCTTGTTCTATACCAAGGCAGGATAAAAACAGGAGCCATTCTACCTCGGTGTGATGATAGTGTGGGTGCATTTGCCATTTCTCGGAATCCCAGGAGTGAGCAGGGATAATGGAAAGCTGTAACTACAGGGTCTGCAGTAGGGATGTTCACAAAACCGGCTTGGCCTGCTTGATTCAAATTCGAACCAGCTTTGAACCAGGGTGGTTAGGTTTTGGTTTTGCTTGAACCCCCGGCTCAGTTCGAATTCAAACCGATTCTAAAAGGTTCTACATAGAGCATAATAGGGACTTGAACTAGCCCATTATTCCCTATGTAGAGCACCTAGGGGCACAAAACCAGGTTGGGTGGTAGGCACCCAGGGGTGCCACCCACCCACTGAACCCCAAATTAATTGGATACTTCTGTGATATTTAATGAATTTTTGGATATTTTTTCAATTTTTGCATTTCTCCCATACAGAATAATAGGGATTTGAGGCAGCCCCATTCCCCACCCTTTGAGATGGTGCCAGGACACCCCAAAGTGGGTCTAGAGGCACAGTGGATTGTACCACAACTCCCCCCAGGCAGCCCCAAGCCGGTGGGGTTCATGGTTTCCCCCCATTAATTTTTTTCAGTTACTGTCCTTTTTAACAAGTCTATCTCTATCAGAGTAGCTTCTCAGGTCTGTCTATATGTGTGTGTGTGTGTGTATGGAGAGGTCTTGATAGGGATTCACTGAGAGAATTCATACACACCAAGTCCAAACACAAATTGGATTCTTGGTGGCTGTATGAGTTCTCTCAATGAATTGAACAAGGGGTGGTTCAGTTTGACACAAGGCGTCAAACCAAACTGGCTCAACGTTGAACCCATTCGCCGTCCAGCCAGTTTACACATCCCTAGTGACCACAGCCAGGTCCAGCCAGACTTGGCAGTGGGTTGCCCAGATCTGCCCGCATTCCATCTCAAGGTCTTCCTTCACAGGCTCCTCCAAGTACTGGGCAATGCATTGTGCAACACTGGTGGGCCTGTTAGGCCAAGGGTCCCGCAAACCAGGCAAGGTGCCAAGGCACACCTGCTTAAACCACTGGGCTGATTTAGCAGGAGGAGCTGCCTGTTCCGTTGGCGCCACTGCCTGGGATGCCGCACTGCTGGACTGGAAAGAAGAAGGGGTGGGAGCTGAAGGGTTGTCCGCACTGCTGCTGCTGCTGCTGGGTGTGGGTTGCGCACACTCAGGGGGCGCACCATCGCCACCTTCCTGGTTTCTGCCGGCCCTAGTGACCTCTTCTTCCCTAACTCTATTGACCAGGAGGTCCCTCTACTAGGGGTGTGCACAGAACCGGCTGGTCCAGTTCAGTTCGAGTCCAGACCAGAACCAAACCGGACTGGGCCAGTTTAGATCCAGCACAACCTCGAACCCCACCCCCGATTCAGTTTGGTCTGGGGGAGTTCGTGAACTTTATTTAAATTTTTAAAAGAGGTTTTTTTTACTTAACCCCTTCGGGGGACGTTGGAGGCAGCAAGGGAGGGTCTGTGGAGGTCCCCCCTCCCCCTGCCGGCCTCCAACTCTTTGGCCCATTCGAGCCTTCCCTCTCTGGTGGGAAATTTTGGAGGCCACCACGCCTGCGCAATTGGCCTCTGTGCAATTGACCATCCATAATGGCCACCGCACCAGAGGGGGAAAGGCCCGAACAGGCCAAAGAGCTGGCTGGAATAGGCATGAAGGGAGGCCAGTGGGGGGAGGGGGAGCCTCTGTGGAACCCACCACCACCTCCAGTGACTCCCCCGAAGGGTGTAAGTTAATTTTTTTTTAAAGTCCACAAACCCCACAAACAGTCAGAGGGTGTTCGTTCCGGGGTCAGACCAAACAGGGGATGGTTCAGTTCAACCCCGAACAGTCAAACCGAACCAGTTCAACATCGAACACATTGGATGTCGAGCCTATTTGCACATCCCTACCTGGGCAAGTCATCCGTGCAAACTACATTGCCCTTGATGGTTGGGTCACAGAGACAAAGCAGAACATACTCCTCCCTGTCACCCAACTCATCGACCAGCCTGTTAACAATCCTGGCCCTCAGCCTTCCAGCCAGCTGATGGGTGAACTTCAGACTTCACTGACCACGCCAGAGGAGCGTGGTCAGTGAAGTCTGAAGTTCACCCATCAGCTTCTCCAGGAGGAGAGTTGCAGGCAAGGCCTGACTCAGAGGAATGGTGTCACCACACAAGCTCTTCATGGCAAACAGGAAAGGTTTGAGTGCCGACCCCATCTCAGACATGAGCTTCCACTCCATACTGGATAGGTCGCACACGCCCAAGGACTCATTCCTCGCTAGGTCGTTGAGGGCCACCTCCCTCTCCAGCAGGCACTGGAACAAGAGGAAAATGGAGTTCCACCGGGTATCTATGTCCGTGGGGATGAGATGTTGTGGAAGTCCATGGACACGCTGCCACTCGCAAAGCAGGCGCCTGGACTTCTCACTCCAGTGGAAGTTTGCTGCAAGCACTCACACGCCTTAGGGTGAACACTGGTCTGCTCACTCATCTGTGGGAATCAGGGTAGGAGCTCTTAATGCTTCAAAACCACCCCCCTTTGACCATGTACAAGGCCCTAATGTGTTTAAAAACTGCTATGATGTTGTGTTTTATATACTACAGAAGAACTCTAGCAACATTGTCAGTTCAAGGCAATCCCTCTTTTTATTGTTCTTTCTGCATATCCTAGAAGGCTGACAAGAGCTGCACATGTGGTCTGAAACAGTGGTAGCTCCCCTAATCTGATCCTCCCAGAATGGCACTCCTGGATCGTTGTGGGGCCTATTCAGAGGAGAAACTATTCACCAAAGGGAGCAGAGAGTTCACAAGCTGGCCTTTAATTTATATCTTCCACCGAGCAAATGCCATTGAACAGCCACAGTGCTGTTGGATAGAAGGGATCGTTTTACAATAAATAACCAGAATGCACTGATTAGGTTTTCAAGTCTAGGACTGAAAGGGATAAACAAACTTCAGCAGAGAGAGGAGGAGGGAAATTGCTTCTAATGTATTACACCTCTTTGTCCCTGAACAGGCATTTCTTTTAACTACTCAGCTGTACAAAGCAGCAGAATTGCAGACATAATTTCAGTTTCAACAAGTCATCAAACATTGTAAAAGTCAATTATATAAACATTTGGATTTTCTGACATCTGATGCCAGGGCTGTTTGGGCAGCCTGGGTTCACAGTGGAGGTTTCTAAACAGGCAATCCAGTTTTCCAGGTAATTAAAAATGTTTGTATAGGCTAGTAGATTTATCTTCTGAAACCATTTTAGCACTAGTGCTCTCTAGAGTGGTATCAGTTGACAGAGCGCATAATCTAGAACAGACTAATTGCTGCATGATTTCTAATTTTTCTGCAGCCATGTAAATGAGCTGAAGTCTGCACAGGTGGAACCTATTAGAGTGAATGATTTTGCTCTCATGTTGCTATCTTCATTTGCCGTTGTCTTATCAACTCAAAGGAGGAAGTCTGCTGTCATGAAAAGCAGGCAGGGGAACAATGTCTGACTGAAAAGTCGTGTTTCATTACTTTTTAATTCATACAGTACTACCTGCCTAATGCAGTTTTCTGATTATCATGCTAGGCAGGCCAGTAATGTAGTTTTATTCAAATAAGGGAGCAGTGCTTTAATTTAAGCCAAGAAATCATCCACATTTCTTACGAGGCAACAAGAATTGTGATTCAATAATACATGAATTTAATAATGCATCATGATAGACTTTGCAGGTACTAAATAGCAATATCAGAATGAATTAGTGTATTGTGTTGTTCTATGGCAACTCATCTTGTGTGCAGGCACACTCTGTCGATCTTTTATCTGGCCTCTTCTTCATGGTTTCCTTGATATATTTTGCAAAGGTGAAACAAACAAAGTAAGCTTCCATTCCAAGTATACTTTCCCTAAAAACCTTTCAGCTGTACCAGAAGAGCCTGGCTATAACACAATATTTAGAATGTGGAGGTGGAGGAAGAGACACTTTCTCCAACAGATGTATTCTTTCCACGTGGGGTCATTCCCTTGACTAGCAGCTTCATCAGCAGGGATCTTCAGCTCCACACCCTCACAGCAATCCACTATAAAATGGCATTTGATATTGCACTTCAGTTTTGCATTATAGCGTTTTCGTCTGCTTGAATTACATTTCTTTAGTCTGCTTGAACTACATTTCATCTTTCCACTCACTCAGAACACTCTATAACCCCCTTAGATAATAACAGAAGAACTCTACCATCAAGAAGGCCTCGCATGGGGAGTCTTCGGTTTTAGCCAAAAGATTCAGGTGAACAATCTGATGAGGAACAGAAGTAGCACTGTCAGGAAAATAAAAGGTCTGGAAGGTAAGCCGTGATGCAAAAAAGCAGAGATTCATTCTAAAATGTTTAAGGCATCTCCAGCAATTAGGGGTGTAAGACCTGGCCTGGTCCGGGCTGGGGCTCAGCCAAACCTGGTCATCGAGACAGCCGAGATGGCTTGTGGGTTGGCTCAGGGTACAGACGTACAAGTAAAGGGGGATTCCCTAGACTAAGAAGGGGAGGTGAAAGGGGAATATTTACCTTTTGTTTCCCACTGGTGAAGACAGTGGAAGTGGCCGCGGCAGCAGTGGCAAAATCGTAAGTGGAATCAGGGGCTTCTTCAACACCCCGCCCCCGGACTTCCAAATGACAGGTCAGGCCGGCTGTGACCCACTTTAGGCCTCTGGGCCTGCACCTTTCATTTGGGAGGCCGCTGGGGGGGTTGGAGGAGTGCGGCCCCACTGCCTCCGATGTTGCCGCAGCTGCCATGGCTGCCTCCGCCATCCCTGCTACCCCCATCGGCAGAAATCTGAGGGTAAATATTCCCCTCTTTCCCTCCATAGTCTAGGAAATTCCTCCTGCTAACTTGGCAAAGAGGCACTTTTTAACGTGGTGGTTCTCTTTGTTTAGCAGAGGGAGAGTAATTGGCCCTATCCACCCCCAGCACGGTACCTCCAGTGACTGTTGCTGGTGTCTATCTCATGTTTCTTTTATATTGTGAGTGCTTTAGGGGACAGGGATCCATCTTATTTATTTATTATTTCTCTGTGTAAACTTCCCTGAGCCATTTTTGGAAGGGTAGTATAGAAATCAAATAGATAGATAGATAGATAGATAGATAGATAGATAGATAGATAGATAGATAGATGTAAAGGGGAAGCATCACCCTTGTGGGGGGTGTCCAGTTTGAACTCGGACCGGCCGAATTGGGCCAGCTTGCACATCCCTACCAACAATTAAGGCGAGTGAGGACCAAACTTCATGTTATGTGGGATATCCATAGAATTCTCAGTGTATTTTAATTTCCCTAAAAAGCAGAATTCCCTTGTGTCAATACCCAATGCAAATTGCTCTGCCTGGTCTGCTATTAGCCATGGAGGGGGAGACATGAAAATATATTACAGGTGGCTAGATGTATGTTTTCCCCTCACTGGCTAATGGCAGTTCCAGGGAAGTTAGTTGCATCAGGAAACAGGTGTGGGGGAAACGGTTAACTTCCTCTCTCCTCCTCACGTGGCCTGAATCCACATTATCCAGTGAAGAAGTTTATCTATATCTCTGTACTCGAGCATGTACAATGATTGGTTTATTCAGTCCCTGGACATTCTTGAATCTGTTTTGTCATTGACCAGTTCTCCAATCCACTCCACAGAATCTGATAACGCAACTTGTACACTAACACTATCCAGTCTTACCAGTATGACTACATACACTATCATACACTATCCAGTTAGTCATACACTATCCAGTTAACACTAACAGTATCCAGTCATATTCAACCAATTTGGGTTTGTGTTTTGGGGTGTTTTTTTTTTAAACCCAAACATTTATATGCTGCATTTTGATGAAATTGATCATAGCTCAGAGCAAAAAAGATAAAAACAATATAAACAATAAATATACAAATGCATAAATATGACACAGAAACAAAGTAGAACTTAAGAACAAATAAAATTCAGGCTTAAACAAGCAGCAGTGAGAAAATCTTTTAGGGATGTGCAAAATGTTTCAATGTCACAATATTTCAACTTGCAACTGGCCATTTCCAATGTTTCAAGCTTGAAACAAAACACCCTCTAAATAATGGGCCTGTTTCGAGCTCGAAACTAAACAACTCCTATTCAATAGAAATGTTTTGAAGTTTTGAGTGCCATTTTGGAGGCCAATTTTCCCCTTGCTGATTAGTTTTCTAGCACTAGCTTCCGATTGGCTTGCAATTTCTTTGCTTCCTGGTGGCTTGTTAGCATACAAATTGTTGTCATGGACGACTGTGCCCCCCTTGGCTTGAGGGAGGGAGGAGGGAGGGGAGAAGGCAAAAGAAGATAATTTTGAAATGAATCCAAAGGGATGGCGAGGCTGCGAGAGCCTTTATACTGTGCTTGCCTCTTGAAGAAGAGGATACATCAGTAAAGGAGGAAGGGAGGATTGATTTTGTGGTTTTCTTTTCTTAGCATTGAGTATAATATGCTGTGCTATTGCTTCTATAACTATCTGATTTTGTCAGGCGCAACTCGTGAACTCACCTATGGGGCGGGGGGCAGAGCTGGTGCTCCATGCCACCCAGCAGCCCCTGCAGCAGGGAATCGCCTCCGCCACTCACCTGGCTCCCACGGAGGTGAGCCCCTGCCAGTGGCCAAGTGAGTGGCGGAGGCGATTCCCCGCCACGGGGGGCTTCTGGGTGGCATGGAGCACCGGCTCTGTTTACAGTTAAAGAAGCCACCCGCTGCCCCCCCCCCCGGAGGTGAGTTCACAAGCCACCCATGGGTTTTGTTGGATCTCAGATTGACAAGGGCAGAACTTGGGTGCCTGCCTGGTATATTCAGGTGTATTCAGTCAAAATGTGGCTGAAGTTACTCTAGTTGAGTGTATGGCTATGCTTGCTGCTAAGGATGCTACTGTGGCAGCTGTTGGAATGCTAGGAAGTAATATAAGGAGTCATAATTGTGTGAGAGAGAGCAATTTGTGCCAATGATGTTACTGCAGCACAGGCACAGTGGCTGGCAGTGGATTCTGGGTCAGTGATTCTTCTTTGGCCACTTTTGGCCATTTTGGAAGAAATGTCTGTTCTGTGTTGGGTGGGACACATTCCCTTTTACTGTATGCTTCTGCAGTCTTTTTCAAGGCAGGGTTGCAAAATGCATTGTAAATTACAATGCAAAATGTGTGTGTGCACTCTGTGAATGCAACTTGTTCTGGCCAGAGGGAACAATGGGGAAACTTGAAACACCCCCGTGTTCCCAATGTGTAACTCCTAGGGACACCAAAGTGGGTTGTGTGGTACTTCATGATGGGTGCTAGCTACTAGTCAACCCACAAAAGAAATGGGCAAGCAGGCAATTTTAAACACATTTTTAACCTTTCCCCAAAACCTCCATAGGATTCCCTATAGGTCAGGGAAAGGTTAAGAATCACCCACTTGGGGTGTAGGTGTGGGTGTTGTGTAATGGGTGGTAGGTAGTACCCATCATGCCCTATCACACAACCCACTTTGGTGTACCCTGGAGCTACCCATGAGGAACAATAGGGTGTTTTGAGTTTCCCCATTGTTCCCTATGGCTGAAACACTAGAAACCTTTTGAGTTTGTTTCTTTGAAACATCCGTTTGAAACCTTTTGGACATTTTGCATTTTGTTTCGAGCTTGAAACAAAACGCAAAATCCCTTTCATGCATATGCCTACTCTCTTTCTCTTTCTCTCTCCCCCCTCCAAGGCCAACACCAGGTTGCTCTGCACCAATGGCCTCTCATAACCCCCTCAGGGCCAAATTCAGCATTAACACTGAATGTGTAGTTTGGCTCTTGCATACTTAGGGCTTTGTAAAAATCAGCCAGGGGGAGATAATAAGAGTAGAGGAAAGTGTTAACCTTTTCCTTCTGACATGGTCTCAGTCTGGATAAGGTACAGTGTGCTGTCAAGTCGATTTTGACTCCTGGCGCCCACAGAGCCCTGTGGTTTTCTTTGGTAGAATACAGGAGGGGTTTACCATTGCCTCCTCCTTCCGATATCTCTGCTGCCCAATATAGTACCAGCGGGGATTCGAACCAGCAACCTTCTGCTTGTTAGTCAAGCAATTCCCTGCTGTACCACTTAAGGTAGTTCCCAGTCTGGATAGCCCCTCACTAATTCATCTCAGATATAAGCTCCAGTGCATGCCAATGATCATTTCAGCTACTGTGGGGGCCTGCCCAATCTGGACCTGGACCATGGTGGAGGGAAAGGATTAGACCCCCATCCACACTTTGTGTGGCCCTAATTTGGGTTGGGCCCCACCTCCTGATTAACAATTGACAAAAGCACACAAAGATCAAACCAAGTATTTAATTTAACTTGTACTTTGGCCATGAGACGATTATATGAGGATCCGAGGGGATATTCTCACGATCAGCAAAAATTGGGCTAGGCTCTCCTAGCCCAATTTTTGCTGATCGTGTAAACCACTGGGCTCGCAGGTGAGCCTGGTGGCTTACAAGCGGCTAGCCCACTTCTGTAGCCCTCCCCAAAGCCTGGGTTTGCAGAGCAAGCGCTCCGCAAACCCGGGCTTCCCGATTGTGACTAGCCACGGCACAGCTCCGCACTGTAGCTACTCACGAGTAGCCTCCCGGATGGGAGGCAAAAAGCCGCTTCCCAGCTCCGGGGGTCTCCCCAGTATGCCCTGCGCACTCGCGCAGGGCATACTGGAGCTTCCGGGGGCCACGCGGCCCCTGAGCTCCCCAGCCCCCTCTGGCTCCGCCACGGAGCCGGCAATTGTGTGGGTGGCCAGTCTGACCACCCAGGGCTCCCTCCCTGCCCATGTGCGCTCTCCCCACACCAACTCTCCCCGCGCACTCTCAAGAACCAGGTTTCACTGATCGTGAGACCCAGCTCAGAGTCTATCAAAATGACCTGAATGATCAGGTAGGATTATAGGGAAAGAGACAGTTCCAGATCATAACTGGCATTTTATACAGTGATCAAATTAAATGGGCAGTAATTGGAGTCATTTCATGAAATTTTTGGCTACTTCTGAAACTATAACGGGTTTAGCGAAAGAGTAATTTGATAAGTTGTTTTAAAAGTTTTAGTGACTTCACAAAACAGCTGATTTCACAGTAACTCTACCATGCTGTTGTACAGTTACTTTCCTTTAAGAAAATGAGTAGCAGCAATTAAACTGTTGCCTAAGATGATTCCAATGCAGCAACTGCACTGAGCATATTTCATATTTCTTGGGCTGGAAGTCCTTTCCCATAAATCTTTTAGATCATAGAACCAAGTGTTTGCCCAAAGTGTGGGAGTCTTCTCTAGGGGACCCAAACAGTATGAATGCATGGCATTTCCATTCATTCAGCTCAGTTTTCAGTTTGGACAGGCTGCATTTGCTCACTGGTTAGAAGGATCTCAAATGCTGAGTCTTGAAAGCCTGTTGTTCAAACATACCACAGAGGTGCCAGACAGTTAATGTAGTGTACTGGGTAGAGTATAGCACTGGAACTGGGGAGATCAGCTTTAAATCCCTGCTGAGTTATAAAGCCCACTGGGTGACTTTGGGTCTCTCTCTCTCTTTCTCCCCCCCCTCCTCACAGGGAGAACCACTTGATGCACAAAGTAACACCATGCTATCAATTATCCAGCACTGCTGCACATGTAAGAGTCAGCCCCTGGGCAACACCAGAGGCGTTCTTACCACTAGACTTCGGGGCCAAAGTCCAGGGCCTCCACACCCCTGGGGTGATCCAAATCCTCTTTAGGCTGTCCTGAGTGGTGTGGTTTGTGCCCCCAAGAACCTATGTGTTAAAAAACGATGCTTAACTTGCAGCGGTGGGGCCTCCAAAGGCCTTTAGGTCCAGGCTCCAAAATTACCTAGATTCACTTCTGGGCTACACAAGAGTGTAGTTGTGCAGCTAGCTAGAACAGCATGTTGACCCTTGAGCAATGGAACTTCCATTGGAAACAATGAAAGTTCTGTTGCACAGGTTCATGTGTGCTGCTTTAAGTACTAAGTTGCGCAACAGCACTCTTGAGCAGCACTCTTGACCCCATGGCTGACTTCTACAATTGGTAATGCCAGTGTTGTTTTGCACATCATGTTGGCCAATAATCACACACACACACTTAAACATACACATACTAGGGAAACATAAACAAAGAGAGAAGAAAGGCTAAAATAAACAGGATCGACACATCTGAGTGACGGGTCATCTGTCAAACCATAAGATGAAACAAGATGTAGAGGCAGTGGCAATTAAGTTTAGTTCAGTAATTCAGCAACTGGCCCCACCTTACAGGATTTGGGATGCCATTCAATATATTTTTAGTATCCAGGTTCAGATGTAATGCTTTGGCAACTAAACTGGAGGTCTCAGCAGTGAACATTTGTGCAAATCGAAGATTGAGACTGGAGTTTGGTGAGGGAAACCGCAGGTTGCCATCGGCACGAAATCATGGTTGCACAAAATTAGGACATACTGGAGTGCCAACCTCTGCCCATTTAACTCTAGTTTTGTGTTATGTCTGAACCCCCAATGTGAGAATGGATGGATACATACTATGACCAAAGAGAGAAAACAATCCCTGGCAGAGAGACGCCTTCATAGCTGCCTCCATCTCATTATGAAAACTTTCTGAACTGAGTTCCATTTGCCCTCCTACTTATTAAACTAGAATGTGGGAAATTTTCTGAACGATTGTTATTATAAGCTTAGACTAGACTTAACAGTCAATTCAGTACACTGACTATTAAAAACTTCTTGTTCTGGTAAGCCTTCTCTCAATACTTTTTCTTGGAGGGTGTTTAGAGCATTTTAATCTTTTTTTCTTGTCTGTTGCATGTTTTTATAGTGTCATTTATTGCAAATTGGTTTATTATTATTTTTACTTTCTCTAAACCACCTTAGAAAGGTGAGATATCAATTAGATAGATAAATAAATAAACATAAGGATTCAAGACATTTAGCCTCCAGAAACATGGAAAGAGAAATCTGGCAGCCTCAAAAAGCAAAGCATTTGTGAACAGAGGAGAACAAGGAGTTTTTTGGTGATAGAACTGAAACTGGTCTAATCCAAATAAATAATTCAGCAAGGCAGCTGCTGAACCTTACTAAGGAGGCTTTATCAACTTAGATTCCCATCTTGTTCAGTTGCCACAGTGTAATATCAAGTATACCAAGGCATTATCTCTTTTATCATTTGAACACATTAACAGTTAACACTATCCCCTGTGCTCTGTGGTCTGAAAAACCTAGAAGCAGTTGTGGCAGTGGTGGGTTGAGGACAAAGAGAACCCCATTAGCGCCCCTCCTGGTTCAAAAAAAGTATTCCAAAGGTAATGAATTACATAAGCAGATAACACAATGGTGTTCAGTTTCAGTGATGTTATTTGATAATGGATTAGAGGTCAGATGAATAAGGAAAAAGTGAAAGACAAACCATCTTAAATGAATCTCTCGTTAAAAGACCAAGAAGTAGAAAGCAACCTAGATATTTTACTTCTCTATAAAAATTTTATATATAAAATATAATATATAGAGTGTGTGTGTGTGTGTGTGTGTGTGTGTGTGTGTGTGTGTGTGTAAATACCACATTCCCGAAATGTGGCAATGAACCCCCTTTTTCACTTGCCTAGCTTAAATTTGTCCTTATGTTGAATCGATACAGGTTGAGATTTATTTATTTATTTTAAGGTGAAAAGAATTAAATCATTTTAATGATTTTAATTTGACATGATGGCATTTCTAAATCTTAATAGCATCATCCATGTGCTGAAAACTAAATTGATTGATTGATTGATTGCATTTTTATTCCGCCCCTCCCAATTTGGCCCAGGGCGGCCCAATTTCTAACATCAGAGGTCACAAAATATTTATTATTTCTCTACAAATAACTGAATTTCCTGTTTAGGTTATCTCAACAATTTTGATGGACTGAAAAATTTAGAACTATTAAAGTAAATTCTTCCAGTGGCACTCAGATATCCCTTTGAGGAGATGAGTGAGATCATCTCTGATGCCATCTCCCCTTCCATTAGCTAAGGGAGTTGGCATTCAGCCAGTTTGAGTGAGTCTCTGAAGGGAGGGAACAAGGTTCATTTATGCATATATATAAACATACCATAGATAGATAGATAGATATTTTCAATGAGAAGCAGGGGGGGAAACATACCATGCAAACAAGAACAATACACCTTAGATTTATACTGATGTGTGAAGCCCTCAGCAGTGAAGCTTATTGAATGCCAAAGTATTTCTTTATAGCTGTATAGATTTCCAGAGGCCCACCTTATTTCTTCTCCATTCTTCATAGAGCTGTCCCATATAAGGGGGAGTCAAACTCAAGGACATAGACATAATTTTGAAGACAGTAATTATTTAGGAACCAGCAACTCACCAACTGGGAATTTTTGACATTAAGAATACTGAAAAGACCAATAGTTGTGAGTTTCTTTGTAGAGGACAGCTTGTACGATAGTTGTACTCTGAAGATCAGTCCTTCTCCGAGACTTGTTAGGCAGAATATGGGACTCTGGGTGACAGTAACTCCTGCCTCCAGCTCTAAAGGCATATCTGCACCCTGGCATCACTTCTTCTCTGCAAAGTGGGAGAGATTATGCTTACCCACTATGACTTTGCCTCTGCACCCCCTCCCCCAACTACCTTTTCCTTCAGCCAGGGCCGCAGATGTGTGTTAATGTAAACCACAAAGTTATTGGCAGAAAAAATGGAGGTAGTTCCTGTTGAAACGAATGAGAACAAATTGATGAATTAACAAACAAAAATTGACAAATTTCATAATGACCCAAACACCATTTCCACAAATGCACACAGAAATGAACAAAATCTTTACATATGAAAACAAACAGAGATGACTAGAAAAATGAAATATTACACATTCCTATTGGTCTTACAGTGGATGTGGTTTGCTTACGATAAAATTGCTACAATTCAAACATGCTCAGCTATACTTAAAGGCTATTCTCACAACTGGGCGGGTGGGGGGAAAGGCAGAGATGGACCTACCTCCCCACAAGACGATCCTAGTTAGCATGTTAGCATGCGCCCACATGATCCGCACTGCACAGAGCAGCATGGATCTCTGGAGGCCAGGACTCATTTTTCCAGCATCCAGGAATCCCACAATGCACCATGTGATGAGCACAGTGCGTAGGGGGATTCCTCCAGGAGTCGGGTGCTCTAGGCACCCAACTCTGTGTATGCTTGGACTGTGTGCAGCTCAATTTGGGGTGTGCTCGTGCCCTTTAACCCAGGTGAAAGTCTGGTGGGCTTGCGGAAGAGGCAGCACCACGATTGGCCTCGATTCCAGTGCTGAACACAAGCAGCCCTACCCAGGGGCTATCTAGGTAGGGCTTCCCTAGCCTGGGTAAGGCTGCTCGTGTGCATAGCCTTTGTGTCTCCTGATAAACACTGCACTACTTCCCTGTTTTAGTTGTGTAGGAAATAAAGGGAAGCAATGCAGTGCCATTTTATGTTTAGACAACCAAGAAGGAATGAACTTAACCACAGCCTGTTGGGGTCACATGATTTAAAAGCAAAAAAGATCTAATGCTCGAAAAACCTAATTGCCCTATACTTATATTATCATACTTAGCCGTTAAATATAGATTTCAGGGAATGTAGTATAGGAAATAGTGGCTGAAATATAACCAAAAAGTGATATTTCAAGATACTGCCAAGGAGAAACGGACATTTGGAGAGAATTTCAGGATTCCTTCCAAGGTGAAATTTCAGGGAACATTCTCAGATGGCTTCTCCATATCCCAGTAGATGCTGCCTTAGTGGTTTGTGTCAGCGTAATCACTTACATGCAGAGCCAAGATGCTCCCCCCACCCTCAAAATTTAACTTGTGGAATCTGGAGGGAAGAAGGCGGAACCTCAAGAATCTGAACTCTTTCACATGTGTGTGTACCCTAAAAAAAGGTAAAGGCGTCTCACTAATCTTTCCAATAAGCAAAATATTAGCTCTTTCTTCTTTTAGCTGTAGGATCAACATAAAAGAAACAATTATATGATTGAATGTGACAGAGCCCTTTGATATCTAACCTTTTAGAGAAAGAGCCTCTTTCCATGAGCAGTGAGAAGAGCTCCAGACCAGGCTGCAGGGAAGGCGGGTTAGATTTACCTTTCCCGCAGATGAGCACTCCTCCTGTGCTGGGCACACTCCCCCCATGCCCAGACAATTCCCCACATGTCCAGGCAGTGGGGTGGGTCAGGGGCCGGGATGTTTCATCCAGGTCTCCGGAAATACCATGATGCACCACGCGAGTATGCACTGCATATGGGGATCCCCCCCCGGGCTCCCCGCAGCTGCCAGACAATTTTAAAATGGGGTTAAGGGAGCACTCATTCCCTTAACCTCGTTTTACAGGGTGGATGGTTAGGCAGGTTTGCCGCCATGGTGCCACCAGGATCAGCCTGATCCCGATGGCTCACACATACATGCAAAACCAGGCAGGGCTCCTTTAGCCCAGTTTTGCACACACATATGAATAGCCTCAAAATCTCAACGTTAAACACATATGCACACACATCAACATCAGTCACACAATCAAAAACTGTGTTCTACTCAGGTTTGGAAGCTGCGTGTGCTCCCAATTTTGGGTTGTATGGAAGCAAGGTAGGAGGAGGAAAACCTGGGCAGAAGTGATTGTGTGGAAGTTTACCTTGGTTCCACACAATCATTTCTACCCAGGTTTTCCTCCTCCTACCTTGCTTCCAACCCACGTAGAACACAGTTTTTGATTGTGTGAATGACCTCACAGAGGCGTAACGATAGGGGGGCAGGGGGGCACGTGCCCCCGGCGCCACCCCGGCGGGTCATGTGGGGGGAGGCAAAAAGTGGCTTCCCCCCCGCACCCCCCTGGATCGCCCGCCGAGTGTGGCGGTGGGCGTGCGGCAGCGATTTGGCGTTGGCGGGCCAGGCGGCATTGGTGGCGGGTCGCCTGCAGCGTTGTCGATGTCCCGTACTAGTAACGGGCCGAGCGGCGGCGCGGTGGATCGCCTGCCGAGGACTATTGCAGAGCAGTGCCAAGCCTGCTTTCTGGCCCAGCGTCACTTCTGAACTGCGCAGGCGCGCCTGGCACGCCTGCGCAGTTGGGAAGCGACGCCGGGCCAGAAGGCAGGCTCAGCACCGCTCTGCAATATTCCTCGGCGGGCGATCCGCCGCACCGCCGCTCGGCCCGCTACTAGTACGGGACATCGACAACGCCGCGGGCAACCCGCCGCCAACGCCGCGGGCGACCCGCCGCCTGGCCCGCCACCACCAAATCGCCGCCGCACGCCCGCCACCAAATCACTGCCACCGCCGGCGATCTCCTGCGGGGCGCTGCGCTGCCGCCAGGTATGTGGGGGCCGCGGGGGCAGCGGGGGGCGCCCTGGGCGCCATTTCCCCCCGATACGCCACTGTGACCTCATCAGCCCCTTTTATTGTAGAAGAATATATGGAGTCTGAACAGGTTAGGGGGAAGCTGTAAATATTTTAATACCTCTTTTGGGTCAGTTACAACCCCAAATGTTCAGGAGGGCTAATTGATTAGATAGGAAAAAAGTTCTACAAAACTTTCAGTGAAGCAGAATAGCCAGTTTGGGGTTTTTTTTTTAAGTGACAGTGTTCAAAGTTAAAATGATGAAGTACATTCCTACTGCATATGTCCACATGTGGCAATCTCTAGAGGGTAGTGGTCATTCTTCATATGGGATTAATAAACAAAGTACAGTTCTTGGAAATATGGCAAAATTCTCTAAATTGCACAGCTTTGTGGTATGCTTTCCTGTTGGTGAACCAGATTTTGTTTTGGGGGCTTTGTGTTGTTCTTAGTCACATTCCAACAACAACCTACAATTCCCATCACTCTTCCTTCTGTTACGCATAATTTCTAGCTAATTAACTGAGAACTTTTCAGACCTGAAGTGGCTTTGAACGGTACACAGCATATTCTGCTGGTTTTTGTTTTTTGACAACAAAAGATCTTGCTGTTGTTTATAACATTTTTTTAAGGTGAATCTCCCTCTTTGACATTTCTTGTAGGAAAGGCATGGAAAAGATGACTCCATGACATTAGGGATTAATAACCTTATGCACCAATTTCAGGGGTCATAGGGAGTCATCAGCACAGCAAGGCAGCTGCTTTAAAGTACCTGTTTCCTGAACAACTCTAACTTCGGTCAAAGCTGAATGATCCCAAGGGAGAAGCAGTTGTCAATTAAGGGCTGTCTTGCTATAGCCAAAGGGACAAGCAAGGGAGACATAAACAGACTTCTCTCCAGTCTCCAGGAACTGGTGGTTTGATGTAAACAAAGTGTTTAGATTTTGGATCATGTTCGATTTTCAACTGGGCTTCAGTCTAGGTGACTTCTAGCACTCTTGATTGTAGCCTCAAGCGTGTATTTTCTTTCCCCCTTTACCACTACTAGACTCAGGCTCAAACTGCATATTATATGGAGTTCCATGACTCTTTCCTCCATTGTTCTTAATGTTTGTGTGGTGGGGAGGGCCCCCAAGCAGACAGGGTGAGCTGTGGCTGAGTGGCAGCAGCATGTAGATGGAGCCTGTTCAGCTCTTTGTGCTCTGGCCCTTCCCCAAGTCAAAATCATCCTCTCCATTTTGCATTTTTATCCATGGGGAATAAAATGCAGGGTTCTTCCCTTGCAGGTAAAAAAAGAAGCCTCTCACCACATATCCTTCAGCTTAGAAAGAGCCTGCTTAAGCTTATTTGTTTTGGGGGGTTTGGGGGGGGTCAGGACTGGCCAACCACTCAAACATGACTTCAAGGGTGTAGCTATAATTGAGCAGATGGGTTCAAAGAACCCAGGCCCTCCAGCTCCTGAGGATCCCCAAATTCCACCTCTCCCTATTTTCTTCATTATTTCCCTCACTCCAAGAGGCCGCTGGAGAGAGGGGTGAACACGGGCCCCCTCTCCCCTAGCTATGTCCCTGCATGACTTGGACACTGTTTGCTTGCCCCCAGCTTTGCTTCTAATGGAGCACAAGACATTTGGGGGCCAGTGATTGGATAAGGATCTTGGGGGCAGAATTTGAAAGCTATTGCAGCTATATCCTTTCGGCACAGTGAGATGTCTCTCAACTTCCCATCCCTCCAACTTCCCATCCCTGATCTAAGTGTGGGTTTCAGCTGGTCGCTCTTATGAGCGGCGAGTAGGAACATTTGGGCTTTCATTGGATCAGCTGGTAATAGAGGTCTGTTTTGCCTACTCACACTATGCTCCATAGTTAGTTAGGTTGTCTTCCTGTTTACAACTGCAGGTACATTGCAGAATGGGGAAGAGGACAGTGCTTGCTGAGCACCCTAAGGCACATGTTTGGGGTGATGAGGAGTTCTTGATCAGTCCCACTCCCTGGACAGTTGTCAGCTCAGGGAGTGCTGGCTGGGGGCTTTCTCTAGCTTGCAGGCTGCATGGCTGGGGGGTGGGGTGTCGGTTCCCTCTCTCTCTCCCTCTCTCTCTCTCTCTCTCTCTCTCTTTCTGTTTTGACACTCAAGATTCAGAGGTTGCTGTCTCAGGGTTATTATCCTGAGATAAAGCCTTTGCCAACACAAAGAAGGCATTCCTCTGTTTTTCAGCCACATCCCTGTGCTCATTATCTTGTGTAATTCCCAGGTCACTCTGTTTTTCTATATATAGATCCCTGCTATTGTTTTACATGATAATGTCTCCAATAATGGGAAGTGAAGCAAGAGCTCCTGACCTTGTCGAAGTTCTATTGTTGGCTTCCATTCAACAATTTGTTCCAACCTCTGATTCACTCCTGGGCAGTTTAAACAAATGAGAGGTTGTAGTCAGTTCAGGAGTTGTTCTCTCAGGATAATGTTTTGTCTAAGACCCACCTAGCAGCTCATTTACTTTATCACTGATAAAGATAGTCTGAGGTGGGGGAATAATACAGAGCTAGTCTGCTTAACTGGGCTGTATTCAATGACAGTCATGCATTGCACTGCACTGCTTCAGCCAATATGATGTTCATCCTTGCTTCATCTATTGAAGGTTTTTATTATAATAATAATAATAATAATAATAATAATAATAATAATAATAATAATTTACACAGTCAGACAAGTGTTATTGACTGGTTTGTTTTATCCAGACATCGAGTCCTTCCCAAGGACCTGGGATGGCTGAATTTTATTGTCAATGTTGTTGATACAGCAACAACATTGACAATAAAATTCAGCCATCCCAGGTCCTTGGGAAGGACTCGATGTCTGGATAAAACAAACCAGTCAATAACACCTGTCTGACTGTGTAAATTAATTAGTAGTAGTAGTAAGTAATAGTGCTATATTTATGATAATTAATAATTAATAAATAAATTTATTATAATATAATTAATAATACTAAAATTCTTTTAAGGCTTCAGATGATGCCAGGAGGGGGGAAAAGAAACTCTTGATGATGAAGGATGATGAGCTACAGAGTCACAGAGATTAAAGGGACCAAGTTTTACCAGCAATCACAGCAAATATCCAACTTGCTTAAGTGAAGCCAATTATGGTGTTATTGCCTCCTTTTGCACTATGCACAGTAGGGATGTCACTGGATAATGGTTTGCATGTAGAGTTAATCACTTTGATGCATTTCTGACTGATCCCAGCAAATTATGTTTTGGTTCCACTATATTAAACACAAGAGCAGGGGATTATCATTAATAAATCTAAGGCACAGCATGCATAAATCTTGAATAAATCAAATATCAATTACATAGGCAGTATCTGCTGACATCTGCTTTCATCAAATAATATATTTGAAATAGGTTTTATTCTGCTTTACTGGAGTCAAAGGAATGTGTGCACAGACCCTGAGCTCCAAAGAGTTGGCTTTATAGAGGCATGCTGTTGCACGCAGCCCCTTTTATTGCCATTTATTTTTATATATAAATAGGACATTGGTTTCACATGGTAGCTCACATGACAAAAAAGAGGATTTATATCGTACGGGGGAAAGCTCTTGTGTGCTGTTTCTGTGTGGCTGTGTGTGAGCAGGCTATTGCTAAATTCCATTTCCAAGTAATTTATGACTGTGTTACTGATTTGACTCCTGTGTATCGTTAGACGCCTTTTCACAGTAGGGTTGTTGGCTGGGTGGGGTGGAGTCACTTTGGGATTTACTGATGACTGTGACAGGTGAAGAAGGGTGAGTTGAATCAATGACTGATTCCAAGGGAATGGTGGAGAGGAAGGATGAAAAATGGGCAGAGCCTGTGAACCGAAGAACACAGAGAGGCCTGTGGGCAGGGTGAGTACTTCACTTCTACGTGCATCACCACACCTACCACAGATGGGTTGGGTGTTGCACTGCCTTCTCTGCTTGTATGAACGTGCCGGGGAGGAGTCTAGCACAGGAGGAAACAAAGGTTTCCTCTTGCCCACACTGCTTTTCCCTCGATCATTTGCACATAATTTGTCCATGTGCCTTGGGATGGATTTGTAGGATTTGCCAGATGTCTATCAGCCAAAACCAGTAGTTGATCAGTGGTTTCTGGCCAGTTGGAGGAAAAATAGCACCAACGTGACTGAGATAAAAACATCACTACTGGCCAAGCAAGCTCTTCATGCATCAGATTTATGATGGATACAGACATGATAGTGTATTTGTTACAAAGGTTGTGGTCTGCCTGAGCTGCTGTAGTTGTTTGATTATCATTCTTCCTTAGAAAAGCTCAGAACAGCTCTGTAGGTGTCTCCTACCTTCTGGCACTGGACCAAGCCTTAGTTTTTACAGCACTGGGTACTTCCAGATCATGCAGAGCACATGGTTCATTGACTCCGATCTTCTACTGTACTTTTGGTTGTACACATTTCCTGCAATAAATGTGCGGCTCACAACACATTGGGCTCAGTTTGTTCATTTATGGTGTGTCTCAGGACATTGTTATATTTGGGAGATCAGGGATCTCTTCTTCCCCCATGCATATTAGTCATTCTGGGGAACTGTTGCATTCTCCTATGGCACCTAGCTGGGCTCACTTGCTTGACTTGCTATTTGTGATTCTGAGCCTGTTGTGCTATGCATGTCCTTTTCTGCTGTGATATATTGCAGTCTGGATTGTGAGGCTGATCTGCAGGAAACTGATGTGCAGGTTGCTTTGCCTTACAGAAAGAAGGGTGGCCTGGATTAACTCTTCTTCTCTTCTAAATAACTTAATGATTCTGCTGTGGTTCTTGCATAGCTGTGGAGAAATAAGCTACTAGTTGCTTTGCTCCTTGATCTACCAGAGCCCTTTTAATAAAGAACAATAATGTAAGCAAACAAAAAGTGTCTGTAGTGATGGAATGTGAAATATAACAGTGTAATCAACAGTACTTCAAATTGCTTGTTCTCACCTTTAACCCTCTAATCACATCTTTCTGCCTCTACCCTAGTTTTTCTCAGTATCATTCTGATTAACTATGATTAGCACAAAACATATAGGAAATTATAGTAGAGGTCCCCACCACCACCACCCCCCGCTTGATGTAGCAAAAAAAAAAAAAAAATCCCTAGATGAATGGAACCTCTTTGCATTCCCTTGCTGTGCAAACTTAGTGGAGTCATTCTCAGCTCACCTTAGGGATCCTGAGAGTGACAGTATAAGCGGAGCTGGGTTTTTGACTTATTCTGCAGCAAGAATAAGTCAACACCGCATCCCCTGGATGACAAGCAGTATATAATGCAATGCAGGAAGAGCTTGTTCTTAGAAGTATAGACAAGTTAAGCCTTATTTCCCATGTACAAGTTTTTGTAGGCACCTAATAGCAAGACCTGGTCCATCAAGGATTTGAACATTAGCATCAACATATCCACATTGGGATCTGTTGGGTTTTCTTCTAGCTCTTCCACTGCCCAGTCATAGGTTACTCTTCAAAGGAACATAGAAACCTACTTATAGCCCAGAAGGCCCAAAAGTTGTAATAGCTCTATTTGTTAGGCCATATCTATCTATCTATCTATCTATCTATCTATCTATCTATCTATCTATCTAATTTGTAGAGCACCCCAAACTTCTGTCTCTGGGCAGTTTACAACATAAAACAAATTAAAAATGAGAACCTAAAAACAATTTAAAACCACAGTCAAATTAGAAAGCGTGGATGAAAAATGAGTCTGTAGGGACTTTTTAAAAGTTGTCAGAGATGGGGAGGCTCTTATTTCAGCAGAGAGTGCATTCCAAAGTCCAGGGGCAGCAACGGAGAAGGCCTGTCCCTGCATAGCCACTAGATGAGCTGATGGCAACTGCAGATGAAGTTTGAAATGGGTCTAGATAATAAGTTTCCTCCAAGACTGACTGCAGCTGGAAGGTCACCACCCTCTCAATTACCTAGCCCAGCCAAGGAAGATTGGAGACAGACCTACAGTTGCTTAACTTTGAGCTATCAAAAGCAGGCTTCTTCACAAAAGGTCTAATAATTGTCTCCTTAAGGCAAGGAGGCATTCTGCCCTCCCTCAGAGAAATGTGTATCATAACCACCAGGCCTTCTACAACATCTCCTGTGTCAGATAGTATAAGCCATGTCAGACAAGAGTCAAGAGAACAAGTGGTAGGTAAGAGAACAAGTGGAGAACAAGCCATTCCAAGCAGCTTGTCCACATACGCAGGAATCACAAATTGAAACTGATCCAGCCTAACCACATAAAAGGAATTGCTGGACACCTCCACATCAGACACTGTAGTAATTGTGGGGTCTGAGTCTAAGTCGGCCAAATACAAGATATTTTATCCACAAAGAACTCATTTAAAACATCACAGTGGGTAATTAATGATTCCAAATTCTGATTCAAGGGCAGAGGAGCCCATACTAGCCCTCTACAGCCCTGAACAACTCTGTTGGACATGAGCTTGCAGATGCAATACGGACAGAAAAGAATTGCTTCCTTGCCACATGTGTGGCCTGAGCATAGATCTTCAAATGCGCTCTATGTTGTAATCTGTTGGATTCGAATCGAGTCTTTCTCCACTTGCACTCCAGTTGTCTACCTCACCACTAGTGATGTGCATGGACCAGTCCAGAAGCCATTCTACAGGCCTCCGGACCGGTCCGATCTTGGGACAGTTTGGCGGTTCGAACGCCAGGGTGGGGGTTCCTTTAAGGGTGGGGGGAGTGTACTTACCCCTCCCGCCACTTTCCCCCCGCCGGTGCGTGTTTTTTTGGTAAGTATTTGGGGTGGCAGGATACCTCCCTGCCACCCCTTCCCCCTCTCAGCAGCAAAAGGCTTCAGAAAGCCTTTTGCGCGTGCTCGCGTCACTTCTCCGCGACATGTGCACGCACATAAGCCTTTCTGAAGCCCTTTGCTGCTGAGAGGGGGAAGGGGTGGCAGGGAGGTATACTGCCGCTCCAAATGCTTACCAAAAAAAACGCGTCGGCGGGGGGAAAGCAGCAGGAGGGGTAAGTACATCCTCCCCCACCCTTAAAGGAACCCCCACCCCAGTGCCGGACCGCAGCTCCGCGGTTCCGTGCACATCCCTACTCACCACTTCAGCCCTTATAGTTCTTCCATATACCACTGGGCCATTTTTGAAGTGAGTCGGAAAGGACGCTTAGGAGGGATCATGTGTACTTTGTTACTCGTTTACTGATGGAGTTACACTGGCTGCCAATAGGTTTGCAGACAAAATACGAAGTACTAGTTATAACTTACAAAGCCCTAAACAGCTTAGGCCCTGGGTATCTAAGAGAGCGTCTTCTTCATGATGAGCCCCTCCGCCCATTGAGGTCATCTGGGGAGGTCCATCTCCAGTTGCCACTGACCCGTTTGGTGGCTACATAGAGACGAGCCTTCTCGATCGCTGCCCCGAGACTGTGGAATGCGCTCCCTGCTGAGATACGATCCTCCCCATCTCTGGCAATTTAAAAAAAACCACACACTTGAAAACCCATCTTTTCACCCAAGCTTTCTCAGCTTCCTAAATTTGGGGGGGGGGGGTTAATATCTGGTCTATTTTAAAATTCAAAACCCGATTTTGGGGTTTTTAATCACTGTAATTGTTTAATTGTTGTTTTAAAATGTTTTTAAATTGTTAATTGTTATATTGTTTTTTAATTTGTTTTAGCTCTTTACTGTTTTAGTGGTTTGTTTTAATTGTAAACCGCCCTGAGCCATTTTGGAAGGGTGGTATACAAATCAAATAAAATAAAATAAAATAAAATAAATAAATAAATAATACTGCTCTGGTGAGTTTGCTGTTCCAATTCTCCATCAGTGCATCATCAGGATCACTGGCAGAGCCAACACTTCTTGGAATCTTATTGGACCCAATAACCTTCTTGGGTGGCTCATCCTAATAAGCACCTCAGCCCTGCGGAGGTGGGATGCGGTTGAGTCCAGCCTTAACCAGATGGTGTTCCATCCATGATAATGGGGAAATCATGTGTATCCACTAGCACTGGAACAAAATATTAAATTTCTGATAAGGTTTCTGGTGACATAGGTGAAATTGACAAGTATGTCCCTCCTTCTCTGCAGCAAGACCTGAGAAGCCCTTTCATTACTGAGGTGAAATTGGCAAGGCTTTTTCTGCAGGAACTGCTTTGCAGAGGAGCGTAGGAAACTGGATGGATGATCTTGAGACCAACTGGACATTAGAGGGGCAGCCATATTTGTTTGTCTGTGGCAAATAAACACTTTTATTTTTATATATAAAATAAATGGCAACTGAACTCCCCCTGGCAACTGAACTCCCTCTGCCCTGCACACTAACCTTCACTACATGCTGCCACTCAAAGTATTGTCCTTCCCTCCCGCTTCAGATACTTCTTGCAGTTGAACTGGGCTAAGAGAAAAGTGCTTCACACAGGATTGTAGGAAGGTAAAATGGAATGGGGCTCCTCTCACCCACATTCCTCTTTTTATTTAAAAAGAGAACCACCACAACCCCCCTTTTAAATGTAGGCACAGCAGACATGTACACATGCAACCATGAGCATAAACATTTCTAGTTAGTTTAATCTTTTTTAATGCACTAAATATTAAAGACAAATGCTCTTGTTCTTTTTTCTTTCTTTCAAACTTGCATGCTAAACAGTTGGGATTGGAGTTGGAGCTGGAGCAGAAATGACATTTGGAGGAGATTTGAAAAGCAACCTTGCAGTTGGCAGCAAACATGCTTTTAAAGGAAAAGCCGGCCCATTAGTGATGGAGGCTTGACTTATAATGGAAGGGAGGAGCCAGTTTCCTGTGGTTAATAAATAAGCTGTAGGCTGACTATTGCCACCTATGCACAAATATGCTCCCCAACTAATTTTGTTTTAAATAGTGTGCACACTGTTTCAATGAAGTACACATTCTGAAATTAATTTAACAAGATGTAATTGGAATTAAACTGCATGATGAATCAAAAACTGTTCTATAGCTGTTTCTTCTAGAAAGCAGCTTCCCGTCTCCTCCCACTTCCTCCCTGCACTGCAGCCACATCTCTTTTCTTTGAGCAGCTCTGCTTTCCCAGTTAGAGGCTCTCCAGCACCCCTCAGCTTCCCCCATTCTTCCAAAGTACATATTCTCTGATCCCAATGCTTGTCCTATTCCTTACTAATTTGGGACTGGAAAGTTAGCTGAGGGTATCACCAGAGACTGGGATGGAAATCGGAAGCACGGCAGCTGCTGAAACTAGACAGTGATAAGGTTTTGAAAAAGCAGGAATCCCCTGAAGGCTTGAGTTTGTGAGCTGGGGTGAAAGAGATGCACACGAGGGATGCATTTTGAGCTTGAAATGTTTTGAGCTCGAAACATGCCATTTCAAGCTCAAAACAAAACACTTTTTGAAGGAAGTGTCTGTTTCGAGCTTGAAACAGAATGACCCCATTTTGAACTGAAATGTTTCGAGTGTTTCAAACACCATTGCTGTAGTGTGTTTCCATTCCTCATTGGTTTTCTGGCACTGGTTTCCAATTGGCTTGAGATCTTGTTGCTTCTTGGCTTGTTAGCATCCAAATCAAGTGTTGTCATAGGCAACACTGCCTCCCTTGGCTAAGGGAGGGAATTTCAAAATGTATTCAAAGGGACCTGGAGACAGAGAGAGAGCCCTTATGCCTCTCTTGAAGAAGAAGATACATCAGTGTTGGGATTTATGTGTATAGATAGATGGATATCTTTATTTCGGTCATTGACCAATAATAAATAGATAGCAACTGCAAACAATAATCAGATGGTGAGTTCTTCTAAAAACAGAACTTGGCATTATGTGTATATACATTGTCTTTGTTCTTGACATTGATGTATTGTATGTATATTGTATGTATGCTTGGGGTAGAGTTTAGAATGTTCATGACAATAATCAGTTCTATAGACTGATTGGTCAGTTTGTATTTCTTACTGGATGCTGGAGGCTGTTGTTTTTCTGTTAGGATGATCTTTCACTCAGAGTAGGACTTGTGTTTATAATTTGGTGTGTCGGGTCTTTCCGCTGGCCTTGCGGGGTGGGGCTCGAGTTTTCACCCGGTCGCGGGGCCGAGAGGAAGGAGGCAGTTCAGATACACATAAGTGGATACAGGCTGCTAAAGAGGAGATTGGTTCTCTTCATAAGAATAAGACATAAAGTTGCCAGAAAACAGAGAGGCTATAGGATGCAAATGGATGTTTACCATTAAGCGTGATGAAAAAGGAGACATTCAAAGATAGAAAGCCAGGCTGGTTGCTAAGGAGTATGCACAGAAATGTGGTGAGGATTATGAAGAGACCTTTGCACCAGCGGTTAAGTACACATCAATTAGACTGTTACTTGCAATTAATGCATCTAAGGGAACGGATGTGCATCATCTAGATTAAAAGACTGCATTTTTATATGATGATATCAAAGAGGATATATTGTTACTAGCTGAGCTTATTCTGCCTGGCTCCCAGAAGCCTCCCTGTTTGCAGCTGCATCTTCAGGCTTGGAGATTGCACTTTTGCTATGCTCAGGAGCTGCACTGCAATGTGAGCTCCTAGTTTATGTTATAGATGAGGACAAGTCACTTAGATGGCAGTGGACTGGTAGTCCCTAGATTTTGGCTGCAAGTAACACAAATTGCAAAGGGGATTAGCTTCATACCCCCTATGTGTGGGGATCCGGCTAAGCAGGCTCCAGAATTAGCTATTGCAAGTTATCTGGCATCCGAGGCCATTTTTGACTTAGGATGTACTCTAAAACTCCCCTCATACGCTTACACCTGTTGCTAACAAAGCAGTTAGGCTAGGAAGGGAAAGCAGATAAGACAAGTGCAGCAGTAGCCTCCATCACAAAAGGGGTGAGTCAGTGATGTAACTTTGAAAGTGTTCCTATTGAAACTTTTGACAGAAATATTGGGAGACTCAGTACCAGCACAGGACACTCTTTTGATGCACCTGCATACTCTAGTTTCCATTACAATCAGCCTTGCATACAATAGGCTAGTCACATCTCATCCTACCCAGGAAGGACGATCAGACACAATGCATTTCGTGCCAGCCCATCCAGGCTCTTCTAGTCAGCAAAGTATGACAAAAGGAATATGCCTCCAAGGTATATTTTGGGATATAAGTATCCCTGACCCCATGACCCAGTGTGTTTCCCTTTCCATCCTACTGGGGACACCATTGTGTGCTCCCCTGTGTCTATCACTGGAGACTCCAACTGCAGAACATTGCAACAAGTGTGTTCCTTCGTGCCACTCACTTGGGATTTCATTGCAAAAAGGACTTCAGCAAGACCACCTTCGTGCTGCCACCCTAGCTGAAATCACTACCTGGATTGGTCCATGTGGCCTTCCAGCCACTGTCCCTAGCAGGTGCAGGGAGCTGGGCCCACTGAGATACCTATCTTGTGGGCATCTATGTTTTCACTAACCTCTGCAACCATCCTGCCTTCCATTTTGCAGTCCCTGAAGGATGTGAGTTTCCTGCTGCTCAAAGCCCCGTTCCCTAGAGACAGGCACAGTATAGCGGTTGTCCAGCTCTCAGGACCCCAATCTATCACTTTGTTTCAAACATCCCCCTTCCTCCCTCTCTTAGCATATCTTGTTTGCCTGGGAATTTACACATAATCTAGAACTTTAAGCTAAAAGTGCCTTACAATAGTCTGTTTTTAAAACATATTTGTATTGCTTTTATGTTCGGACCACCTAGTAACTTAGTTTATTGCTTTTATTATTTTTCTTCCAATAAACTCCATTTTGTTAATTAAATCCTCTTTCTCAAGCTGATTTTCTTGAGTTCAGATGCTTGCACAAATTAAAACTGCTTAGAACTGCCTCCCCTTTTGAGCTAAATTCCCCACATTTGCATGCTCTGGGGGTGATGACCAATCACCCCCGAAGCAGTTTCATTAACTATATATGCAGCAACCTCCAGGTTTTGGGGAGTTAGGTGAAGAAACACTTTTGTGTAAACTACAGAAATGTATATATGGATTTAAGCAGCCAGAGCTTGGAATAGTAAATTAAGTCAATTGCTTCTGGAAGAAGGATTTTGACAGGGAAAAGCTGATCCTTGACTGTACACTAGAAATAGAGATGGAAGATGGACATTTATTTATTTAACATATTTTTATAACTTACGTCTCTGGGCAGTTTACAACAAAAAACAACAGGCAAGTTAAACCATGAGTTAAAACAAATAAATGACAACAGAGAAATTAAAACATTGGTTAAAATAAATAACAGCAGAAAGTTAAAACATTATAACAATTTAAAATTTTAAAACAATTTTTTAAAACAATGTTAAAACTATTACAATGGTATTTAATAAAAAGCCTGGGTAAACAGATGTGTCTTTACAAACTTTTTAAAAATTGTCAGAGTTTGGGAGGTTCTTATCTCAGCAGGGAGCATGTTCCAAAGCTTTGGGGCAGCAGTGGAGAAGGCCCAACTCTGAGTAGCCACCAGACGAGCCGGTGGCAACTACAGACAGACCTCTCCTGATGGTCTCAATGGGCAGTGGGGTACGTGACGAAGAAGACGTTCTTTTAAATACCCAGGACCCAAGCCATCATATATGCAGATGGTTTGGTTGTTTATCATTGGGACAGGAAAGGTTATGATGAGATAGTGAAGAATATAAATAAATAAATAAATAAATAAATAATCAAAACAAAATAAAATAAAACAAAATTATAGAAATTAAAGATTTGGGTGAAATATCTTATTACCACGGGATACAAATAAAAAGGCGAGATGATGTAAGTTTTACACTCAGAGTCAAATGATAATAGACTTAATTAAGTGTCTTAGTTTAATAGAGGCAAATGAGTTGAATACTCCAATGGAAGTAGGTTTCTTAAAGAAGAAGGAATCCAGTGAGTCTCTGGAAAGCAATGAAAACTACAGAATGGGAATTGGAAAGTTACTGTTCTTTACAACTGTATCGTGAGCTGATATAGCAGCAGCAGTTGGAATATTATGTAGGAAAATGAATTCACACACTGGATTGCACTTAAAAGAATTGCACAGTATTTAAAGGGTACATCAGATCTGGAATTGGTACTGCCAGCATGTGAGCAACCAAAGTTAGTAGGATGCATGGATGCAAACTAGGCTGAAGATAGAGATGACACAAATTCAACTAGTGGTCATGTATTTTTCAATGGAGGAGGAGCAATCTCATTATTAAGCTAGAAACAATCCACTGTAGATTTATCTTCAACCAAAGCTGCATTTATATCCATGGCACAAGCTCAACAAGAGGTTATTTGGTTGCATAAACTTCTAAAAGGTTTTGGAGTAGTTGCACTGAAGCCTACTATAATGTATGGAGACAATCAAAGTTGTATTCTGTCACAAAGGGAGAAAGTTATGCAGAGAAGTAAACATATTGATGTGAAATTCATTTTGTAAGAGAATTACAAGAGAAAAATATTATTGATATAAAATATTGTGCTTCAGAAGAAATGGTTACTAGTGATGTGCAAACAGGTTCGACATCAAATGTGTTTGATGTCGAACCAGTTCGGTTTGACTGTCCGAGGACTGTCCTCTTGCCGTTTGGGGAGTTCGTGATTTTTCCTTAATTTAATTTTTTTTTTAGAACTTACCCTCTCTGGGGGACTTTCTCTAGGTGGTGGGGGGTCCACAGGCGTTCCACCTCCCCCCACCAGCCTCCTTGCCTCCCAAGCCAGTCCATTCGGCCAGCACTTCAGCCTCCCCCCTTAGGCATGGCGGCCATTTTTTAGGCCACCATGCCTGTGCAATTGGCTTCTGTGTGGGCCACACAGAGGCCGATTGTGCAGGTGTTGCGGCCTAAAAAATGGCTGCCATGCCAGAGGGGGAAGACCAAAGAGCCAGCTGAACAGGCCGGTTTATGAGTCAGGGAGGCTAGTGGGGGAGGGGGACCCCAGCTGACACATACCCCCACCACCTATAGCAAGTCCCCCGGAGAGGGTAAGTTCTAAAAAAAAATAAAAATCTTAAAAATAATAATTGAGATCAGGAATCTGGAATTTGATCTAGGGTTGCTGATCCTGGTTAAATGCCGGGTTGGCGCAGTGGTGATCTGATATTGCTAAAAGTTTCCAGGTTCTTGCAACGGGAAATCAGAAACACATACAGCTCACAGATCTCCCAGTTCCCTGGCATTGCATGGATTGTGAGAACCAGCCCAAAGATATAAATAATGTACTGTATCCCCATTTCTGTTATAAGAAGTTGTTTTGCATTCCCTCTTGCCTCTTCCTTTGTGCTACAAGCATAGGTGAACTTACATTCAACTAATATCAAAATTTCATTCCTTCCAAATGCATTTAATTGGTACTTGAAAGTGGCAGTGTTCTGGGATATACATGTAAAATCCCCATTAACATTGACAGTTGTTATATGCGGAGGACTGAAAGCAGTTTTTTGGTGAATGGTGCGTCCACAGAATGATATACAGTTGGCTTTCTTTTTACACCTGTGCAAACATGGGTGTAGATAACTCGGAATGACTTTCCCATAAATTTCACTTTCCCATAAATTTAGGAATGGTATTTCATTCATAAATAAATGAGACATTGAAACTAGTTTATCTCACAAACTGCAGTCCAGACCTATTAAATTCAGTGAGATGTTTTGCTATAGATTACAATGGAAATATGGATCACACTCTGCAGTATACAATGCAAAGATCTAAACCCTATAGTTATAAAGATATGGGTTCTCCCCCAACCCAAACATACCTGGAGTTATTCTGTCAACCTTATATTTTCACTGGTGAAACTGAGACCAACATTTTGTTCAATGGGTGGGTAGAGGAAGTTGAAATTACATTAAATATATTTAATGTAGCTCTGCTTGTTACTTCACTAATAGTTTACAATAACTGTTGAACAGTCCAGTTTTTAAGAATTTCTCCATTTGGAAGAATTGCAGGGACCTCATAGCAAATTCACTCTTAATTGGTTGAAATTCCTAGATTTGTATAATCCAGCTGCACTGCCAATGCTGCGGAAGACTCTTCTATATTGAAACAGCTCCTATATAGATTAGTATCCTGATTCTAAAACTTGCTATGGAAATACATAAGCATTTGGTGTACTCTATGGCATCACAACATTACATAGCTGCCAAGACTCAATACACAGGTGCAAATGCTTAGGATCTCAGTCTAAACTGGGTTGCAATGCATATGTGTGTTGGGGTCTGCGCTCAGAGTAGCATGTCTAGCTAGTAACAAGTGCCAATATAGGAGCACGTGATAAATGAGAAGAAATTAGTCACTGTATAATTTATTTGGAGTACAGATTTCAAAAACAGAGGGTGTGATGGGCTTATTCACTATATTATCTTAGTGGGTTTTTGCAATACAGTGTCAAAAATTGGGACAATCCTATGTAAGATCTTAGTTTAAAAATATGATCCTTTATCTTGTCTCCTCCCACCCCACTTAATTAATATACCAGCAATATTTACTGTCATTGAATACAAATATGACAAATATTTATATACAGCTTTTCAAAAAAAAAGTTCCCAAAGCAGTTTACATCGAAATAAATAAATAAATAAATAAATAAAATTACTCCCTGTCCCTAAAGGGCTCACAATCTGGACAAGAAACATAAGACAGACACCAGCAACAGCCCCTGGAGGGATGCTGTGCTGGGGAAGGATAGGGCCACTTGCTCTCCCCCTGCTAAATCAAGAGAACCACCGCTTTAAAAAGGTGCCTCTTGGCTCAATTAGCAGGGGACTTGAGCAGGGGATTGAGAATTGCAACCTCTTAAAGCTGGCCCAAAAATTCTCTTAGAAGCAATTTCAGGCAAATTTGTGAGTGCTGCAGGGGTCCAAGGGGAGGGAGCAGAGGAGTTTCAGGGAGTAGACAAGAAATAGGCTTACGGCAGTGTCGTGGTGACAGTGACAGCAGCAGGTATCGTTTTTCCGGTATTGTCTTGCTTTGTTTTGTTTTACAGTTTTGACTTCACCCCAGCAGGAAGCAGGGGCAAATGCTGGAAGCATTAGAGCTCTTCATGGTGTTGGGTTCCATTCAGTCACAATTTCTTTCCGGAAATAAATCTCAAGAATCATGCTCTGTCATGATGATGATGATGATGATGATTACATTTATATCTGGCTCTTCCTCCAAGGAGCCCAGAGTGGTGTACTACATACCTGAGTTTCTCTTTCACAACAACCCTGTGAAGTAGGTTAGGCTGAGAGAGAAGTGACTGGCCCAGAGTCACCCAGCTAGTTTCATGGCTGAATGGGGATTTGAACTCGGGTCTCCCCGGTCCTAGTCCAGCACTCTAAGCACTACACCATGCTGGCTCTCTGATGTCGCATCATTCCCAGGGCATTCCAGACAAAAAAGAAATGGTGTCTGGATAGAGTCACTGGGGGAAATTCCAGTGCTTCCACCACTATTGCTGTTGCTGTTACCTTCCATAGAGGTGCAGTGAGAAATAGTTTTCTTTAAAAAGAAAAAGAAAACGGACTTCTGCTACCACCAACAAACAGCAGCAAGCTGCCCCCCCGAAACCCAAATAAGATTGCAGCCCACCCACCCCCATAATGCCAAGCAGCCCCTACCCCTGCATTTTCACCTCAGATGCATAGAACCTTGTTTCTTTATTAGTCTATCTATCTATCTATCTATCTATCTATCTATCTATCTATCTATCTATCTATCTATCATAAATACTGCCAGATATGTACATCTCTAGGTGGTATTCAGAGCAGCACCAGTCATGAGCCCTATTCAGACACTGGGCCAGTTGAGCCAGCACACACTATAGGGTCGGGGACATGCCAAGAGGATGTCTGCCTTGACATCACAGGAGGATCTCTCAATGCACTCTTGGGGCATCCCTTAATGAGGGTGGTGTTCATCTGAATCACTCCCTACACATTCTCTAAAACCATGTTTAAATGGCAGTAGTCCACAGCAGCTTATTATGTAGTACCTGTATTAAGGTATCTGTACACATGTACATGCTTTTGTGTGAATGACTGTATGTGCAACCCCCCAAAACAAGACAGACTCTCACTGCCATTTGGAGCTCTGGGAAGCTCCGATTTGGGGGGAAAGGGTTCAGAGAAGTCCGCACCAAATTGAGCTGGCCAGGTTCAGGATCGGACTTTCTCCAAACCCCTCCAACTTTGTAACATCCAATTTTACACAGGCCTAATGTTTACATTGTACACAGATTGTACATGTGTCGCAAATGTGTGAGGTAGTGTCATTCTGAGAAGATTTCTATGAAAATATGGCAGCTGCTAGTGGGCTGAAAAATTCCTCAGAATATCTCAGGAAGTACTGAAAGACTGTCAGAATTGGTCCCCTATTTTTTCTGCCTGACAATATAGTTCTATCAACTTCTCTACAAACTTTAAGCATCTGCTACCAAAATAAGCTTCATGTATTTTATTTATTTGAAGTTATTTATTTATTTATTTATTTATTAAATTTATATACTGCCTTTCATTAAAACAATCCCAAGGCGGTTTTTATCCCATCTTTCAATTTTTAATTTCCATGGTATCTTATCTATATATATAAAAGGCTAAAGACGTACGTGGCAAGCCCCCCTCGCAACCACGACTAATGAAAACATGGGGGCGGAGCTTGCCACATATGATCAACGGCAACAGAGATGGCAATGGGGACATCAGGGGCGTAACTACCATTAGACAAGGGGAGGCGGCTGCCTGGGGGCCCCCACACCTCGAGAGGGCCCCCAGAGGCAAGTCACATGTGAAGTGAGTGTGTGTGTATCAGCGAGGGGCCCATTTTAAAATTTTGTCTCTGGGCCCACTCCAGCCTCGTTACGCCCCTGAATGGGGTGCAGCGCTGGTGGAGGAGAGTAGGGATGTGCATGGAACCAGTTTGGAGGCCCTTTATGGGTCTCTGAACTGGTTTGAAGAACCGGTGGTTCCGCTGGTTCGAAGACAGCGGGGTTCTCCCTTCAAGAGCAGGGGAGGGTGCACTTACCCCTCTTGCCGCTTTCCCCCCGCCTGCATCGGTGTTTTTTTTTAACAGCCAGTTTTTTTAACGGCAGTTTTTTTTTAACAGCAGCATACCTTGTCCTCCAGATATGACCGGAAGTTGCTGATACACCTGCACAGCACAGGCGCCCACACATCATGCACATGTGCGCACACGTGTCAGCGCACACAGGCATGTCAGCAACTTCCGGTCATATCCGGAAGACAAGGGCAATGGGGTGGCAGGGAGGTACATTGCCGCCCCAATGGGCTGTTTAAAAAACCAACACCAGTGGGGGAAATGCAGTGGGAGGGGTAAGTGCACCCTCCCCGCTCTTAAATGGAGACCACCACCACCTTAAAACAGCCTTGCCGCGGTTTTGTGCACATCCCTAGAGGAGAGCAGAGACTGAGGCAGGGAAATGGTGGAGGCGGCAAAAGCTCCTTCCGTAGGCCTGCCTGCCACCCAAATAATAGGTTGGGCTGTTTTTGACCCATTTCAGGGCTCTCTGCATCATATGGGCAGCAGGTGAGGCCACAGACAGCATAAAGGTGAGGCAGAGGGCCGGATTGGCTGGTGGGGGCCAGGGAGAACTAGCGTGCAGATGCTCTTTGCCAGCCCAGCTAGTAAGAATTACAAATGGGTTGGAATTATGCAATATTTTTTTTAAACCCACAGCAAATAAAATATCATACAAAAAGTTTTAAAACCCAAGACTCAAAACTCAATATTAAATATGTTAAATTAAGCAGTTGTAAATTAAATCAAGCTCACTAAATTAAGCTCACAGGGATATATTGCTTTAATTAGAGTGATCATGTAGTGATCCTTGAATGGAAAAGTTGGGGTGGGATGGATTTAAAACTATTACTGAATAAAAATGATGGGGAAACTTAAAGATGGGTAAATATTTCACATTTCTGAATCTGACCCCAAGTTCTGTCCCTAGAATTTTCAACTTTGACAGATAAAAACACATTTACATTGAAGTGTAGTCTTCCAAAAGTTTTTTGTCCAGTGAAAGGTCAATAGCTCGTGATTAGCTAGCTGAATGTAGATAAAGGTATAAAAATTGATGTTTGGCTTCTGGGCTTTCTGAAGCTTGGTTTTAAGTTGAGTTCATTAACTGTACCATTGCCAGAATAATACATATCTCTAGAGAATGAAAGAGGCTCTTACCGTTTGAAACTGTTACAGTCCCTCTTCCTTTCTCACTGGGTTATCACATATTACATAGCAGACACAGAATATATACAAGCAGGGGTGCAGCTATAATTGAGCAAAGGGGGTCAAAGAACTCGGGGGGCCCAGATCGTGAGGGCCTCCAGCTCCACCCCTCCCTATTTTCTTCATTATCTCCCTCAGTCAGAGGGGCCACCGGAGAGAGGGGCAAACACGAGCCACCTCTCTTCTAGCAATGCTCCTGTATACAACCAAATAAAAATGCCAATTATCAGACACTAAATATTGAATATGGCACTGAGACTGTTCCCAATTATTAATACTGAATGTCAGGTAGGCAGTTTCATTGATGTCCTTTTCTATCATAACCAAAAGGCAAATTTGCTTTTCAACCTCTGATTGGTCAAAAGACGCCAACATTGGCAGTAGCTGGTTTTCAGCTGGGTTTGTTGGAGTAAGTTTGTTTGAGCACACTCTTAGGAGGACTGTTATATCAAGAAGACTGAAGAGTTGGTGAAATGGTCAAATCTTGAGCGGGGGAGGCTGGTCATGTAACGCATGATGCTAGTGTTAACAGAGGAATATGGCAGACTTCCCAGATACATAATTTCTAGGTTAACAATATGAAGTTAGTAAAGTACTTAAGATTCACATCTTACGAAGTGTAGTTTACTATTATTAGACTTCACTTCCACAGATATCAGCTGAGAATGGAAGTTGCTCCTTAAAAGAGCCTAATGTCAATCCTGGTTTTAAAATGTAAATAGAAACCCCTGGGGCCCCAAATCTGTGTGAGGCACTGGTTCTAAAAGTTCTAAAGCCTCTCCTTCCATGCTGCACTGCCCGCTTAGATGGGGCCCCGTGGACCTGATATTTACATTTTAAAAAACATGCAGGGCCAAACATGATTAATGTTCCATTTACTTATGGTCCTTAGTCAATGAAACCTAAGAAAATTTAACTTCAATCTACTTACTTTGAGTGCTTTTATGATGCCTTTTGAGTTCTGATTAAGTCTCAGCCAACTTCTTGTGCCTTGACCAGACTGCTGGGGGGGGCACACATTTTATCTCCCTCATCCACCCACACACACTCAAAGTTTTTAACATTACCATACAATACTGTGCAAGCTTCCATGATCTCAATGCACATTTTACTGTTTTGAAGATGGGGCATATACGACCTGAGAACTTCCAACTCATTTGTTGCAGTTAGGGTTTGATTTTTAAAATTCTGGACAGAATCCTTCTGAGAATATGTAGAATGCCTCTCCTTTGAGGAGAATCAAGGATGTTTAGGGGATGAGGTGGAGGGAAGGGTTTTAAATATGCAGAAATTATTTAGCCAACCTGTTTTGAGGGTTTTTTTACAATGGACCTAAGGAAATACTGCCTCAAAGTATGGACAAAGGACAAAGTTGGCCACAACCCCTGCGTCCCTCACCAGCCATCCCCCCTACATCCCTTACTGGCCCAGAGGCTGCTCTCTTCCCCCCTTGTCACCAAATGGGGCATGCCACCACTGCTTATTGCTTGCACATCATGAGGCGGCGCGGCAGTGATTGATTGATTGATTGATTGAATGATTGATTGTCAGATTTTTATACCACCTTTCATTAAAATAATCCCAAGGCAGTACAGTACCTTTAAAACAATAAAATTATATTAAAACATTTAAAACAATACAAATATTACATTTCAATATTTAAAAAAGTTCAAATTTATTAAAGTCAAATGCCCACACACAGTAAAACAATAAAACAATAAACAATACACCACAACAATATACAGAGTGGCAGCAATTTTGGTTCAAATCGGTTAGATAGACCACCTCGAATTGTACCTAGAAACAAACTGGCAGCCAACATCGCTCTTTCAGAATGGGCATAATATGGTCCCTATGGGCAACTCTGGATAAAACCCTAGCTGCCACCTTTTGCACTATCTGCAGTTTCTGAATATTCTTCAAGGGAAGCCCCATTTAGAATGCATTACAGTAATCTGGCCATGATGTTACCTGGAGAGCCCAGTTCCCATAAACCAGAGGACAAGGATGATTGAAAGAAGCAAAATCACCTTTTTTATTTACCAAAACCAGCGCTGGTGGCTTCTCTCTGTGCCTAACGGCTTGCTAGAGAGTCGCGCGCAGCTGCCTTTGTTTCAGGTTTTTTATACTTTGGCATAATTACATAGCTGGGCATCAACATTCAGCCCCGAGGGACCAATCGTTTCATTGGTTAGCATCATTGTCCGTCATATTACAAATATTATAATCATTGCTAATTAGACAAATATTCCTCTAGTACAATGAAGCATTTCTACTCTACATGTTGATAAGCAAGCTGTCCCCCCTTATCCTTGAAGGTGTAACTTTTGCAGGCTTTTGCAGGCTTGGCTATCAGGAGATACAAGGAAAGGGGGGCCTCTTCTCACATTCTAGCCTGTCAGCAAATTTATGGTTTTACAACTGGCAATTAGCAACAAGACAACTTACAAACCCTATTAACCATTTCTTGACCAGTGCAAACCTGAGTTCTGTCTCACACTCTTTGCGGCTGAACCACCGCCCTAAAACTTTGAGCAGTTTCAATCTCAGAAAATGGAGAATGGAACAATTACAAAGGCACTGGATTGCAAAGACACTTTCCCATTCCATGAGAACAAAGTAATTACAAAGCAGCTTTCAGAAAAGGCATTTTCCCCTCATTCCACAGTGACATGACTAAGGCATGGATGACTGTGAGTAGATCTGGCTTTTCAAGAAATGGATGCAGCTGGTGCACTGGTCGAAACTGTGCAAAGGCACCCCTGGCCACTTCCTCGACCAAGGCATCCAAAAACAGAGCTGAGTCCAGAAATACCCGCAAGCTGCATACTTGCTCTTTCAAGTGGAGTGCAACCCCATCCAGAAGAAACAGTTGAATCCCCTCATTAGCCACTAATAGCACAACTGCAATCATGGAGATGGCTGCCAGCTCACTACATATACCTCTTAGCTCTCAGTAACATTCTTCCATATGGCTGTGTACCTACAAACATCATGGCAGGCTCTTTAAAAGATGCTATGTGCAAACATGTATGCTATCACTTGGACACTGCTCTTTCCCCCCATGCTGCCTCAACAGCACCACAGGTTTGGTATACATACAAACAGAGGCACACTAACTCCCGGGCCTTGGGGACCCGTTCCAGTCCTCCAAGGTCCTAGGGGGCCCTCCAAATGGCCAGGGCCGGGGGCCTCCGGCAGCCACCCGGCACCCGCTCCACCAAAGCTCCACTTTAAAAAAAAAATCTTACCATGGCCAAGTGGTGGCTGTGGGGGTGGGGAGTGGAGCAGTCCTTCTCCCTTCTCCCACCAGGCTTGCAACGATCTCTAAACTGGGCAAGTGTGCCTCGCAATCGCTTAAAGATGCTGCCCAAACGGATGGGCCCAGCATCGCTCCTGGTCCCCACTGCCACCAGGGGAGGGGGGAGAAGGGAGAAGGACTGCTCCGTCCCCCCCCCCCCCACTGCCACCCCTCAGCCTCGGTAAGAATTTTTTAAAAGCAGAGCTTTGGCAGGGCAGGCCCCCCCCAAAGGAGGTTTCAGTGGGGCCTCTCTGGGAAGGAGGGAATAGGCCTTGGATTCTCACCTGAACCTAGCTGAAGACAATGGTCTTTTTACCTAATGGGTTTAATGTGCAAGTATCACCAATCTGAATGAACAAATTTTGAGGAAACAGCATCTTTGATGTGTGAGTTATCCTTTGCATGTTAGACACTAAAGAGGATTTAACCTTCTTGGATGTTATCTCATTCGAATAAACTGCATGAAATAATATGATTTTCAGAACACACACACACACCTTTTTTCTTTTCTTTTAGGGTGTGGGTGGTGCTTTGCATTTGCTGGTTTTGACAAGGGGCAAAGAGGATGAAATTCTTACTGTCTGGCAACCTTAATTATGGGTATGCCTGAGAACCAACATTTGATGATTCACAAGAGAGCTCATGCAAGTGGAAAAGTATCTTATGTTCCTGCTCGCTCATGAGTTTTTCTATACTTTTGACTTGGTTGTGTTTTTTTTAGTGTTCTTACGTATGATAATTACTCTGAATCCCATGATAATTTTTATAGACATATAAAACAAAAGCAATACATTTCTAGTTGACTAGAAAACATAATGCCTCTTAAAGAGGAAGGCAGGGGGCCAAACATTCCAGGATGAAACAAACTACTTCCTGTTCCTGTGAGTGGGTCATCTTCTTTGTCAACAAGTAACATCAGGATGTATTGCAAAGGAACATCAGCAAGCCCTAACAAGGGGGATTTGTGAGACTAGGAAAGGAGCTTTTAAAAAAAAAAACTGAGCTCCAAATAAGCCTGGATCTAAATTCTAAACTGTGATGAGAGGGCACTGTGAAAGGCGCTGAGCTATCCTGATAGATATATCTTTTATTCTTCTAAAGTTTACACTCTTATTAAAAATGTGTGATAATCAGCCTGAAGCACACCACCTGGAGTGTAGTGTGGCTATTATTAAATGGAATGTATGCCTAAAAATAAAGGGCAAGTGAGACTGATTTACTGGGCATTACAGGCATAGGAATGACATCATTGGAAGCCAATCAGAATGCTCACATTCTCTCCAGCATTCTAAAGCCATTTATGTCATCATTTTGTGAAAGGTATTTGATACCAGAGCTGTGTGTTCTCAGATGTGATCTTACCCATGACCCTACGTAGCACTTTTAGGAACAGCTTGCTCAGATTTACTCATTTCAGGTCATAAAGTAACCTCCTCACCGCCCCCATTTATTCAAGTGCTTATGACTAGTACCAAAAATGTACGTATGTCACTGGAAATCTCAAAAAGCTGCCTTTCTTCCCCTTCAGGGGAATAATGGCTGTGAAATTTTCCTTTAGTCGTTCAAAAACATCTCTTTAAAAAGCATGGGATTTATTTTTTTGAAAAGCCATAATGCTGCCTTTCAGGCACTGTGTGAAAAAATATTTTTAAACTAGCAATTGGGATGTAAGAAGGGTGCAAATGGTAGACTGTTATATTACTGTCTGATCGAGATCTAATTTTTTTGATGGAGCCTTCGGAGAGAGAAACAAATAATCCCATTTGACAGTGCAGAGTCTACTTGCCCTAGAGATGCTTAGGAGGATACAGAGACTCTTTAGAAAGTTTTTTCTTATGAAGGAGGAGCCACTGACTGCTACTACCTGCACTGCGCTCCTGTTCTATGTAAATGGCGAACTGCTGCATGACCAGTGCCAGTGTCTGTTTTAAAGCCCCTTGCACAGCTGGCTTCTAGGGATGTGCACGGAACTGGTTTGGCTGGCTTGGTTCAAATCTGGACCTAATCTTTAAGCTAAAGGCATGGGGCAGAGAAAGAAAGCAGCCTCCGTACCTTTACAGAATGCCCACTGGGATACTTTTCATACACCTGACTAAATACTGTATTGAGCTCTAGCTGAAAGGTAGAACTGCCACTGTATTCCAAGAAAGCTTGTTAAATGTTTGATGTAGATATATTCTGTTCATAATCCTATTCAACCATTGAGAAAGGTTATATGGCATGGTTATTAATACATTTAGGCTGAAATCCTAAGCTCAGTTTGATAGGAATAGGTCTCGTTGAATACAGTGGTAGTTACTTCTGAATAAATGTGGGCTGTCTTTTGCTGATCTGGCTTACTTTGTTATAAAATATGTAAAGGATTTCTACTCCATTTACTTCACCTAAAAGATGAAGAGACATTAATGTGGATTGTATTGATTTGTATCAATTGATCATTGGAGGCATATAGAAGACAGGATCATCATCATTGTTGGGTATTGAGTACATATAGAGATCCGTTTTAGAAAGATGCAACATCAATAGTACTATTTTATGCAATGTTCATAGACTCTTAAGTTATGCTAAAATAGTGCCTTTAAGTAGTGCAGTTGTAACTTTTTCTACTATTTGGCATTAATTGCTTTGGTTTTCACTTAGGAATTAGCCGGTCTGAGCAAAAGAAGATACTTGGCTCACCAAGAATCACCTTGGTAAATCCCCTCCCCCCTGAAACTCAAGCAACCCAAGACAAACTTAATGTTATAAACTCGGGACAATATAAGGGTAAAAGGAAGACATAGTGGGATCAGATCAGGAGAAGAATGCATTAAGAAAACTCTGCTTATAAACAAAGCAAACCCCAAGCAGACTTAGGGAAATACACTGCTGGAATGGAGCTATTTTTAACATACTTTCCTTAAGGAATGTAAACTTATGAGATGACCCAGCATTCTGTGTGTGTCCATGTGTCCATCCGTGTGTGTGTGTCCTAATCAACTTCACAATGCCCGGATCAATATGAACAAAACTGTATACAGTTTTGTATACAGGACACATAGGGACACCTCAACAGCATAGTTTGTGATGATGTCATCCACCCTGATTCAAGATGGCGGATGCATAAACATTTGACACACAAGTGGGTGAACCACCTAAGTGATTAAAACCAAATTTTCAACTGCCTGATTAAAACCAACTGATTAAAACCAAATTTGCTGCACCTGTGGGGACACATAGGGATGCCTCAGTAGCACAGTTTGTAATTATGTCATTCATCCCAACTCAAGATGGTGGCTGCATGAATGTTTGAGGCACAAATGGGCTAACATGTGGACGGTCTGAATTGAACCTGTTATGGCCAGCATTCAATTTTCAGTGGGTGTCTGGACATAAATTGGCAAAAGGGCCTGAGCAGAGCCATTTTTACTCAGGAAAAACCATTTGTGCTGTTTATTCACAGCCCTGTTTTTGCTGAGAACAGCAAGACAGCAGAAGCACCTGTTATGCACTCTGCGCATGGACTAGTAAATAAAAGGCCGAGCTTAGAGCATGAGAATGAAATCACTGGCTTCTGGCTTGTTTTGAATTAGGAAGGAGGGACGTGTTCCTACAACTGTTAAAAGGGGCCTGGACAGTGTTCTCAGGGCAGAAGGGAAAAGACCTGAGTGCATACTGATGGGGACTGGAAACACCTAGACTGGAGAAATCAACTTGGAAAGCTGTTTTAGCAGGCCCTCAAGGTGAGAAAGCATTTTATTCGGAGGCGTGCCTTTTATATTTGTGCTTTTTGCTTTACTTGTACTTGCTGCTGCTACTACTACTACTACTAATAATAATAATAATACGATTTCTATACCACCCTTCCAAAAATGGCTCAGGGTGGTGTCTGTCCCATCATCTTCCAACTCTAACCGTGGTTTACACAGAGAAATAATAAATAAATAAATAAGATGGCTCCCTGTCCCCAAAGGGCTCACAATCTAAAAAGAAACATAAGATAGACCCCAGCAACAGTCACTGGAGATATTGTGCTGGGGGTGGACAGAGCCAGTTACTCTCCCCCTGCTAAATAAAGAGAATCACCACGTTAAAAGGTGCCTCTTTGCCAAGTTAGCAGGGGTATTATCTTTTTTCTCCTTACTGAAGACCTCAGTACAAGTGTGTGCCTCAATCTTAGGTCGATGTTTGATTATTACTTCTGGGTTTTGCAATAAAAGAGATATTAAGAGAGAAAAGAAACTTTCATCTTTATTTTTACTTGTCAGAACAAAGCTTGGCCTAGCAACAGCCTAGGACTATAGGGTTCCCTTGGTTGGGTGAAAGGCCTAGCTGGGATATAGTACACATTCTCAGCTAGCCCACTTCTCCCCCACTCCAGGGATCTTATACATATGACAAGTTGGCAACCACACAAGACCCCCTTCTCTCTTTTTATTGCTTTTTTTTTTTTTTTTTTTTGAGCGGGGGCGTTGCTGATTCAGGTTTCATGGGCAGAGAGAGATTCCTGGTACCTTCTTTTTGAGGTTTGAAACAGAGATTTTTCCCACCTTTGCAGAAGAGAAATACCTGCATCATTTAACAACAGAATGAAGAGACAAGCCCTTCTGGTAAGTTTTCCGAGGCACAGACAAGCCTGGAACAATAAGTAATTGTTTGCTGAGAAGTTTTTCAATTTTTGCAGTAGCAAGTATTGCTGGTGCAACTAATCCACAGCCTTTTCATACTTTCCAAACGGATTGTGACTTTGCCATCCCATATGGATTGGCTTTTTGGACTTGGACTGGTTTAAGCCCTGGACAACCTTTTTTGTTTTGTGATGACTTTACTTTTTGCTGCAGACTGTCTCAGAGGAGGGTTTGAGTTTTCACCCTCTTGGATGAAGACCAAGCAGCAGCAAGCCTTCTTTGGATTTACAGACTTAGCTGTGAAGAGGGACGTGTCTTCAAAGCCCCAGCTGTATTTGACACCCCTTTGGCAACTTGTGTTCAGAAAGGAGTTTGGCTTGTGTTCGTCTTCAAGGCCATTTCTCAAAGAACCGGGCAGACATGGAGGAAATGACTATGCTGCATCTTTGCTAGAGCCACGTAACGGGTGTTTGACTGGCTGTGGGAGAAAGCAGCTAGAGAAAGCCACAGGAGCTACACAGCCAGCTACAGCATCTGCCTTGCCGAGTAGAAGACAGAAGCCCTACTAAACTGTGAGAAGACCACCCGTCTACCCTGTAGACATGGAAGATGAAGAAAAAGAACAAACAGAGTTTTCCTATATGTAATGTATATATATTCTGGTAATTAATTGGTGAGGGTAAAATAGATGAATTTAATTGGCAATAGTAAGCCTGCCTAGCAGCACCAAACAGATTGTTTGTAGGGAGTTAGGTTTCCCTCCTTCCATGATTCAAATTTATTGCCAATGATAAGCCTTAAAGTGTACGGAATGTCTGGGACTTAATCCAGCTGCTAGTTTACTCAAAGAGAGAAGCAAATACTTAGAGAGAAGAAGAAACAGTCCTGATAAGGAAGGTGGCTTTTGCTTGCAAATGTATTCAATCTGGTTTTGTCTGTCTGACAAATGACATATTGTATTAAGCCTAAAGTTAGAGACTCCCCTTCACAACATTTGGGTATCTCTGGGTATACTGGGTCTGTAATATGATTTTGTAGGTGATGGTCCAAGCTACACTTTTCCTTGATCTTGCCAAAGGTGGGTGGTATAGCATTCACACCTGCCTATGTGACATCAAGGGGTGAAGAAGAAGAATGCAAATGTAAAATGGCAGAGATGTGTTCTTGTTTTGAGTTCTCTTTGTATCATTATGTTTTACATATGTATACTCTTTGTAAAGCAATCTGTAAATGAAAGAGATTGTAAATGAATGGAAACAATGCCGGATATGATCTGATGATGCTTTGTAACCTTATCTTTATGCCTTGTTCATATGCACTGTGTGTGATATGTATATGCATGTATATGCATGTTAGTGCATCCTGAAGTAACATCATGATCAAAGAACTGAGAAATAAAACTAGATAAACAGAGAAACAAAGAAATAATGAATAAAGAAAGTATACTATGAAAGAAAGAAAATAATGATGAAGCCATGTACATGCACTAAAAATAGTAACCTAAGGGGGCTATTCTCACAATTAACAAAAATTGGGCTAGGAGAGCCTAGCCCAAATTTTGTTAATCTCCAGAACCACCGGGCTCGGCTGCGAGCCTGGTGGTTCTAGAGCGGGTAGCCCGCTCTGGAACCCATGGTAAAAAGCAGGTTTGCAGAGCGAGCGCTCCGCAAACCTGCTTTTTACAATCATGAGTAGCCACGGCACGACTTCGTGCCGCGCCTACTAATGAGTAGGCCCCCGGCCGGGAGGCAAAAAGCCACCTCCTGGCTCAGGGGTCTCCCCAGTATGCCCTGCACGCTCGCGCAGGGCATACTGGGGCTTGTGGGGGCCGCGTGTCCCCCAAGCTCCCCAGCCCCCGCTGGCTGCATCTCGGAGCCAGCAATTGCGTGGGCGGCCAATCCGGCCACCCAGGGCTCCCTCCCCGCTCACCCGAAGAAACCGGGTCTCACAGATCGTGAGGCCCAGCTCAAGGCCTTATATATGCTTATGTAGATGCACCTTTCTTGTGGAAACTATCCTTATTGTTTGGCATGTTATGTATATCATGACGTTTTTTACTCTTGTGTTGTAAGCTGCTCAGAGAACAATTTGGTATGGGGTGGCTAACAAAGTTTATTAATTATTATTGTTGTTGTTAATCATGTTGCTTCTAACAATTAAGATTTAAATAAAGACAATAAAGTTCAGATAGTTCTATATTTGTTGAGTATAAGATAAGATAAGTGAATAGGTGTAGTCCTCTCCTATGGATTTCTTTATAATCTCTCAAAATCATTTACACTTTCTCAAAGGTTTTGCTTTGCACTTTGCTTTACATTACAAGCTAATGATTGGATGTGATTGTAGAATCCAGTGGAGAGAGTTGTGGTATGCAAGGACAAAACAGCCATGGAGAGGACCCGGTCCCAAGTTGCCACCAAACAAGCTGGCGGCAACCATAATCGGACCTCTCCATATGATTTTAATAGGTGACAAGGTTCACAACAAAGAAGGTGCTCTCTTAATTGCCCTGGACCTAAGCGGTTAAGGGCTTCATAGGTAATAACCAGCACTTTGTATTTCATTAGGAAATATATTGGCAGCCAGTGCAGTTCTTTTAGAAATGGTGTAATATGGTCCTTTGGGGTAAACCTAGAGACCAATCTGGCTGCTGCATTCTGTACCAATTGTAGTTTTCGAACTACGTACAAAGTCCGCCCCACATAGAGTGCATTACATTAGTCAAGCCTAGAGGGTACCAGCATATGTACCATATTAATGGTTTATTGAAATACATATTATTTGCAGAGAAGCAAGTGCAGTCTGCCTTCAGTGCTCTTGCTGCTGGCTGTTTGTTAGCCCCACCTCTACTCTAGGACTGGAATAAAAGTAACTAAAGCACCATTCAAAGGCTGGCCTGGATCAATGAACAGATTAATCCAAAACAGCACAGCGATCAGACCACCACCAAGGGGAGGGTGTTATGACCAGCACTCAATTTTCGGTGGGTGTCTGAATTTAAATTGACAAAAAGGCCAGAGCCATGGCTGTAGCTTCCATTGGACAAGGGGGAACAGTTACACCTGGGCCCACATGGTTTGAAAGGGCCCCCAGGGCAGTCCTCCCCCTTGTCCAAAAGTCGCCGTTGCTCCCGCCGCCCCGCCGCACTCGCTGCTACCGCCACCACTACTTCACATCACCCCCAGGAGGGGGGCGGGGGCGGGCTTCTCCCTGGCTTCCATGCACTCTACTACCACTGGCATGTGGGATTCCATTCCTGCGCTATTTGAGTATGGAGACCGTCACATGCCATAACGTCATGGCACGCAACAGTCTCCATACTCAAAACAGTGCAGAATTAGGGCCGCCAGGAACCTCGCTATGCCCCTGGCCTGAGCAGATCCATTTTAACTCAGGAAAGACCATTTGTGCTGTTTATTCACAATCCTGTTTTTTGCTGAAAAGAGCAAGACAGCAGAAGCACTATTTTATGTGCACTCTCCCCATGGCCTTGGCCTCCCTCCCTCCTCCCAGTCAAGGCAAGGCCGAGCTTGGAGCATGAGAATGAAATCACCGGCTTCTGGCTTGTTTTGAACTGGGAAGGAGGAAAGTGCTTATGCAACTGTTTTTCAGAGGCCTGGGTGGTGTTCTCAGGGCAGAAGGGAAAAGACCTGAGTGGTTACTAATGTGGATCGCAAACACCTAGGATGGAGAAGTCAAATTGGAAAGCTGTTTTAGCAGACCCTCGAGGCGAGAGAGCATTTTATTCTGGGGCTTTTTGCTTTGCTTTGTACTTGCTACTTTTTGCTCTTTACTGAAGACCTCAACACAAGTGTGTGCCTTGACCTTAGGCTAATGTTTAATTATTACTTCTGCTTTTTGATTACTTCTGTTTTTGTTATTTTTGCAATAAAAGAGATATTAGGGGAGAAAAGAATCCTTCATCTTCTTTATTTTTACTTGGCAGAAAAAAGCTTGACCTAGCAGCAGCCTAGGACTATAAGGTTCCCTTGGTTGGATGAAAGGTCCAGCTGGCCTACTGCCCTCCCCCTCTAGTGATGTTTTACACATGACAAACCAAATTCCGTACAGTTGTAGTGACTGACACATAGGAACACCTCGACAGCATAATTTGTGATGATGTCATCCATTCCGCTGATACATGAACGTTTGAGGCACAAGTGGGCTAATGTATGAACCACCTAACTGATTTCAACAAAATTTTGAGCAGTTGAAGGGATACATAGGGACACCTCTACAGTGCAGTTTTTGATGATGTCATTCACCCCATCCAAGATGGCAGAAGCATAAATATTTGAGGTGCAAGCACACTGTCCATCCGATTTAAACTAAGTTTGGTACAGTTGTAGTGAGTGACACATAGGGACACCTCGACAGTGTAGTTTGTTGAAAATGTCATCCACCACAGTTCAAGATGGCGGATGAAGGAACATTTACAGCTGGTGATTATCAATTAAGATTATAGTTAAAGAAAAGTAGGCAGATTAGTTCTTACCAGACAACTTGTTTAATTTTTTTATTTATAGCACCAAGCACAATCTGAACAATTCTCTGTCATTACACAACCCAACAAAAACAAAATGAACAAATCATTTGTGGTCCCTGTGTTCTATGTCAGTCCTTTCCTTTCTATGCACAGTCCTTTCCTTGCCACTTCAAGATTGGAGATTTTTCTAAGAAGCCCTATCATATTCTTGGACCCTTTGCGGTGAATGTGTCTGAATTCATGATTGGAGAATTTACACTGTCAATTTCTGGCCCCCTCCCCTTCTCTCTCCTCCTCCCCTTTCTATATTTGCTGAGGGAATCAAAACCAAGGGAATGAAACAGACAAGAGCAGACCCAATTGCTGAAACTGATCGCTGTTCCCATGATTCATAGTCATCAAATTAGGCTCAAACAAAAATAACAAAATCGTTCCTGGTATTTTAGCATTTGTCCTGAAATGAAAACATACCCCCATTATAATCTTATTAATCTTACTCCCTCACTCATGGGAGTTAAATGATCAGAATACTTTCATAAAACATAGGTAGAAGTTGATACACATCTAGTCCAAGAACAGTGGTTGCTAGGAAAGTCTAAATCTAAATAGGTTTTGAAGCTCTCACTCAAAACCTGGAGCATGAACTCTACTTTCTAATATCAACCAGTAGCCCAGCAATAGACATGTCAAGTCACGAATGGAGGGTATGGGCATTTTTCCTTTGCACAAATGAATCCGATTTGGATTGGGGGAGAGATGTGCACAGTAAGCCAGGGACGTACATATCCTTTAAAGAACATAAGCTGTTTTGAGAAAGTATCAGCCTCACGAAAAATTTTAAGGCACTTCTAGTTCAAGAAATGGACTTCTTTACTAGTCTAACTGGAAACTTGAGGCATGAAGTATGCATCACAATAGCAGCCATTATTTCAGCCGAGAGTAAGCAAAGCCGCACAAGCGGATCATACACTTTAGCGAAGCTAAATTTATGGAAAGGCAAATTTACAGTGGAAATCAGACCCATCAGCCGGGTAATGGGATACGGGACCCAAGTGACAGAATGGAGGCCGTGGGAGCTCCCATTCCACAGTCTTTAAGCATCCTCCTATTGGGTGAAGAGGGCAACTTCCAGCGTCACTTAGAAATGTAGGTAGGGACTTGCACAATGCAAGCTGCATTGACTAGTTTCCAATAACCTGTCATTGCAGGAGAACCATAATTGTGCAACTCTCCCTTTGTTTTCTCTGTACAATTGCCACAACATATAATCTACAACCTACTTGTCTACTTACTTAATGAATAATATTTTATGCTAGATGAAAAATAGGAAGGCCAATGGAAAGACATGAACAATGATTTAGTGGCTAATCCATAGCTTGGAGCATGGGAGTTCAAACCTCCCACAACAAGCAAGCCGCAAGCCTTTTGTCAAAGGTATAGAGATTTTTCAGTGTCAAAATATGCTTCCATAGACATAGTAAGTTAAAACGATGCCTGTGATCCAGACCTTCTTTCCAGACAGCCCACACACAGGGGGCTCCCTTTGCCATCTATGCCAGATGAATTTCCATGAGCATACACTCCTTTATCCAACATGTTGCAACAAGAAAACCCCTCTATGGACAGCACTCCATCACTAAATTATGAGCCTTTAGGATTTGCTCAAGTACAGCACAATTACAAGAAGAATCCCAGATCACTGTGGACCCAGCCTTACATACTTGAAGACCTCCAATGTGGCGAGGTGACAGTGACTGTCACCCCTTCTTGTGCCAAAAGCTTTCAGGCAGGCAAGGTAAGGCCAAACGTGGTCTGGGGACATACCTGGACCACTTCAGGCTCACTTCATGCTATTTCTAGAACAGTACCACAGTCTGTTGGAAAACAGTGGCTCTTGTGTCTGCTCTGGAAGTGGTTCTACTTCAATTCCAGTTCCATTGTCATTATTTTTTTACAAATCTAAATTTAACTTCCAGGTCTATGTTTTGTCCACAAGACCATCTTTCAGGCCTAGTGCAAATGGAATACTTATTTCCATACTGGACAATGATGGACGTTCCTCATAGCAATAGCAATAGCAATAGCAATAGCACTTACATTTATATACCGCTGTATAGCCGGAGCTCTCTAAGCGGTTTACAATGATTTAGCATATTGCCCCCAACATTCTGGGTACTCATTTTACCGACCTCGGGAGGATGGAAGGTTGAGTCAACCTTGAGCCCCTGGTCAGGATCGAACTTGTAACCTTCTGGTTACAGGGCGGCAGTTTTACCACTGCGCCACCAGGGGCTCATACTTGTGTTAAAAGATGATTACAATGAAGAAAACCCTTCCTTGCCTCTCAGCAGCCTATCTTGCTAAGCAATGCATATTCCTGCACCATTAGGAATACAGGAAACTGCCTTATACTGAGTCGGACCATTAATGCTTCTAGTTCAGTATTGTGTACACATTCCAGTGTCTCAGGCAGGAATCTTTCCCAGCCCTACCTGGAGATGTCAGGGATTGAACCTGGGCTTTCTGCACATAAAACATATGCTCTGCCACTGAGCTACAGCCCCATCTCTTTAACTTGTCTTCTCCATCAAAGACCTTCCTCTTTCCAGTCTTCGGCTGGCAACTTCAGCAGACATACTTGTCACTCTTTTATAAAAGATCTCTTTGCTTACTGTTAACTCTTTAAATATTGAAAGCATTACAGTTATTTCAGCCCAGCAGCTGGAAACATAAATCTGAAGTAGCCTGTCATACAGAGTCCTGCTCTTTCCCCAAAGAGAACAATTCAGGGCAGAACAGACCTCGGAACAGTTTAGAAATCTAATGCCTGCTCAGATCTGCTTGTCATTACTAATGAATTTCTTGTATGGTCAAAATGACAGAGTAGCAACGATCAGCAGTTGCAGGCATGAGGGAATGACTGAATTGATAAGCTAGTACACTTAGGATAAGTGGCATAGGCAAGAAGTCCGAGTTGGGCAGGTTCAGTTTGCCTTCCACTGAAATAACGTTGCATCAAATGTTATTAATGGTATCTTCAATTCAGAGAAAGGCTGAAAGATTTTACGACCAACTAGCAGTATGTCGACAGGGCAAATTCTCCAAGCTTAGGGAGGATGCTCAGAAAAAGAAAGTGATACCCTGTCCTTCTGGGACTGCGCCATGTCATAATAAAAGTGATAGCCTACCTGATTAAGTTTTCTCCCTTTAAAAAAACAACCAAATGCATGCATGTGTGTGTGAGTGCATTCGCTCCAACTGCCCTTCTTTTCCAGAAACAATCCCTGTTCCTGTTGATAAACTGTCCCTATTTTTTCCCCTTTGGGGAATATCTTATTAAAACATTGTTTGTGCCAGCTGCTAGAGTTAGCATTGTTTAGGGTTCCTCTCCCTCCCCACGGCTCTAGCAGTTACATCTTGAACTGGGGAGCAATGCATCATGTCTCTGGTCCATATGCATGTAAATGTATATAAACTTGTACACAAAAGCCACGGGTGAAATAGCCTGCTATTTCACACACTTCCACTGTTGAGGTATAAAACCTTCAGCAGTGTGTAATGGTGCTTTTGGCAGGGAGGCATCAGGCCATGATCCTTGCTCTGAAAACATGGTGTCACAAGTGTATCACTGTGTGAAGTGTATGTGCGTGTTGGAAACTAGCATGTCAGGGAAGGGGCTAGGATTAAACCCTTCTCCCTGACTCACTAGCTTTCCGTGTGTGGGGAGTTTTTGATGCAAGAGAACATTGAGTGGGTTCAGACAACCACTAGAAAGTGAGTTGGAGGGAAGCAAAGGTTCCTGGGAAGGTCATGCTCCTGGCTCGAGCCACAAGTTCAGCTCATTTTGTGACATGTAAACTGCCCATGTCTGGTTCCCTCGGCTACTCAACATTATCCGCCCAACTTCAAATCTTGGTTACAAATGTCAGAAGGCAGAGGGAACCTGACATTGGCAACCCAACAAAGGGAAGTTCACACATCACAAAATGAGCCAAACTTGCAGCTTGCACCAGGATCATGTATTCCCAGGAGCATGTATTCCCTGCACCAGGAGCATGTATTCCCTCCAATTCCCTGGAAGACCATCCTTCCGGCACAAAGCACAAGTTTGCATGTACTCTCTGGGAACCCCCGGTTCTCTCTAACTTACTTTATGGCAGTCATCGATTCGGAACCCACCCATTGAAACCCATTGAAAATTCATAACTCAGATATGCCAGGGTTCAGGTCTACCTGAAGTCAGACTGTACAATCAATAGGCCCTTCTCTCCCAATCTAAGGGGCAGCTGTGGAACTCCCCATATCAGCCTGTAGAATTTCATTCCACTTTTGAGGTCTTTCTTAGGGTCCTTCCACTGTGAAATGTACCGCAGGTAGATACCAAGGATAGGGCTTCTTTTGCTGTGGCACCCAGAATCTGGAGAGGAATGCCTGGCCTTATTCCTGCTTACGTTTAGCAGAGCAGTGAGCGCTGTTGTATTTAAGAACCTAGGAAGCTGCTTTATATTGAGTCAGGCCATTGGTCTATCTATTGGTCCATATTACTCCCGTATCGAAAGATCTACACTGGCTGCCTATAAGTTTCCGGGCAAAATACAAGGTGCTGGTTATAACCTATAAAGCCCTAAACAGCTTCGGCCCTGGGTATTTAAGAGAACACCTTCTTCACCATGATTCCCACCACCCATTAAGATCATCAGGAGAGGTCCGTCTGCAGTTGCCACCAGCTCATCTGGTGGCTACTTGGGGACAGGCCTTCTCCGCTGATGCCCCAAAGCTTCGGAATGCACTCCCTGCTGAAATAAGAGCCTCCCCATCTCTGACAACTTTTTAAAAGTCTTTAAAGATGCATCTATTCACCCAGGCTTTTAATTAAATATTGTTTTAACAGTTTTAACATCATTTTAAAATGTTGTTTTAAAATTTAAATTGTAATGTTTTAACTTTTACTGTATCTTTTATTTGGTTTTAACTAATGTTTTAACTTTTTCTGTTTGTTTGTTTGTTTGTTTCTTTTTTTGTAAACTGCCCAGAGACGTGAGTTTGGGGCAATATAAAAATAGAATAGAATAGAATAGAATAGAATAGAATAGAATAGAATAGAATGATAGATAGATAGATAGATAGATAGATAGATAGATAGATAGATAGATAGACAGATCAGTAATTTCTACACAGACTGGCAGCAGCTTCTCCAAGGTTGCAGGCAGGAGTTTGTCTCAGCCCTATCTTGGAGATGCCCAGGGGCGTATCTAGGGTAGGGCAGGCAGGGCACGTGCCCTGGGCGCCACTTAGAGGGGGCACCATTTTTTTAAATGAAAAACAAAATTTTAATGGCTACTGAAAATAAAATGGCCACCACACATGCTGAAATGGCCTCTGCAAGGCCGTAGTATATGGGGGAAATCAAATTCTCCCTTTATTTTTAAAACTTATGTAATAGTGATGCTACAAAGCATAGTAGAGAATTAGACAGGAACTTCTGTTTAGTTTTCCAAGTTCACCTCCACATAGTATTTGGGTATTTCATGAGCCCCAGCATACTGAAATTTGTAGTTTTTGAGCATTTTTTGGTCCGGCTACATCCACTGCTAAATAGTTTTTGAACTTGACTTGTATTTTTTGAGCTGATATTATGGTAAAGTTATCTGAAAGGTGGGTGTCAGATGTTTGGACAGGGGGCACAATTTCAGTGCTTGCCCTAGGTGCTATTTTCCCTAGATACGCCTCTGGAGATGCCAGGAAGGGAACTTGGAACCTTCCTCACGCAAGCATGCAGGTGTACATCTCAGAGCAGCCCCATCCCCTAAGGAGAATATTTTACAATGCTCACACATGTAATTTCCCATTCAAATGCAAACCACAGCAGACCTTGCTTAGCAAAAGGGAGTTTTCATGCTTGCTACCACAAGACCAGCTCTCCTCCTTTATTTTGGCAGGTTTTTTCCACTCAGAACTGTGTGTTCTTAAGTCTTTTCTCCTGCTTTCTTCATATTTTTAGTTATAATTGGTTGTTATTTGTGTTGTGTTGTTTTTATTCCTCTTACTGTTGTAAACCACCTTGAATATTTTATAGAACGGTGAGGTAAAATTCTTGAAAATAACAAATAACAAAGTACCATGCATATGCCCCAAAGCATGCGCTTTATCACATATTCGCTCATATTCAATTAATTTTTATTTATTTCAGGATTTATATACCACCTTTCCACTTCAAAATTAAATGCTCCAGGTGGCTAACATAATTAATTAAAAACAAACCATAAGAGTGTAACCTATTAAAAACACAACAGAAAAACAGCAGCAATTGAAAAAAATAAAAAACCTACAAAAATATAACCAGAGGGAGGAAAGAAAAATCACATAAAGGCTTGCAAAAAAAGGCAGGGAGGGGTGTTTAAAAGTTGACCAAAAAAACTGAAAGAGAGAGGGCAAGACAGATCTTCTGGGCAGGGCTGTCAACTCTGACTGAAGATATTCTAGGAGATATTTTTCACAATATCAAGCCATTTCTAGTCTTGCTTTCAATAGATGCTGAAGAGTTATGCCCATTGCTGCAGAATCCAAGCCAATCATGGATGGTTGATAACCCTACTTCCAGGACAGAGAGTTCTATCCTGGGCATCTTAACAGAAAAAAACTCTTTTCCTTTGTTTCCACAAGCCCTGCGTCTGATGTGGTAGGTAAAGTGTCCCATCAAGTCAATTTCGACTCCTGGCTCCCAGAGAGCCCTGTGGTTTTCTATGGTAGAATACAGGAGGGGTTTACCATTGCCATCTCCTGCACAGTATGAGATGATGCCTTTCAGCATCTTCCTATATCGCTGCTGCCCAATATAGTACCAGCAGGGACTCAAACCGGCAACCTTCTGCTTGTTAGTCAAGCATTTCCCTGCTGCGCCACTTAAGGAACATGTAGAAGAGCCTCTCTTGTAGTGGATAGTCAGGATCATATGGGAGGAGATAGTGCTTTAGGAATGCATAGCAGTAGCCTGATTAGCTTCTCTTTGCCTATAACTGATTAGCAAGACAAACATTTCTCATCCTATACAGTAAGACAAAACAAGCAAATTCTGCTTTTATTTTCTTGTCCCACGAGCTCCACCTTTACCAGCCAAGCAGTTTGCATCCTGTGGGCCTGAACTGAAAAGCAAGATGAACAAATACACAACAGAATAAACGAGTGAGCTATTGCAAGCACACATTCATACAACACACAGGCCAGATCTCCTCATCTGTCAAGAAACAACAAATTACTATCAAAGGGATAGAGTTGGTCCAAAGCAGCTGCAGGGCTTGTCTCCTGGAACCAGTGCATCCTCCATATTCCAACTCCCTACATCAGAGTAGGAGTAAACTCTGTGACCTAAGTGTAGTACCTGCCTTCTCATCCTGGCATGTACCTAGAGGGGAGAGTCCGCATGCCTTACCACACTGGTTATCATTATTATGTCATTCAGATCAATCATTTGCGGCTCAATGCATTGCAAATGCAGCTTTGATCATTCGTTACACTTTGTTAGTATTTATCAGCTCCAGGACTGCACTAATCTGAAACAGCAAAGCAAGGAAGCCTAGTTTGCGAGCACAGTCACTAGATTTTAAAATGCATTTTTTTTCTTCCAGAAAAAAATATCCAAACAATGGTGAACTATTCAGTCCAAAATGCAGGAAGGAAACATTCACCACCTATATGGTGGAAAACGTGGCAAGAGTGAAACGTTAATTAATAACAGGCAAATTATTACCCACAATCCCTCAAGCAGATAAGGAGCTCCTTCCAAACCAATGGGATTGTCTCAACACAATCAGTGGAAAGAATTCACACTGTGGAGCATTAAAGCAAATTCACACATCAAGATAACTGCAATGAGAGCATCCCAGAAGAGAGATCCTGGACGGAACATTCGTTATCTCATGAATGTAGAACCTATTAGTAGAGGCAGGCTTATTGAAGTGAATACCTTAAATACGACACAGCCAACCACATGAACGATGTGGGATGGGGCCGACCTGTCCACTAGGTGAATTAGGCAGCCACCCAGGGTGCCAAGTGGAGAGGGGTGCCGATGGCCTGGGTTGCATGCTGCCCTGAGAGCCAAAAGCATATTCCATTGGGGTGTGGCTGCTTGCCAATGCCGCCCTGCTGCTGACAGCCACAGCAACAAGGAGGATGAGGAGAGCATTCAGCAGGGGTGGAGGGCGCCACTACCTACCCCCCTTTGCCCATGTGGGTGCCCCTGCCCCACAGGCACCCCCTCCCATTTTCCGAGGGAGTGGGCAATCAAACAGGAGCTCCCCATCCCCATTGCCCACCCGAACACTTGCTGGGTCCCTGCACCACTCCTGTTTGGGGGCACCAAAGTCATGGCGCATTATAATGGGCAGCCAGCCTGCCACCTTGCATTAAAATGACATGGTAACATCAAGATTGATTGATTGATTGATTGATTGATTGATTTGAATTGATTTGATTTATATACCGCCCTTCCAAAATGGCTGAATATAACACGTCGGGCAGGTTGGCTGCCCTGGAAGTGGCAGAAGTAGTGGATGAAGGCAAAGCAGCAAGCCAGGAAAGCGAGTGTGGGTGACTGAGTGGGCAACAGTGAATGCCTCCCCACTTGGATGGTAGGAGGCACCTGTCCAAGCAGGCAAAGGGAAACGGGGGGGGGGCACTAAAGCCAGGCTTCACCTGAGGCACCAGAAATCCTTGGGCTGGCCCTGCTTGGGGATGATTCCTATGAGCATTCAATTTGCATCTAGCTACTTCCTCTACAAGTTGGTAGCATTTGTTGCTCAGGTCATGTGAAAGGGGTTTGCGCACTACCGCTTGTCTCAGAGGGTCGGGCACACTGCAGGCTTATTTATATAAGTCACATGTCACTTACAAATCTGCATCTTCCCATCATTTCACCCAGCCACCAACTAGCTGAAGGAACAAACGTGCACCTTGCTACACTTGTTGGACCATTTCACTCCTGCCAGTCTCCTAAAGCAGAGCATGCCCATTTTCACAGGCAGTACTAAGGCTTGTGTTAAGGGTCTTTCCATTGGAATTAGCAATAAACTAATTTGGGCTTTGTTGATTCTAAATAAAATTAATACATTTTCCACCAGACGCATCAGTTAGGAAGGAGAAACATTCTCTACTCTCTCTGTCATTACTGAGACCACACTGTATTAGTCCTCAGGGACACAATGACATTGTTCTCATGATGGGTGGCTGGCAGGCCGGGGGTGGTGGGAGCAGAGGCTTGTTTTCCTCCCCTTCCCCTCAGATGACCAAGTTCTGCTGTTGGGAGCGTGAACTGTGCTCCCGGATGAGCAGCACAACATTCCTGCAGCATTGAGCTCTGGAGGCTGAGATGATGCATCCCAGCCCCTGGAGATCCCACATTGCACTGCATGAGTGCACGGTGCATTGTGAGAATCCCCCCAGCAACAGGCGGGCACCCATCAGTGCTTCAGCACCAACTACAAGCCGGCAGTGCTGACACAAAATCGAGTAAACGTGGCTAAAGGAGCACTTCTCCCTTAACCCCATTTGCCGCCGAGGCACCGCTAGGGGTGTGCAAGGAATCCGCTGGTCTGGTTCGGTTCGAATCCAAATTGGACCTGAACCAGACTGGGCCAGTTCAATCCGGCACCCACTCTAACCTGCCCCCCCCCTCAGTTTGGTCCCGTCCGTAGGGGTCGCGATTTTTTTTTTACACTTACCCCTCCTGGGGAGTTGTCTGAGGCAGTGTGTGTGGAGGGGTGTCTGCGGAAGTTTCCCCTCCCCCCCCGCCTGCCTCCCTTATTCCTGAAATTGGCTGGCTTGGTGGCCATTTTGGAGACTGCCGCGCCTGCGCAATAGGCCTCTGCACGACCTGGTTCTTGCAGCCTGGTCTTGGCTGCTCATGAGACCAGCCTCTGGTTAATGTGAGGCATCAAAAATAACCACAGCAACGTGCTCAAAAAAGACATTTCTTTTAGGCAATACTAGTAAAACACGCACAGAGAAAAGGCAGAAAGGTAACTGTCTCTGTGAGATCAGGGCATTCTATCTGAGACCTCCATCTTCCTCAAGGCAGAATGCCTCTGAGTACCAGTTGCAGGGGAGTAACAGCAGGAAAGAGGGCATGGCCTCAACTCCTGCCTGTAGGCTTCCAGCAGCATCTGGTGGGCCATTGTGTGAAACAGGATGCTGGACTAGATGGGCCTTGGGCCTGATCCAGCAGGGCTGTTCTTATGTCCTTATGTTCTTATGAGACCCTCTTATGTTCATATGAGTCCAGGGGGGCTGTGAAAACTACCCAGACACCAGTTCCTGTCCATGGAGAGAGTTTAATGTTTAAGTGGATAAATCTTTGGATAAGTGGTATTTTATCCACATCCCTTCACAAAGAATACTACGCCAGGGCAATGTTTCAGTAACACCCAGCAGCATATATCATTTGGTCTTTTGAAGTGCTGTATCTGCCAAACAAACGCAAAACTCAAAATGCTGCAATTTCGTAACCAGTGACAGACTGTAGCAATGAATTTCAGTTGAAGGGAAACAGGTTAAAACGAGTTCAGCATTGTGTGGTTTTTATTCAAAAAGTTTCCTACTGTAAAATATTAGATTACCATAAAAGACAAAAGCCACTTAAGCTAAACACTTGATTTCATGAGGTGCTTATCAATATGCCGTTTTGCAATATGTTTTGCTCCCATGTTCTTCAGGTGTGAAACCAGAAGGAATGTCTCTCCCGCTCACCCCACTTTTCATTAACACCAAAGTTACCAGGTACAGCCAAATTCTATTGAGGCATTGCCTACCTTATTGGAGGGTGGGAAAGCACTTTTGAAACTTTAGGGGAGCGGAACCAACAAACAAAAACACATAAGGTGCAAAAATAAATGTTCACATTCCAAAATATCTTAAATAAATAAATAAAAATAATCATTAAAGCCAAGTTCAAATTAGAATACTTTTAATGTAACAAATTTATTAAAATCATCCAGCTCTTCCAGGGATGTTTCAAACAGGAGGAGAGCTGGTCTTGTGGTAGCAAGCATGAACTGTCCCCTTTGCTAAGCAGGGTCCACCCTGATTTGCATTTGAATGGGAGACAACATATGAGAGTCTTGAAATAAGAGCCTCCCCATCTCTGACAACTTTTACAAGGGCAGTTAAGACACTTCTGTTCACCCAAGCTTTGAATTAGATACTGTTTTAATAGTTTTAAACATGATTTTTAAATTGTTTTTAAATTGATTTTAAACATGAGTTTTAAATTGTTGTAAAGGTTTTAATCTTTTATTTTGTTTTGTTTGTATTGTTTTATTGTAAATCTCCCAAAGACCTAAGTTTTGGGTGGTATACAAATGTGTCGCATACATACATGCATACATACATAAATGTGTGAGCACTGTAAAATATTCCCCTTAGGGAATGGGGTTCCTCTGGGAAGAGCATCTAAGATTCCAAGTTCCATCCCTGAAATTTCCAAGTTAGGGCTGAGAAAGACTCCTGCCTGCAACTAGGAGAAACCACTGCCTGCCTGTGTAGACAATATTGAGCTAGATGGACTAATGGTTTGACTTAGTATAAGGTAGCTTCCTATGTTTCTATGTTCCAGACCACCTATTACTCCAGCCTGATTCAGACATTATGGTGTACGAGTATATACATATGTCTGTACAGTCATACATGTTTTGTGTGAATGGCTGAAACCCCTTCTCATTTTAAAATTGAACCCGGGTTCAGGCCCTTCAAATGCATGGTACATATAGGAAGTATACTTCTGTACCTGCATTCAATGTAACATGAATGCTTAATATGTACCCTTTAGACCCATGCAAAATCAAATAGGAGGGGTTCAGCAAGAATCCCAACCCAAACTTGGTGAGCCCCGTTCAGATCAGACTTCTCTGATCCCTTGGGAGGGGCGGGGGGAATCAGACCATTTGGAGCTTTCCAGAGTTCCAAATGGCAGAGAGAGAGTCTACTCTTTTTTTTTTTTTTTGCTTTAGCAATTGTGGCTGAGGGTGGGGGAATATCATTTTTTGCCCTCTGTCTGCTCACTCGCCTGCCTGCCCGAGCATTTTTAGTGCATTTTTAACTCACAAGCAGCTGATTTCGGAGTTTCTCCTGTGATTCTCTGGTGTTACATCATTTCCCCTTAAATTATCTTATGTTACATCACTTCCCCTGTGACTCTCTGGTGTGAGATAATTTTTCCTCCAAGTTCACAGTGAGGATTTGCAGTTACTTGAAAAATATATTCTAAGGTTTGTCCAACTCCAGCTCCAAGTTAACCCCAATTCCAGCCCCCGATTCCATTTTTGAGAAGGATCCAAAGGACTCCGAAACGACATTTTCAGGGTTGGATTAATCTGGTTGGACACAATCCTGACTATTGTGTTCCTGCACAGGCCTAGTACCTGTGTACAGATCTGTGCCTGTGTACACTGTACACCCATTGTTTGAGTGTTGAAAATAACTTGTGAATGGGCCTCATGTCTCAGGAGCACCAATGGCTGTGGCATTGTTATCAACAACTTAATTGATCTTTGTACTGAATTTACTTGACAAAGGGATATAAGCCTCTACATCAAAAAAGGGTGACTGGACTTTGTAGATAACATTGCTTTCGTTACTGGAAAGTATTTCTTTTTAAAGGGCTATAACAAATGCTCTTAAAATACATCTCTTTTTTCTCAGTTTCATTTGGAATATAACCTAGTACAAACCTTTCAACCCTGCTGTGCATCTTGTCCTTAAAGTAAAAAAGGTAAAGTGTGCCATCGAGTTGGTGTCGACTCTTGGCGACCACAGAGCTCTATGGTTGTCTTTGGTAGAATACAGGAGGGGTTTACCATTGCCTTCTCCCTCATAGTATGTGATGATGCCTTTCAGCATCTTACTATATCACTGCTGCCCAATAATCAATTTCCCATAATCTGGGAAACATACCAGTGGGGATTCGAACTGGCAACCTCTGGCTTGCTAATCAAGTCATTTCCCCACTGCGCCACTAGGTGGCTACCCTTACTGAAATGGCTCTGCAGCCTCTCCTCACACTTCCTTTTTAAGTGCCTTACTTTGGAAAGTAAATAAACAAGCCACCTCTATAAATATCTTGGGCTGGTTTGGATGATACTTTGCTGACCAACCCAAGAAACATGGGAGAGAGTCATGAGTGCATATGTCCTTTTCCCCTCCTGGTGCATCAAGGTACCATTCCTTAATGGGGGAAGGGGTGGACAGTTTGTCTGAAATGGTGCTTTACATGTTCTTCCAGGAGCAGTCCATCCCAATGAGCTTGGGGGCGGCGGGGGGGGGGGGGGTACTGAACATGACACAGCTCTCTCCATTTCCTGGCAGCGCCATTGCTCCTCTCTTTCTCATTCTTCCCTACCCTAGAGTTAATGAGAGCTGTACTGCTTGCAGACTGGTCATTCATCCGGTAGAGCAGTGCAGGCTGGTCAATGATAAATCAGCCCATACGAGTCTACCTGATGAATAGCCAACCTGCAAGCAGTGCCGCTCTCATTAACTCTAGGGTGGGGAGAAGTGAGGGGGGGGCAATGGAGCTGCCAGGAAATGGAGGCAGTGATGTCTTGTTCAGTATCCCTCCCCCAGCTCATTTTGATGGGCTACTCCTGCAACCTGCAAATAGTAATTTAAACTAAACATCACCACCCCACCGCACAATTACTGAATTATACCCCAGGTTGTCTAGAAGGAATAGGATGTCCATGTTCACAGCATATTCACATCATTATCGTATGGGGTGGGTGCAGCTGGCAAAGTTTCCTCTAAACCAGTCCCTTGACTCTATATGCCAAACTTAAGGCATGTGATGATTTTTTCCCCTTTAAGTATAATTTCATATATCTGAAAATCCAATAGAATGTGTAAAAGGGAACTTGTGGCCAGTGGGCATCATATCTGAACAGATTACATTGACAGGGGTGATATGGTGAATGTTGGGACATGCAGGCTAACATGCTGTACAGCCTTACGACTAAACTAATTGCTTGCAAGGCTTTCTTCACAGTAGGGATGTGCAGGAATTGATTTTTCGATTAGATTTGTGCCCGAATCAAATCACCCCTGATTCATTTTGTGTCCAAATCTATCCCCTCCAAATCACCCCGATTTGATTTGGATTGGATTCATATTCAGATTGATTTGGACCACTTATAAAGATCCTAGGGGCACCAGATTTGGGTGGTGTGTGAGTTCCCATTGGTGCCACCTACCACCCAAATTTCAAGGCAGCAGGGCACTTGGTTGATTTTTAATGATTTTGTTTTAGTTTTTACTGTTTTTGTATATTTCCACCATAGGAAATATGGAGATTCAAATTCACGCTATCCTAAACCTAACATAGATCCCGAGCTTTCATTAAAATAAAAAAATAAAAAATACTCAGCTCTAGCCCTTGTAGAAGTGGAGTTGTGGAGCAAAATGTGCGGTCACTTTTTTTCCAAGTGTTTGGATTTTTTGGTGTATAATTTTTGCTCATAATGAATCTCTATGGGGATTCATTGCACACCTTCATTTCTTCTATTCATTTTGACTGTCATTGAAGAATGCCAACTGTCAACTGCCATGTTTCAACTACACCCCCGCCACAAGCACACACACCAGAAAGGTAGTGGGGTACTCAGTTTATTTTTTAGGAATTTTTGAAATGTTTACATTCTTTGGTGTCTTCATTTCACATCTTCATTTCTTTTGTTCATTTTGACCCCACTGATTTGCAGATGGGGGTGGGGAATTAGTGGCATCTCATGTGCCAACTACCCCCAACCCACAAGTCACTGGGTACTCAGTATATATTTTTGAGGTGTTTAGATTCTTTGGTGTGTAATTAATCCTCATAGGGATTCATTATGAGGAAAGGTTATTGGACACCAAAGAGTCTAAACACTTGAAAAAATTCCTAGAACATAAACTGAGTAGTACCCCATTGCCGTGCGGGTGAGAGGGGGGTGTAGTTGACACATGGCACTTGACAGCTGGCACTGTCCAAAGACAGTCAATATGAATAGAAGAAATGAAGGTGTGTAATGAATCCTCATAGGGATTCATTGAGGAAAAGTTATTATACACCAAAGAATCCAAACATTTGTAAAATAGTGACCACACATTTTGTTCTATAACTCCACTTCTACAAGGGCTAGAACTTAGCTTTAAAACATAAAAATAAAACATAAAATAAAAGCTGGGAATCTGGGAGAATTTATTCAAATTGAATCTGGAACAATTTGATTTGGACCCAAATCTAGCCAATGGACCACAGGGGCAATTTGTTCTGTCTCCAAATCACCCAAATCAGCTAGATCACCCAAATCAGCTAGATTCGGGTACAAATCAATTTGTACCCAAATCAATTTGCACATCCCTACTTCACAGCACCGCACAGGCAGAAGAGGAAGCAATTTTCATTTCTCTCCCCTTCCCCAACAAAATTTCTCTCCCTCTCCCCTTCCCACACCACAAGGTGTGTCCAGGAATATGGTGGTGAGAGCAGCACAACACTCACAGACATATTCCTGGGCACAAAAAGAGACATAAGTTTTGAGCAGTATATAAATATGATAAATAGGTAAGTAAGTAAGTAAAATTTAGATTTAGATTTAAATTTAATTTAAAGCATTTTTGTGGAAAAGGGGGAGAAGCAAAATTAGTTTAATCATCCATTCTGAGGCTGGAGTTCTTGCTCCACAATGGGATACCTGGAGTGCATGTGAAATTCTTTTCAGACCCCTTTGAGCAACAAGAGGAGGCAAAAAGATCCATACTAAAAACTTTCACAAAAGCATCCAGAAAGCCGTGCATGCTGCATTCATTTCAAACAAATGCTTCTGTTTCAATCTGCAGATTTCATGCCTATACACTTGAAGGTATTTCATGCCTCTACACTTGTGTGTGTTTGTTGTGGTCATGCACACATGTCATAGCCATTGGGCACTTCTCCCTAAAGATCTTCATTGGAGCTGTACTGTGGGTGGAAGTAAACAGAGCACTGTGCTGGTGAAGGGCTTTGGTGTGTGCTTTCAATAGGGACAGTTTTAGACCGAATTTCATTTCTTCAAAGTTGGTGTGTGTATGTGTGTGTGTGTGTGTGTGTGTGTGTGTGTACGCGTATGCGTGTGTGTTGACTTTGGAACTTCCTTTTGGGAGCCATACTTCATTGTGGCTATGAGCATGTGGAGAACTGGGAAAGGCAGAGGACAAGCGGAACTTGACAGGAGTGGATTTCTGTCAACTGTGCTGGGGGCAGAAAAGAACAAGGATGGTGCTCATCTTTCAGTTGTACCTGGCCTTTCTCTGACTTTATGCAGTGATGAAGCACCAGTGAATGTGGTGCAGCAACACCTCAGAGCACCCTGAGAGTACCACCTATAATTACTTGGAAACTGCAGCTTGACACTGAAAACCCAAAGGAAGTGTGCCCTTTTATTTGCCCTGCCTTGTGCTATGCTGAGTTCAAAAAAACCCTGGACTGTATCTACACTGTGTCAGGAAGTGTGACACTGTCCCCGTTGCTTTCTCTAAGCTGTATCAGTGGGCCTGGCACATGTACACCGATCTTATATGCGAAGTCACCCAGTAAAACTCTTTCTGCTTATTCAATCAGGCTTTTCATAAGCTTTCAAAGGACACATTGTCTGCAGTCCTTTTGTATAATTTAGATGTTGGCTGTAGGCCTAAGCATATTTACTCAAGGTGTAGGTCCATTGAGTCAATGAGGTTTCTTCCTAACTGGTGCCCTAACCATATGAATTGGCAAGCAGCAACTCTGCACTGCTGAAGCATGATACTGGTCACGAGAAACAGAGCAAAGTTGACTGGTGAGCCATCTTCATCACCACAAAGCTGGGTCAGGTAACTGAGACAATGGTTATTTAAACACATTGACTGACACAACTACAACTTGTCCCAAAGCTGCCTAGCCCTGACTAGGCCCTGATAATTCTCCTGTCTTTCCTATTCCCCTTTTTTCTAGTCCGGTTCTCCCAAGTTACATCTCCCACGAGGAGATGCTTCCAGCTCCATTCACTGCAGGCAATGCTGTTTCTCAGATTGCTGCAGCCAGTTCTTCAACTCCCTCATCCCCTAATCTTCACTCTTATTACTCCATCTGGTTAGTGTATATATGAGGGAGCCTTCTACCCACTTCCAGCATTTGGGGACAGAGTGACAAGATAATGTCAGCTGAATCCTTTTAACTAATGAGGGTGCAGGTGGTAGAACTAAAGTTAATAGTAAAGGTAAAGTTGTGCTGTTGAGTCGGTGTCGACTCCTGGCAACCACAGAGAAATGTGGTTGTCTTTGGTAGAATACAGGAGGGGTTTACCATTGCCATCTCCCACGCAGTATGAGATGATGTCTTTCAGCATCTTCCCATATCACTGCTGTACTTATGTTCTTATTAAACTGAATGGAATACCATTATAATGATCCTCCTAAGACTGCAGTATCTCTGGAAAGAATGCCAGAGCCCTCCTGATAAATATTTTGGTAAGATCTGTTAAGTAGTATGGTTATACAAGATTTGTTTTTGATTTCATTACTCTATTTATTTTCATTACTAAAACAAATTTCATTTAGTCATTTATTCATTAAGGCTGCTTTATGAGTGGCAGCCATTTTCATTACCCTGTTCATTTTCATAACGAAGCCTTACCATGTCAAACTGTTTCAAGTTGAAAAGGAGCAGCAGAGCTGCCAAGGATAGCCTTGTACTGGCTGCCCTGGGCAGCAGCTATTTCCCCCCATAATGCTCCAGACATTATATCATTCCAGGGAATTGGGGGGGGGGCTCTTACCAATGAGGGCCACCGAAAGAAGTTCTGCTGCTCCTTTCGGAATATATATATATATAGAGAGAGAGAGAGAGATATAGATATATATATATATTTAAGCCTACTACTGCTCCTGCACTCCTCGTTACAAAAAACTAATGAGTTCCCGAATGAACGAATTTCTATAGAAATTGAGTGGGCCCAATTCAAATTCACTTTTCATTGATTCTGAAACAAATGCCCACCCCATTAAGTAGCTCTCATAGTTATGGTGACTTTAATCATGTAGTACCAAGAGGTCAGTTTAACTTTTAGAAGCAAGCTAGATCAATTTGCAACAATAGTACTTGGAGAGTTTGAGTCTGTCTTTACATGTATATTTTAACCACTACAGGTTGACATCCAGATACTTAGGCTCCTGAGAAGCACTAAAGACTGCAAAAGCTGATTGGTCTTATGCCGTCAGATGACATAACCCCTCGATACACAGGACGAACGCTGCTTCAGGATGCAGGGTTTAAAACCCTCAGGGTTTAGGGAGGGCTCTTCTCTCTGCTTGCACTGAAACAATTTGTTTTATAACTGCTTCCCTTGTAAACACCAAGAATTGTTATGCTGGTTCTACTAAGGCTTTATTCAGAAGCAACTCCATTTTTATTCTTTCTTCTTTTTCTTACTGACTCCACCACCCACACTCTCTACAGCAGTGTTTCTCAACCACCGGTCCGTGGACTGGTGCCAGTCCGTGAGGAGTTGAGTGCCGGTCTGTGCTGGTCCATGAGAAATTAATCCCCCCACAAAACAATTTCGAGCTGGTGGGAGCCACCACTGTTGGGAACTCTCTGGAGCTCATTTCTAGGCAGGCAGCTTTCGCTGCTGAGATAACATTCATTTCAAGGAAGCCAAATGATGGTTATCCCAGCAGTGAGGGCTGCCTGCCTAGAAATAAGCTCTGGAGAGCTCCCAGTGGCGGTGCCCCCTCCCCAGCTTGAAATTGTTTTAGGGGCAGCCTGGGGGTAGGGGTGAGCAGGGGCGACCCCTTTACTAACTGCTGGTCCGGGAAACTGCACACAAAGAATGTACCGGTCCATGACTTCAAAAATGTTGAGAAACACTGCTCTACAGGATCCCCATAGGGGGAAACATCCAGTAGCATCCGGTGAGAACAGCAACAGGGGTGGGGCAGCAAAAGGCACCTTTAAAAATAAACCAACAGGTGCTTATGAGCATTAGGGCAGCACCTGCAAGCTGCCGCAAGCAGTGGTGCTTCACCTGGAATCCTGCACAGAGCAGTGGCTCCTTGCCCAGTATGCCTGCAGGGTGGCGACATGGCCCTGACCTCTGCGCACGCATGGAAGCTCCACACAAGCTTAGAGGCCACGGCCATGCCACTGCCCTGCAAGGATTCCAGGTGGAGTGCCGCAGCTTGAGCCAATGTGGATGTGCTGCCCTAATGTTGGTAAGCACCTGTTGATTTATTTTTAAAGGTGCCTCTTGCCAACTCACACCCACCCACCCCAGCCAGCACTGCCCTCACCGGCTACTACCGCAAACATGGAAACAACAAAACACCAAAGAGAACTAGATAGAATACAAGAAAATTCTAGACCAATAAATGAAGGCATTAAAATGACTTGCTGTAACTAAAGAAAGTATATCCGTTTCCAACGGAAGGAAGACTGAAGATGTGTCCTTAGGGACACTCTAAATGGTGCTAAAGATTTTATTCATCATTCTTTCTATTTCATTTAGGTCAGAATGGCTTCGAATTTCTGCTCCAAACAAGAAATGATGATCAGCTTAATGGTAAGGAAGATTGTTTTCTCCTATTATTTCTCCAAAGCTTGAGGACTCCTTTATTGAATTTCACAAACTGCAGGTACACTTTCCAACAACAAACTAAATAACATTCCAGAATTCTCTGTCCAGATGACTCATGAAAATAAGCCAAGCCACATTCCAACTATAATACTGTTCTCAACATTTATGTACAAGTTTTACTTCTGTCTTTTGCAACTGGGGATAATAACAAGCCTAGTTAAGATCAAGAGGAATGTAGACAGTGGCCAGATTTGGATGTAATGCAAAACCAGAGTAAAACAAGGCAGAGGTTGGAGCTCCATTATGTCCAAATGCGTGCAACCATGTTTTCAAGCTGAAAGTGACCTGCAGTTTGACTCGCCAAACTCTAATTTCCATTTCAGAGGTTTGGCCTCCAAAGCCTTTCTATTTTTGAAACAAAGCAGTTGGGGGACCAGCCTTTTCCCCCTGTGGGCACCTGTGTGGTCCCTAGACTTACTCATGAGAAGGGCCGGGCAGCAGGATCAGCATTGACCCAGTGAAAGGAGCAATTCAACATCTGTGATTATGTTGATTGCTCTAATAATGTGCGATGACAGAACAATCCCTTCTCCCACAGATTGCTCTCTCACGAGAATGTCAGGCCATAGGGGCAGGATGGCAGATGCCACCCAGCCAGGTTGCTCTATACAAGCTAGCAGCAGGGATGGGTACATCTCCAACAACTCTCCCTGTCTTGGTGACCACCGCCAAGAAGCTGTGAAAGTATGCCCTCTGCCAGCCCATCTGCCCACTTGGACATGTCCACCCTAGCATGTGTCCAGAAATTGTGACCCCCACTTTCTGGCAGTCGTTGGAAATTGGGGGTCCCCTCTCCTGCAATTCCCCATGGTGGCAGATCTGCATACAGCATTACACTGGCCAACTGAGAATTTTGAAAGACAGTAAATATCTGTCCCTGCACTCGGTGTTCCCTCTGTCCAAATACGCAGCCAGGCTCTGACACATGGAACGTCTAAATATCCTTGGGGTCCATACCAGGCTTTACAGGGGAGGAAGGGGTTGCAATGCCAAAGTTCTATCATTAACAAGAAAGAATGGGGGCCCCACCCGTGGGCCCCCCTTTATTGGGTCAGCTCAATCCATGAGCACGCAGTCCAATGGAAGACCAAGGGTGTTCAACCCAATGGTCCTCCCCAGTAGACCGGCCTTTTCATGAGAGTAGTAGTGCACCAACAGCATGCTGCCCGGGGAACAGGAGTGTGGTTTGTTCTGCATGGACTGGTTTCATCTGCCCCACCTTTCCACCTCTAGAGTAGGCCATGGCTAACATCATTATCTTGCTATAGAAGTTCATAGAACAGAGAACAACTCAAGCAACCCAGAGAGACCCTTCTTGCCCTCTCCATAGTGGTACAACAGTCCCTGCAGCTAATAACACTGGGTTGTGGCTCATGAATATATTTAGGATTGTAGCCTTTGTGAGTTGTAATAGGAGAGACTCAATATTCAATTTTAAAATGTCTGGCTTCAGAAAAGCAAACACCTTTCATAGGAATAATTATGATTATGCACACTAAAACCCAAATGTATATTTTCTCTGCTTTTTTATTTACAACATAAAGCGCTTTCCCCAGTAAATCAACAAATATGAGTATTCATGTCACCAAGTGCTGATGATTAAAAATAATTACTTTAATGGTAGCTGGCCTGGTGCCAAACATGATTAGGGGCTGCGTTTCAAGCATGATAGTAGATAATTTACATTTCCTTTCAACCAATTCCAAACTACTCTTAATGGATTCTATTTTAGTTTTTATGAATTAATAGAAATTTAGTGTCCTAGCCTCTATATTATAGTCACAATTTGCTCTCACAGCCACAGAACTGTCTAGAAAAAGGCGACAGCCTATCCAAATCACACCCAATCCACTTATCCTCTCCCTGCCCCTCCCAGAAGCCAATGTCCTTTCTTTTGCCCTTAGAATTAGACAAAAGAGACAAATTCAGAAGGAAAGCTTTTCTTAGCTAATCCTAGCCACATAGGAAAAAAGTATCCAGGCATGGGATATTTGGTTGCTAGATTCCATTTACACAGACAAGGTGGGTCAGATAGTTCTTTTTCAAAATCTCTGGGAGATCATTGAGGCTTGAAGACATAACTAATCCTTGAGTAAATGTTGGTCAAGCACATGATATTTCCTGAACCACTTGCATGCATATATATCTCTCCCAGATTATTTCAGCCACAATTAACTAATGGGAAATGAGACTGTTAAGAGGCAGACTGTTTCCCCTTACAATAAACACTCTCATCCTATGTTTCTCCCTCCACAGGCTTTGGGATCAGCCAACTAAAGCCTACGCCAGATGTGATCACTTTTAGACATTAGATTATTATCAGTCAGGAGCAGGACTCTTTCTGTGGTGGCCCCTGAATCATTGAATTCCTTCCTCAATGAGGATACAATGGAAATTTCTCCCTGGTCTCCTTAAAGTTAGGTCAAATGCTGACTATCCTACAGAAATTTTGAAAACTGAGGCTTTGGCTTTTTGCTCAGACTGCTGATGTTTTGCTGTCATTGGTTTTCAGATGTTTTTTGTTTTTGTTCTGATTTTTAGATGGCATATCTGTTTTTAACACTTGTATGTGAATCTCTTTGACAGTATTCCTGATTACAATTGGTTCCCTTAAGACATATAGGGGAAACAAAAATCTGAACTAGCAGCTAGGGGGCAGAGAGATACTAGGCCAATTCACATGGTCATTTAGGGGTGGGTTGGAAGGCTAGAGAGCTCCTACCCCAGTAGCAGCAGATGATCAGAAACCTCTTTAGGTCAGAAACTCAGAAAGCACACAATTAAGCCAGACAAGACATCCACTGCTGAACTGAAAGCTGGAAGCATGGAAAGTCCAATTGATGTGAATTCGGTTCATCCCTGGGTCCACCTTTTAGCCAATCAAACAGACTCAGTGGGAAGATATTTGAGGCATTTATTGCACTGCAGTTGCAACAGGTAATCAGAGGGCTTTACGCTCTCAAACTGATTACAAATTGGTTATAGGTGCATCTTACATTTATACAAACAATCTGAATGATGCTGATACCCTAGACATAGTATATGTGGCAACAAAATGGTGGACTAAGTATCTAGTACGCATGCGAATGATTCATTGTTCATCTGGTGATCACTCCTTATTTGGTTACATCCTGTTTTCTTAACTGTCAGCAAAAGAACAATGAGAATCTTGTGAGAACCAAGTTTCATAGATACAATTTAGTGGAGAGAGATAATGACGTTGATCATGAGAGGCCGTGATGGCTCTGAGCTGAGCTGGGGTTACTTTAAGTCAAACTGAGGTTTTCTAATTAAAATGGAGTTACTTTGGTTTTCTAAAACACATCAATTCCCCCCTGAAACACTAGATCATCCTGAATCTTCAGGATGTCTTAATTAAAGTTTGTAAAGGTACAGCTATATGTATGGGTCTTATACTATGGCGAGGTTTAAAGGTTCCCATAAACACCTGGATCAAAGCTGGAATGCACCATAAGCAGCAACATGTGATTATCGATAAAAGGAAATACATGCTATAACTAGAATTATCTTCTTTGCTCATAAATCAATAGGCTCTCCATATTAGTTAAATGAAAGTTCTAACTGTTTGGAAACACCAACAATAGCTCCTTCCAACACACAAACTTCTAATCTTGGAAATATAGTTCTGTGTTTTGTGTAGCTAAAGGATTTGGGACATATGTGGTTTTGGGATGCCTTAAGCATTACAGAAATAATAGGTGCTGAATGGGCTGTACATATGGCAATGAAACTAGATACATTGCATACAACATCCTAGAGCTACAAACATAATTAGTATAATTCTATACATCACACACATATCCTTAACCACCCATATCTGGCATGATTCGATATAGAGAAAAAGTTTTACACATAACAGCAAAGTGTACATATAAAGATCATACAACTTATAGCAAGCAACATTATTTTAAACCATCTTTTATCCCAAATAAAGTATAAATAACAGTCTTGCATTGTGGAACCAGATGCTTCTGGTGATTAATGGGTTATCAGCTTGTGGAAAGCGATAGCAATGACAAGTCATGTACAATCACATTGATTAAATACAAGTGTCTATAAAATTGCAGGTAAAGCTTGGGCTAGCTTAATGTCTTAGAGCACAAAGGGATCAGTAACTTGGGGATAGGTGCAGACTTGCAGGTAAATGCTCTGGTTGAAACAATGAGATGATTGGCACAATATGTAAGTGAAATAAATAAGGAAGTGAGGTCTATGTCCTTACAGCACAGGAGATAGCAGGGTTTTCAACATAATGACAGTACATAGTCACTACAAGAAAGTAATATAAGAAAGTGGTGTAAATCATCAACTCCCACCCCCCTTAGTGTCCTCTAAAGTCTGTCATGGCCAAAAAGGAAGCCATGGAAAGCTTTAGAATTCAAAATCTAAAAGTCCTTGGTAAGAAAAATATTTTAGTCCTTCAGCTGAGAACCAAATGCTCTTGTACAACGTTGCAGGATTTTGGCTATCCTGGATGTTCTCTGATCTGTGTTGTTTTGGCTTGTTTGGCTAGTGTTCATAGACAAGCTTGAATGTTCATGTGTTTGGGAGCCTTGACTCCCCCCCCCGTTTTTGGGCAATCTGAAATAGTGTCCTTGGCAAGGTATCTTACCCAGGTAGGATGGTTCCAGGGCTTTACAGCTTGGGGAAATGATGTTGCATGTATGACTCCAGAGAAAAGTGAACAAATTGGCTTGCTTGTTTGTTATCAGGCAGTCTTCAGCACTTAGGAGCAGGAAGATGAATTTTGCATTAAGCCCTCTTCCTCAAACACAGGACGGGGTAGCAGATGGACGTTCTGTCACCATTGGGTTGGATTGGAAATGCAGATAGGGACTGCCCTCTGGTAGCTGCTGCTGCTGATGGTTAGTTTTCCTGGGTCAGTGTTGATGTCCTCTGGAGACTCCCTTGGGATCACATTCTGGCGATGGATCCAGGTATTCCTTCGATCTGGGGAAGACCAATCCTTCTCAGAAAGACAATTCAAGGCACTGTTGGTTGCAAACCTGTTTACTTGAGAGAAAGACAGGCAAGTGAGTTGCCAATTCCCTCCCCCTCCCCATGTAGGGACAGCATCCTGAGACTAAGTCTCTGGGTGCCAACCGTCAGTACAAAAGGAAAATCAAGTTTTCAAGACAAATAATACAAAGGATGGATAAAACCTGAGGCTATTTTCAATTTGGTCTTTTGGCATTTTTTCTTTTCTCCAATTTATATTTTTGTTTCCCTGCTTGCCCTGGACCCCTCTTCCCCGAAGACCAGAACAGGGGATGATGTCCTCATTTAGGGCTTGGTGGCTTATGTTGTAGGCTGGTTTCTGATCACGAGAACAAAACAGCAATCCTGGGCAAAAGCAAAGCAATAAAGTCAAAAAGAAAAGGGCATTCACATTTTTCACCCCCCTTGTGAGTTTGGGGTTTTGAGGAGGCATTAAAGCCTTTCAGGTCAAGCATAGTCACTGCTAACAAAGTCCAGTTTCCATGTGGCATCTCACATTCTCTTCTGTATCCTGTTCTTCCTCCTTACAACAACCCTGTGAGGCAGGCCAAATCATTTGAGTGGCAGGCTCTGTGTTGCCCAGCAAGTGTCATGGCTGAATGAGGGTTTTGGACTCGGGTTTCCCTGGTCCTAGTCCAGCACTCTAACCACTGCACCACGCTGGCTGACAATCATACTTACAGGCCTTTGTCAGGGCAATCAATCTCCATCCAGTATAACTGACTTCATCGTCAGTAACATCTGGCTTTGGGATCTTCATCTAGGTCACGTGTAGATAGTTGTGGTGTTGCAGTTCTCCATCTTTAGCCTCATAACTTAGCAGATGACCAATGAGTACTTTGTAGGGTAACAATATCTTCAGGGGGAAAACCTATATAAGAAAGAAACAGTCCATGCCTCCAGGGAAAATACTATACCTTGATGGAATAGGATTGAGACTTCTGGACGAGGCCTAATGTCTCATGAAGCAAAGTAAAGTGTCCCTTTTTACAGGCCTCTTTAGTAAAAGGTGTTATCAGAAAAATTGTCCATAATCTTGCAGAGAGGTGAAACCTGTGATAATAAAGTCAAGTCTCTCATCAGGAGCTGTGAAAACAGGGTATGGGTTTCACAGTAACACACAAAGCTTGATCCTTTCAAACTGGGAAGTCTTCTAGGTAAAATGCAAATCAGTACTTTGGAACTCCCTTCTACTTGCAGGAGTGGCAAAACAAAATTCCTTTCATCAAGTCGCATATCTGGGATCTGGAATTTTAAGATTCAGCTACTGTGAAGGCAAAGCAGGGCTAGTGGATGAGACAAATTTAAAATTTAAACCTTAGACCATTTGATCATTATCTCTCAGTTTACATCAAATTCAGCTAGCAGAAATATTGCATAGATTTTTCAAAAACATGACAGTAATACAATTAGACTAATTTATCTTAAAATCCATTTTTCCTTCTCACCCACAATTAACTGGCTAGAACACAAACTGCTTTACAGAGAACCTCTTTCCCCCTCCCATCTGGAAATGGGCGGAGTTGTCATTGTTCATCAGGGATCAGCTTTTAGTTGTGAGAAAGAATTTGGAAGGGAAACTTCCAGTTTAAATTTTTGAGCTCACAGAAAATAGGTAAGAGACCATCTCAAGGAAATCAGTAAACATAACATATAAAGGCTTATGATACTCAGTAGTGGCAGAAATATCACAATCAACTTGATATAAGAATGAATGAAATAGAGCTTGGTCTTATGCCTAATGCATTTAGCCATAAGCAGCACTTTTGCAGAGGTGGGAAGATTCAGCCCTCCAGCTGGGCAGCTGGAACCGTTGAAAGTTCCCCCTGTTGCTCAGGCCATGACCAATTTTATGTTCAATTAATATAATAACTGCTAATTTTGGAATTCAATGTCAGAGCAAGTTTGGTCTGGAACAGTTTACAGAAAAAGACATGTCACTAGTATAAATACATTCACAAATACAACAGAACCTCATCTTCACAGAGATGAGTTATAAGATTGATGTGGGGTTGAATTCCTACACAGAACCAGAGCTTTGGGCTCCCGCTCAGAAACATGCAGAGAGAGAGAGAGAGAGAGAGAGAGAGAGGCTTGTCTTGTGTATTTCACAGAACAAAGGACTAAACAAAAGAAATTCCATGAGTCACGGAGAATTTTATAACATTTTCAATATGTTAGCCATACACTCAGTTAAGAAAGTAGCTTAAATAGAAAAAACTTATCACAGTCATCTAAGAAACAATCTGTAATTCCATATTACCTCTCCACATCACAACTTACTTACTGGTTCCTTTCAATCAATTTTCTTTTTTTGTTTAACAATCTTCCAACCAAAATCCTTTCATGTCTCCTTATAGTCTTTTCTCACAGAACTTCAACATGTGCATTCCTCCAAACTCCATTTTCTTTCCTCTTTTACAACTGCCAGCAGTTGAAGAGAGAGGTGAGAAAGAAAAAAGAAAAGAAAAAGAGAACAAAAGCAGTCTTTGTTCGGAGAAACTTTTTTCAGCAAGAACAGTGTTATCTTTTGGCTTGGTTACAACGGGACAGCAGCAAGAATTTAGACTGTTTGCAACACAAGGGCAAAGCTTGGAAGCAGCTTGGAAACAGAACACAGAGACAACATGATTTTTGCAAAAGACATTCTTTCCTCTTTAATACTTTCTTCAGACCCCTCGTTCTCCATAGCATATTGGAAAGGAGAAGCTGCTTGGAGCATGATGGTAATACATTCGGTGGGGGGGTTTCTTTGGTGGGCCTGCGCATATTGGTGTTATTAAAATTTACCGGCATGTGTATAAAACAAAGGCAAGTGCAAAAGGATGTCATTTTCGGGGCCAGGAGGCCTCTGACTCAAGTTCATAGTGGCCAAACTTCCATACAAAGGCGTTTCAAAACATGCTGTCTAAGAGCACTCTTTTCTCCCGTGAGAATCACCCAATTCTTCAACACACACTCCAAAGGTGTACATGAAGTCCGTTCAGATTTCGTGTACTTGCTATTTCTACTTCCCATAGCCCCCCCTTAGTTTGCTCCTTCGCGAGCTGCCCCTATTTGGGCTCTAATTTGCCGCTCCTCGGGCTGCCCCTATTGGGCTGTCTATATTTGACTCTAAATCACCCCTGCTTGGGCTGTAGGCTTAAGTTAGCCCCTCCTCGGGCAGCCCCTGCTCAGGCTGTAAATTTTCCCCCCCTGCTTGGGCTGAAAGTTTGCCCCTCCTCGGGCTGTAGTTTCCCCTCACCCCTGCTCGGACTGGGTACTCACCAAAAGACGTCTTTGGATTTCACTCTCTCACTCACTCACTCTCTATCTGTTCAGACTTTCATTCACTCTTGCCTCGATTCCCAGATGTGGCGCGTTGTAACGACTGGCGCGTCCTGGGCCCATGAGAATCCTCCACAGACAAAACGCTGTGAGGCGCGCTGGATCTCATTGTTCCGTGACGGGTCAGACTGTCCACCCAAGTCACATCCGAGTCATGGCACCAAATTGATGTGAATTCGGTTCGTCCCTGGGTCCGCCTTTTAGCCAATCAAACAGACTCAGTGGGAAGATATTTGAGGCATTTATTGCACTGCAGTTGCAACAGGTAATCAGAGGGCTTTACGCTCTCAAACTGATTACAAATTGGTTATAGGTGCATCTTACATTTATACAAACAATCTGAATGATGCTGATACCCTAGACATAGTATACGTGGCAACAAAATGGTGGACTAAGTATCTAGTACGCATGCGAATGATTCATTGTTCATCTGGTAATCACTCCTTATTTGGTTACATCCTGTTTTCTTAACTGTCAGCAAAAGAACAATGAGAATCTTGTGAGAACCAAGTTTCATAGATACAATTTAGTGGAGAGAGATAATGACGTTGATCATGAGAGGCCGTGATGGCTCTGAGCTGAGCTGGGGTTACTTTAAGTCAAACTGAGGTTTTCTAATTAAAATGGAGTTACTTTGGTTTTCTAAAACACATCACTCTGAAGGTCTAGCAGGGCCTTCCTAGCACACTTTGCACTGTCAGTAGATTGGAAAGTTTCAGTACATCAGCAGCTGCCCTCTGATTGGCCACAAAAGAGCAGGAGGCAGGCCCAGCCTTGCTGAAGCCACTCCAACTACAGGAACAGAGTGTGCTTTGCAGATTGGTGCACATTGGTGGTGAACCTTGGGATAAAATTCCAGGTGGAATTTCACAACTCGCACTGGGCAGGGATGAGGAGCTGGGACTGGTTTTTAAAGTGTTTCTTCCCCCCTGCCCCAGCAGCAGCCCCCACTGAAAAGAAGGTAGTCCTCTCCATTTTCTGGGACTGGTTGCTGCCCCCAATGTGTTTCACTTGCCACCACCATTGCCAAAGTGGAGTTTCTCTCCATGTGGAGTTGCTCTCCAGCCTTCTGTCAGTCGCCAGCACAGCCATTATCAGTAAAGGGGGGAAAGATTCCTTCCTCCTGCAGTCCTGCCTTCTCCTAATAAGAGTAGCAGCAGCAGCCTTATTGGTTCTTTTGGAGTTCCATCTCTTGCACTCCTGCCCCCTCAGCATTTGAATGCAAATGTAGAATGATAGATAAAGCTATGTGGAGGAGCTGAATGGAAGGTGGTAAGTAGTTGCCAGACTTGTCAAAGAAAGTAAACAAAAATCTTTATCTGTGTGATTCCTTCCCCTTGTTTAAGACACTGTGTGTCTCTCTCCCCCGCCCCCCCTGAACTGTGTATGTGCATTTGAAAGTCTGTATGTTTGTGTTTCTTCCCTATCTACCTCCTGTCCCGTCTGGGGCGGGGGGGGTGTGAGAGAGAGAGAGAGAGAGAGAGAGAGAGAGAGAGAGAGACTCTTTCCCCTCCAAAGAGTTTTGCTTGCTTGCTTGCTTGCTTGCTTGCTTGCTTGCTTTATATATACCACCCCTCCTAAAATGGCTCATGGTGGTCTACATTAACACCAAAAACACATAATAAAACAATTAATTTTAAACCAGATTAAAATTAAAATAAAAACTAGATATTAAAAGCCAGGCTAAAAAGATGAGTCTTTAAGGCTCTCTTGAAGGTCTCCAAGGAAGATAATCCTTTCATGTCTATGGGGGGAGCACATTCCACAACCTAGTGGCGACAACTGAGAAACCTAATCCCAGGTCACCACCAGATAAACCAGTGGCACCTGAATATGGACCCTTCCTTATGATCTTAATGAGTGGTGGGGATCTTGTAGAGAAAGGCACTCTCACAGATAACCTGGAACAAAGCAATTCAGCCAGTTCAGGGTTCTGTACATATTCTTCCTTCCCACTTCTATTCTCACACAATCCTTTGCAGCATGTTTAGAGAAGAGTGAGCATGTCTCACCTAAACAGAACAGGAAAGGATTTCCCTTTACACTTTCTTCTGGTGGGTGTGGGGAGGGGAGAGAGGGAGAGGTTTTAAAACTCTTTAAACAAGTTGTTCTGGTAAGAACTAATCTGCCTACTTTCCTTTCACTATCCCTACAACTGATCTAGATTTGGTCCAAATCAGGCAGTTCACCCACATATGTCTCAAACATTCACGCATCTGCCATCATGAATCAGGGTGTGTGGCATCATCACTAACTATGCCTTTGAGGTGTCCCTATGTGTCCCTACAACTGTACCAAATTTGGTCCAAATTGGTTCCCATTTGCACCTCAAATGTTCACATGTCTGCCATCTTGAATTGGGGTGGATGGCATCATCACAAACTACACCACTGAGGTGTCCTTTTGTGTCACTCACTACATCTGCCCCAAATATGGTCCAAATTGGTTAACTGGCCCACAAGTTAGCCCACTTGCTCCTCAAATGTTCACATGTGTATCATCTTGAATTGGGCTAAACGACATTATTACAAATTATGCCCTTGAGCTATCCCTATGTGTCCCTACAGCTGTGACAAATTTGGTTCAAGTCGGGTAGGCAGTTCACAAGTTAGTCCACTTGCATCTGCCATCTTGAATTGGGATTGATGACATCCTCAGAAACGACACCATTGAAGTGTCCCTGTGTGTCACTCACTACAACTGTAGCAAAATTGGTTCAAATCAGTTAGATGGTTCACAAATTAGCCCACTTGCACCTCAAACATTTACGCATCTGCCATCTTGAATCGGGGGGGATGACATCATCATAAACCATTGAGATGTCCCAATGTGTCTCTACAACTGTACCCAATTTGGTTCATATTGGTCTAGGCATTGCAAAGTTGATAGAGGGGACACACCCACCAACCAATGGGAGGGGAGAGAGAGAGAGAGAGAGAGAGAGAGAGAGAGAGAATGTCAGGTGATCTCATAAGCTTACTTCCCTTAAGGAAAGTAGGCTAAAAATCATTTTCAAAGCAGTACAACAGGGTGCCAAGTATAAGCCAAAACTGTTGTACAGTAGTAGTGAAAAACAACCAAAACCAAAAAGACAATAAACTCCCCGCCCCAACAATATACCTTCTTGGAGGAAATTAGTCACTATAAAAATATTAAAAGCTTTTAAAATAATAATAATAAGAAATGTTCTAACAAAATGTATCTGTTTCTCCACCCTCCCCTTTTAGTTTACCATGTGCTGGCTGTCGGATCTGAAGATACTAAACTGCTTATAGTTCTAATCTGGCGGGGGAGGGAGGGAAGTGTGTGTGTGTGTGTGTGTGTTTTCTTGTGCCTTTGCTTTATATTATTATTATTAAAATATTTATATACTGCTTTTTAGCAACAAAGTTCTCAAAATGATTTACATAGCAGAATATATGAAAAAGGTTTGTTATCCCAATGTTTCTCCTTATAATATTTCTGGATATTTTATTTTGTTATGTGCTTGTAACAGTAGCTTACACGCGCACACGCGCGCGCACACACACACACACACACACACACAGAGTCTTTTTAAGTTTGTAGTGGATTAAAATACCTCAACTTCTTGAAAGTAGCTTCAAAGATTACTAAAAATGAACATTAAGCATTTCCCCCTCCTCCACCTCAAAAGTACACCTTTTAAATATTTTTAATGCACTTGCTTCAAAATAAGGCTTTGAAAATCATATCACAGGGAATTCATTTTAAAAGCTAGCTTGGCCTTAAAATGCTTGCTTATCTTTAAATACTAACAAATTGGGATAACTCCATGTATGCCATTCTGCTGTCCAGTCTGAATTCAGATTGGTGGATATATAGACCTAAACTGTAGATATGTGCACTAAGAAAATTTTTTGATTCATTTCAAATTTGAATCTAATTCAAAAAATGTGTTTCAAATTCCAATCAAATTCAAATTTGGTCCAAAAATTCAATTTAAATTTGAATCAAATTTGAATCAAATTTGAATCAAATTTGAATCGATTCAACCCTGTTTGGTGCCCTTTTTTTAGCTAATCAGTGGGCCTGAATGGTTATTTAAATGTTTTAAATGTGCTAAACAGCTCTCAAATAGATTTTGAAAATTCAAATCAAATTGCCCTTTAAGGGGTGATTCGATTTGAATTTGAATCATTTAAATCACCCAGGTTTGAGTTAAATAGATTTGAATTCAAAACAATTTACACATCCCTACCAAACTGATAGCAAATTGGTGGCTTTTCCTTCTGTTTGACATACACTATAGTCACATATGCTTTTGGCTTAAATGTAGTTCATAGAAGGGATCAAACTGGGCTGCTTGCTGCTGTGATAGTTGTAAAAATTTAGTTAAATTAGCTTCTGAGTTTACATGCTTAGGATTGGAGTGCAGGTGCCTAAAAGTAAACATAATTATTAGGGATGTGCATAAAACCAGCTTGGCCTGTTTGGTTCGAATTTGAACCCATTTTAAACCAGGGAAGCTAGGTTCAGTTTTGGTTTTGCTCATAACCACCTACCCCAGCTTGGTTTGAATTTGAACCCAATTTGAACTGGTTCCAAAAAGGTACTACATAGGCTATAATGGAGATTCAAACTGGCCCATTATTCCTTATGCAGAGCACCTAGGGGCACAAAACCAGGGTGGGTGGTAGGCACCCAGAGGTACCAACTACCACCCAAACCCTAAAGCAATCAGAAACTCCTGATATTTTTAATGATTTTTTTAAATATTTTTTCCAAATGTTGCATTATTCCCATAAGGAATAATGGGGATTTGAGGCAGCCCCATTCCCCCCTTGGCGTGGGGGTTCCTGGGCACACCAAAGTGGGTTTGGGGACACAGCAGGTTGTGCCACAACTCCCCCCAGGGAACCCCAAGCCATTGGAGTTTATGGTTTTTCTTTCAGGATTTTTTTGTTTGTTTCTGGCCTCTTTAACACACTAACGGTCTGTCAGAGTGGATTCTTAGGATATGTCTCTGTGTGTGTGTGTGTGTGTGTGTGTGTGTGTGTGTGTGTGTGTGAAGTTCTTCATAGGGATACATCGAGAGAACTCATACAGCAACCAATAGTCCAATTTGTATTTGGACTTGCTGCTGTATGAGTTCTCTCAATGAATCCTTAATATGAAGAACTTTTCATACATCCGTGTGTGTGTGTGTGTGCGCGCACACACACACACACACACACACACACACATACACACACACCAAATAATCCATTCTGATAGACTGTTAAGAGGCCAGAAACTAAAAAAATTCCTGGGGGGGAAGCCATAAACCCCACCGGCTTGGGGCTCCCTGGTGGGAGTTGTGGCAGAATCTGCAGTGCCCCCAAACCCACTTTGAGGTGCCCAGGAATGGGCCGGCTGGGCTGCCTCAAATCCCCATTGTCCCCTATGGGAGAAATGCAAAAAGGCAAACATATTTTTTTAAAAAATCACTTAAAATCACAGGAGTGTCCAATTGTTTGGGGGTATGAATGAGCCAAATTCATAGAGAAGTATTGATCCAGACTCTTGCTCTACCTCCTTACTGTGATCCACAAGATTTCTTCCTTCGTTCAATTCAAGACATAATCCCTATGCTTTTCTTGCTGGGAAGAATAGAGGTGTCCTAGATATTTGGGGATTTATGATATCCCAGAAGTGCCTGTTTGGAACTGTAAAATGGTAAATCATAGGATCTGCAAATAGTTCATTAAGACATCCATGAATATTACAGATCTTAATTAAAATGCACATATGACTACAAAATATGAATATTAACACATGTTCAATAATGTGGAATATATTAGATATGGTTGTTTAGGGTTTTGTTTTTTACGCATTGTTATTGTGAAGCCCGTAGAAGTTGACAGAGCATTACTGCTGTAAACTGAGGCTCTATCTTTCTTCATTTTTCCCACCCAACTGTTAAAACTTCTAGCAGCTTCCTTGAACTGCCCCATCAATCTGTCTGACCCTGACCTTAAGAGATTTCTGCATGGGGTGAAAGGGTGTTTAAATCTGTATGTCCAACTAATCCTTTGCTTCTGCTGAGCTCCCCCCAAAAAGGGTACCAATTAGTGCCCATTGTGATTGTGTTTTGTGTGATGTGTATGCAGTTGGTTTGTCATTGGCTGGACAGAGGTTGTCAACTGATTTTCCATAGCACTTGCATAAAAGCAACGTATAAGTTACTTTCCATTTAGAGAAGTTCTGAGCCACTGATCAGGAGCTGAAAAGTTCCTTTCATATTATTAAATTCCCATGTTATCCTATTCAGTCTCCAGATAATGCTTAATAGACCTGTTCTGAAGTTGGTTGGTTTTTTCAGATTCCCTCCCACCCGCCCCATCTAATTCAGAAGACAGTGTTGCATCACCTTGCCCCTGGATTGGAGAGGGACCCTAAAGACTACATCCATGGACACAAATTTTGGTAAAGCATCAAACAGCATATTTTAAAAGAAACACCAAACTATTAAACACAATGTTATGGCTGATCATTTAAATCATGCAGAAGTCAAACAAAAAACCAATTTCCAAAACCTTTAATAACCTGGCCTCCTTTCATACATACATCAAGCCATAAATTTAACAACACTTTCACAGTCACATAAAAGATTGTGAAAGTTCCAGTTATTAACATAACGTCACCACTCTCTACATTGTCCATTTACATTTTTTATAACAGAAACTTATTAACATGGTGATTGATTTTTTCATTGAATAGAAGTTCATGTTGAAAAGGACCAACTCTGGGAGATTAAATCCAAATTATTTCAAGATTCAGGTACTTTTTTGTTTTTGGAAAGCTAAACTTATATCCACCTGTAGGATTTTATTCCAGATGGAAGCCGGAGATGAACAGAATTAAGGCAAGATGATAGCTTTAACACTGACTTCAGAAATAACTCTTTAGGCTAGAAGAGGAATAAACTTATGAATAAATTAGGCATTATAATCTGCATTAGTAATTGTAAACATGAAACTAGAGAACTAGTTTCCTAACACTCACTTTTTTAAAATTCCAATAACAAGTGGGGACCACATAAAAGCACTGAAATGCAATGGTTTGGTACTATTCAGTTCAGTGCTTTGGATGGCCTTCTCCATTCTGATCTGGATATTCATATACAAATATTTGGTTTGTCCAAATATTCATTACTCTACTATAAAGGAGAAGCCCTAAAACATCTTTAATTTCTTCATAGAGGTAGTAGCCCCTTCTGAGGTCATTAGAGGTAGTAGCCCCTTCTGAGGTCATTATGCCCTCAAAACTTTGAATTTTGAGGAGTTTTCTTTATATTTTTAATAGAGAAAGACTGAAGTCACTGGTCAGCTTGAGATATTTGTTTCAAAGGACTCTTTTACCACCTCCTTCAGTATTTCCCACAATCTCCCACATTCCTTCTCTCTTGTCAGTTTCAAGTTACAATTTTGCCATTTAAAAAATAGTGGGGATAAGAAAGGCAAGTAAGAGGGCTTAGAATCAGGGCTGTCCTTAGGGCATGGCAAGCAGGGCGACCGCCCTGGGCCCCACTCTTTCAACCCCTATTAGAATTAACTGGAAGGGGGCCCTGCACTGGCTGATTGGCCCCGAGCCCCGCACCTTGCCAGGGCTCTCTAAGGACGGCCCTGGGCTTATTATTATTATTATTATTATTATTATTATTTAATAATAATAATAATTGATTTCTATACCGCCCTTCCAAAAATAGCTCAGGGCGGTTTACACTGAGAAATAACAAACAAATAAATAAGATGGAACCCTGTCCCCAAAGGGCTCACATTCTAAAAAGAAACATAAGATAGACCCCAGCAACAGTCAGTGGAAGTACTGTGCTGGGGGTGGAGAGGGCCAGTTACTCTCCCCCTGCTAAATAAAGAGAATCACCATGGTAAAAGGTGCCTCTTTGCCCAGTTAGCAGGGATATATATATATATATATATATATATATATATATATATATATATATACCCCTACATATACATATACATATACATATACATATACATATACATATACATATACATATACATATACATATACATATATACACACACACCGCTTTTCAACCAAAGGTTCCAAAGAGGTTTACATAGAGGAAAATAAATAAATAAGATGGATCCCTGTCCCCAAAGGGCTCACAATCTAAAAGGCAAAAGCAAAGTATGCAAGTGTGGTTGTGTAAGGATAATAAGGAATGTTTGATTACAATCTCAAGACCACAGTATCTCTAGGTGCAAAGATGCATGTCTTTTGTTTGTTAAGAACATAAGAACAGCCCTGCTGGATCAGACCCAAGGCCCATCTAGTCCAGCATCCTGTTTCACACAATGGCCCACCAGACGCCTCTTGAAGTCTACAGTCAGGAGTTGAGGGCATGCCCTCTCTCCTGCTGTTACTCCCCTGCAACTGGTATCCAGAGGCATCCTGCCTCTGAAGCTGGAGGTGGCCTAAAACCCTCAGACTAGTAGCCATTAATAGACCTCTTCTCCATGAAGTTATCCTGTCCTTCTGCCAGTTACCAATCCATGTACTTGTCCCCTTATCCCATGACTGCTAAGTTTTTTCAAGAGTCTTTGATGAGGAACTCTGTTCAGGTATGCTGTGTCAACCAGATCACCTTTATCCACACACCTGTTGACATTCTCAAAGAACTCCAAAAGGTTAGTGAGGCAGGATTTACCTTTGCAGAAGCCATGCTGGTTTCTCCCCCAGCAGGGCCTGTTCTTCTATGTGCTTAACAATTTTGTTTATGAGCTTCCTCCCTAATCTGTGCTAGCCAATTCATCAATTTTAATGGGGTGAGAAATGAACGTTTCTACGCTCATTCTGAGGAACATTCCAATGGTTATATCTGAGCAGGAGTGTCTCCTCCCTTAGCAACTGGCGTTTTATGGAGGTCTATTCAGCTAGCTTTTTCCTGCTTTGGGAGGGGCGGCCACATCCTGTTTCAGTTTGCAGACTCCTCAACCTGAAGGCCAACCACAGCTTGTGCTTAATGAGAAGCTCATGCCAACCCATGAAGTGTCATGCCCTCGCTCACAGATAGCAAAGAGGAGTAGGAGGCTGGCAACCCTCCAGCAAGGGAAGAGGCACCTGAAGGGGAGAGCTTGGTTGTCAGGCCGCAGGAGATAGTTGAGAATGATCCGGGTGAAGGTTCAGGACAGGAGGGCCTGTCGGAAGCAGAAGGGCCAGGAACTGGAGGGACTAACTCAGAGCTAGGGAACGAACCACCATTAACCCCCCAAGAGCGGAGACGTGCAAAACACCAACAGCAGGTGCAGGTGCTCAAAAGAAGTCAGCCTCTGCAAGCAACGAGATAAACTCGAATCTCTAGCAGCTGGCCGGGAGAGGAGAGCAATTAAGGCAAGGCCTATAAATCAGCAGGCAGGCAACGAACAAGCCACTGGAAACAATGCATTGGAGGAGTTTGTGCTGCATACCTAGCATTCTGCTACTTGGAATTCCCTGCTTTGTGAGAGGACTCCTGAGACGCAGGTGTTCCCTGCTTGTAACCTGATACTTGAGCAACTGGCTCCCCCGACAGAGATCTGGGACCAGACTTAGAACAGGCAAGCTCATGACAGTAGTGAATGGTTCATGGGAATTATCATCCCATCGTCCCATGCTCTTAGTACATCTGACAGAGGGGTGCTTTCTGTGCATGGCTTTCTGGCAACAGTGTTTTATTTTTTGTCAGTATCTTGAGGAATATGGTCTATATATGTTAAATTAATTTTTAAAACATACCTGCAAAAGACAGAATCAGAAAACAACACTCTCGTCTGGAACAAAATGGCTGTTAGCAGACTAACAAAGCAATGATGCAGTTGGAGCCCACTCTTAACACAACTGGAGACTTCCCCAGTACCATAGTGTATATGTGGGGAAAGGGAGGAGGGAGTGATTTTTGCTGAATCTCCCTGCCTTCAGAGACCTCTGTACCTTTGGAAAATATGTCCCTGAGGACTGCACAACCTTCAGGGACATATTTTTGGAAGACACACAGCAGAGAAGTTCAGCAGAAATCTCTCCCTCCCCCCCCCCCCATCGCATGCACACTGTGGTACTGGATAAGACTCCAGCTGAAGGAAACAGCCTCTCACTGTGTCCTCACTTCATTAGGATTTCAGTCAAGATGCACTTCACATTCTAAGCAAGGTAGTCATCATAGTGAGCAGATAGCTGTGGTTTTGGCTTCAGCATAAGCCTCAGCATAGCCTATCAAAAATGGAATTTCTTGAGCATGCAGGTAACATGGCTCTGGAACCAATTCTTAGATGTCCAAGTACCCATTGTTCAACCAAAGGGTCTATATCAACTCAGCTGCAACATATTTCTGAAACCATGTAATGCGTTCTCACCACCAGTCCTCTGCATTCAATATTAGTGAGCGCATGATTCTATTTATTTTTCTCTCTTTATATGACACTATTAATTCAAGCTTTTATTTCTTAGACTCTCTGTTCCTAGTAGGAGGGCTGAATCATATTTAAGAAAAAGAAAGCTTAATTAAAACCATTGCTTCTGTATGTTTCCCCCTGCAAGATAAACTAAAGACTGCAGCTTGTGTGAGGGACTTTATAAGGAATATTGACACTAGCATGACAGAGCTCATGTTCAACAATTTTAGAGCAAAGGAGTTCATTTCTGATGAAACTGTGTATTTCACTGGGCTGCCTCAAGGGTTCAATCTGGAATCTGAGTGTCAACTTGAATGGTTTTTGTCTTACAGTCTTTAGTATCAAAGACTAAGAGATGTCTTCTGCTCTACCCTTGCAACCTAACACTCTCCATGAAGTTCCAGGCTCCATGTCAGCTCCTGAAAGATTATGGGAGCAAAGAACTACACTGGGTTCAAGGCAGATTTGAATAAACATAAGCACGGACATTTTGAGCCAATGCAAATATAATGGGGTTGGGGTGGTGTCCCTTATCTGTAACTAAGAGATCAGATGCAGGTTATGGGATCACATGCTCCTTCCTTCTCTATCTTTCCACTCTTCGCCCATTGGCTTTCATTAATAATAATAATAATAATAATAATAATAATAATAATAATAATAATTCGATTTCTATACCGCCCTTCCAAAAATGGCTCAGGGCGGTTTACAAAGAGAAATAACAAATAAGATGGCATTACTGTTAAGCAGCATATTTTCCACACCATTAATTGCTGCTAAGACTATCTACCGTTAACAATGATTTGAAATCCATTTTTTGAAGCGTTCTCTTAACTTTTCACTCAACTAGTGGGTGCTCCTCCATCTGGGCATGGAAGATCCCTGTGGTGATGCTTAGGCCTCCAGTGCAAATTCTCATTTATAGACAGAAGGGGTCCCTGGGGAAAGGACAGAAGCAGCATATTACTTTCTTTGTGCTCCTTTTGGACTAGCCAGCACTTCTCTTGAGTGAAAACAGGTGGCAAGAGATGAAATTCTAGGGTTTATTGACAAATTAGCAAATCACTGGGTCTAGATGACATCCACCTAAGAATTCTTAAAGTACTCAGATATGAATTTTCTGGTCTTCTTCCAAAAATATGTAACTTCCTGAAATTACCCTCCATACCAGAGAAATGAAGAGTAGTGAATGCAATAGTAATTTTTAAAAGGGGATCCAGGGGAGACCTAGGAAATCACAGGTAGGGGTGTGCAATTCAATTCGCCCTCAAAATGATTCAGGTCAATTCAGGGGTGATTCAAAAATTCAACCCTGAATAAAAACACCCTCAAAATAGAGGGCCCAATTTGAGGTTGAGGAGAATCACCCCTGATTTAACCAGAATCAATTTGGGTGATTCAAACACCATTTTGATGCCTGTTTTGTTGGGAAAATGAGCCTCAAAATGATGCTTTTTTCCACGGAGAGCTGGTCTACCAATTGGGATTGGTGGGTAGACCAGCCCTCCACTCCAGACTTGGCACTTGAGCCCACCTCAGAGGACTGATCTACCCAGATAGAACAGTCATCCAAGGTGGGCTGACATGCCAAGTCTGGAGCAGATGTCTTGTCTACCCACCAATTTCAATTGATAGACCAGCTATCCCCAGAAAAACAGAAGAGCTGGTCTACCAATTGGGACCGGCGGCTAGACCAGCCCTCCACTCCAGACTCCAGGAGGACTGCTCCAAGGTGGGCAGATGCACCAAGTCTGGAACAGAGGTCTGATCTACCCACCAACCCCCACTGGTAGATGAGCTCTCTCTCTGGAAAAACATACCTAAATGGCACCATTTTGCCAGGGACAACTGGTACACCAATTGTGATCAGTGGATAGACCAGCCCTCTGCTCTGGATTTGGCACATCTGCCCACCTCGGAGACCATCCAGGTAGACCAGTCCTCCAAGCCAGTTAGCTTAATGTCTATTTTGGGCAAATCAGTGGAAAGCATAATTAAAGATAGGTTTATCGAGCATAAGGAAGAACAAGGCTTGCTGAAGGACCATCAGCACGGTTTCTGCAAAGGTAAGTCCTGCCCATCAGCTTTCTAGAATATGAGAGGAGTATGTGGATAGGAGTGACCCAGTAGACCCTGACTTGGACTTAAAAGGCTTTGGAAAAGACCCTCACCAAGATATAAAAGGATGGGACTCCAACTGGCTACAGAATAGAAAGTAGAGAGGAATAAATTGGCAATTCTCACAATGGACAGCAGTAAACAACGGGGTCCTCCAAGGCTCTGCATTGGGGCCAGTGCATTTTAACTGGTTCATAAATGATCTCACATTAGGGCTGAGCAGTGAGGTGGCTAGGTTTGTGAACAGAACCAGATTTTTCAGGGTGGTGAAAACCAAAATAGATTGTGAAGAGTTCAGAAATGATATCTCCAAACTTTGTGAATAAGAAACAAAATGGCACATGTGGTTCAATGTAAGTAAGTGTAAACAAACAAAACAATCCTAAGTTCAACTGTATACTGATGGGATCTGAACAGGAAGTTACTAACCAGAAAAGAGATCTTAGGGTCATGGTAGAAAGCTCAGTGAAAATGTCCACCCAGTGAACAGCAATACTGAAAAAGACAAATTCCCTGCTAGGGTATCATTAAGGAAATGGTATGAAAATAAACTGCCCTTGTATAATACTTTTGTACAAATCTGTGATGGGGCCATGCTTGGAATACTGGCTTGCATTCTGCACAGCGCCTCACTGATCCAAGAATCAGCATGTGTGCTGGTTCTTGCAACTCCAAACTCCATATATGCTTCTAGCGAAGGCAGAGAAGCTCAATTGCTACTAAGGATTGTGTCATTGCTCTTGCAACAGTTCATCCATTGGGAATAATGGAAGGATCATCATTACTACTAGAGCTGTGCATGGATCGAGGTTCATGCACAGATACGGTGCTGAACCAGTTCAGACAAGCACCACAGGGAGAAGAGTGGGGAGTGGTATCTTTTTTAAAAAGGAGAGCAGGTCCTGCCTGCTGTCTGCCACTGCATGCAGCTTCCTGCTGCTGCAGCACTTCACCCAAAGTACTCATACGCAGTGCCTGCATGCACATGGCATCCACGCATGCACATGGCATCCATGTGCTGGTGCTGAACACAGGTACTTGGGAGAAGCGCCACAGCAGCAAGAAAGCTACATGTGATTACGGAAAGCAGGTAAGGGCCCGCTCTCATTTTTTGAAAAAAGATACCACTCCCCACCCCATTTCACAGAACCAGTTCGGACCTCATCTGAACTGGTTCAGTGCTAATCCTGTGCACAAATCTCGGTTCGTGGACATCCCTAATTGCTGTAATGGCACAATCCTTAGTAGCTATTGAGCTTCTCCACCTTTACTAACAGCATGGAGAGGGTTTGCAACTGCAGGGAACCAGTGTGTGGACCTCAGCCTTGAATTGGCAGGGCACCATGCAGCATTATTCTGGTTATCTCAGATCAAAAGGATACTGTAGAGCTGGAAAAGATGCAGAAATGGGTAACCAAAATCCGGCTTGGAGTACCTTCCCTATGAAGAAAGGCTAAAGTGCAAGTCTACCAATGGTTACTAGTCCAGGTTCAGAGGCAGCATGGCCCTGGATACCAGTTGCTGAGAAGCAACAGTTGTAGAGGGCTGTTTGCCTACATGTCCCATTTCTGGGGCAGTCAGCCACTGTGGGAAACAGGATGCTGAAATAGATAGACCTTGGTATAATCCAGCAGGGGCTCTTCTGGTGATGCTTCTCTTGTCTAGCAGGCATCAATTTGCAGGAAAAATGAGAAGCTAAATCTCATTTTCTGCTTGGAGGTGTCAGCCGAGTAAGAAGAAGCACCTTCGATGTCTGACCTGGAATCTAGAGGGGTCTGGACAAAATGGTAGTGGACTGGATGCAACTCCCAGGCTGCAGGTGACCATGCCAATTTTACAAGGACCTTTATTGTACTATAAGTAGGAAGAACACATTGTTTTCTCTAACATAATTTAGCCCACATATCTGAGAGGACATTCAATCAAAGGGAGCATTCTGTGGGATGCCTGGTGGTTCAGCCCTTTGAGCAGAGACTTTGCAACAGGCTCTGTTGACCTTCTTGTTACTCCTGCCCAGGATCATGTGACCAAGACAGAACATGTGCGAGTTAGATCAATTGTTTGTTTGTTTCTCTATGTGTGTGTTTACTGAAAGCCAGATCTTTTGGAGCCCTCATTTAATTGTGAATTTATTTTTAATTTAGCCAGTCCAGGTCAGATGAAAAGCAAATGAAAAGACTCCTGGAGGGCTTTCTTTGCTCTCAACTTTTGAGATCTCTGAGATGTAGATTTCCAGCTGTGCCGGCTATAAGTCATTGAAAACTGGCAAACCAGTTTGTGAGCCAGCACAACATGACCACAAGCTTGGCAAGCGACAACTGCTGCCAGATGCCTTTACAATTCCTTTGCTTTCTATGGATTTCAGGCACTTGGAGGAGATCCCCCCCCCTTTCTTTCTTTCTTTTCTTTTCCTTTCTTTTCTTCATTGCTCTTGCTGCTGTTGTTGTTGGAAATACTTTCAAAGTAGAACACAATGTTTTGGGTCACCCAGCCAAAGTTTAACTGTCCTTTTGCAGCGTTGCCAAACTTCCTGTTTTCAGCAAAAACAATTTATTATCATGCTGGTTCTTTAGAACTGAAAGGATTTTCAGGCACAAATTCCCCACCATCCCAACTTGGCTTTTCATGTCTTTTCAAAGAATAAACTTGCTTGCTTCCTTTTAATTATTCTCTCTCTGTGTATACTAGCGCGGAAATGTATTTAAACTCTGGAATTGCTACTAAGGTGCAGAAAGTGTTCTAATGATTCACAAATTTGACAGCCTGTACTTTAAAGAACAGACAATGATTTTTCATGTGCTGCAGAAGTAGTGTGGGTTTCCCCCCCTCAGGTGGTTTGGCAATACCAGCACTTGTGGTTGTTTTAAAGCAAGTTTCAAATGAGCCACAGTTTCAAACCTTTACACTAACTTCTGTTAACAAGTTGATTAATCAGCAGTAAGTAGAGGAAACGATGTGGCTGAATGCTTCTTGGCATATCCATTTCGTCTAATGCAAAGAAAACTGATAGGAAGACTCAGCAGAAAACCATAATTTCAAAACTGAACTTCCATCATGTGCTTCCATCACAGCAGCTGAAAGATGATCCTGCATCAGAGAAGTAGGACACAACTGACTGGCCATGCCAAGCTCTCCAAGAAAGTTTTGTACAGGAAATCTTCAGACTTTTAACAGAATTGGTTCCTGAAAACTGTGGCCAAATTTGGATGTAATGAGCAGAGGTTGGGACTCTGTTACGTCCGAATGCATGCAACCGCGGTTCTGTGGCAAAAGGGACTTGCAGTTTGCCTCACCAAACTCCAGTTTGATCCTTTGGTTTGCAATAAGGTTTGCAGCTGAGACCTGAGGCTTGGCCACCAAAGTGGTATGTCTGAATGTGGACAGCGCCATAACTGCGGTTCTGTGCAATGTTTTGATCCGTAATCATAGAGATGGCTAACACCTGCCTGGGATTGTGCCTGCTCCATGTCTGCAGTGCTTTTTGCTGGCTGCCTCTCTGAGCACTGCCCCTCCTGTCTCTGATGCAGCAATGGAGTTGCACAGCAGCAGGGATGCCACCACATCCCATCCCAAGCTTGTCAGCTTGTTAAGCAGCGAAGTCTCACAGGGGCATTCCCTCCTTCCACTCTGCTCCTTGCTCCACCCTCCTGGCAAGCAGGAGGGAAAGGGGCAGGATGACAGGATGGGCATTTAGTGCATTGCCCCCTGAGAATGATGCAACAGTGATGAATGTCCACAAACATAAGCACTCCAGGTGGCCACATAAGCAGGGCACCCCCCATTAGATGGAAACACTTGGAGTGGGGTACCCAGGGTCAGGTTTAAAAGGCAGCCCCCAACAGAGATTCTTGAACAGCCAATTTCTATTTTTTGAACAAATAAGTTGGGGAAGGGGGTCCAGCCCCTTCCCCTTGGAAGTACCTGTGTGTTCCCTAGGCTTACTCATGAAAAGGGCTAGACAGCAGGATCAGCACTGCCCAAGTGAAAGGAGCAATTTGACATATGTGATGCTGATGGATGCGGATCCTAAGTGGACCACCAAATCTTGAGAGTGTAAGGCCATGGGGACACCCCTTAACAACTCATGAGAAGAACTGCCTGTGGGGACTTTGTGTTGCTAATAATGCATGACGACAAAACAACCCCTTCTCCCATGAACCACTCTCTCTCAAGAGTGTCAGGCCATAGGGGCTCTATATCGAACCAGGTTGTTCTATATACGGAAGCCTCAGGGATGAGTACCCCAGCAACTGCACTCTGTGGCTTGGTGACTGCTGCCAAGTAGCTGTCAATGCACGACCCCTGCCAGCCTGTCCGACTTGTGCACCCTTGCTTGTGCCCTGAAAAGGCCACCTTGCTTTCCTGGGGTCATTGGAAACCGGGGCTCCCCTTTCCCACAATGCCATGTGGTGGCAGATTTGCATACAGTGCAATGCCAGCCCGTATCTGGGAATTCTGAATGAGAGGAGAGATCCATCCCTGCACCCAGAGTTCCCCTGCCCTGTCCCCAAGGCTTCCTGGGGAAGGGAGGCATTAACCGGAGAGTGGGAAGCCCTTGCAAGCAGGCCCCCTTCTTTGGGTTAGCTCAACTCATGAAAGCGCAGTCCAACAGAAGACCAAGGCTTTCAAAGCCTGAGGTCCTCCCCAGTAGACTGGCCCACTCATGAGAGTAGCAGTCCACTGGCCGGAAGCTGCCAGGGGAACAGGAGTGTGGTTTGATCTGCATGGGCTGCTTTTCTGGGGTGAGCCACTGCAAGAGCATCCTAGGTCACGGCGGGACAGGACCCCTCCCCCCGCCACCCGGATCCTTTGCCCTTCCTCAGATACATGTCCCCTTCTAGGAAGTGTTCCCTGTTCCCTTTGTTAAGGGACTGTTAGGAGGCAGGCGGTGCAGTCGCTATAAGAAGGAGCACAGGCATGGCATGGCATTTAGAGGGATTTGAATGTCCTTTCCCTGCCCAGGGCAGGCGGAACATTCCAAAAAGGCCGGATTGCGCTTGGCATGCCCCCTTCAAGATCGTGGCAAATCGCAGCTGCTCTGTTGACATGCTGATGTTTTGCCCACAGTCTGGTGAGGCAAGCACTATGAAGCTTGCTGGGATTGGCCTCGGTGGACCAGGAAGAGGGTGGGGCTCCCCTCTCCTGAAACCGGAGATTGCCAGGCCGTGGTTGGAAGAATGTCTGTGATGCGATTTAGACAGGGGCGTGGCAAGGTTGGAGGGGGCCCAGAGACAAGATTTTAAAATGGGCCCCTCCTGATATATATACACACACAAACACACTTCACAATATATAGTGCACTCACACTCACATCCCCATTATGAATACGGTGAATATCCAGTTCACATTGAATCTAGTTTTTTTACTCTCTGCTCCTGCCGATCTCCAAGAGACTCAACATAATTCATAGGGGGTGCAACATGGGCAGGTGGGGAGTCATGTGATGTGCCTCTGGGGGGCCCCTCGAGGCAGTGGGGCCCCAAGACAACTGCCTCCCCTTGCCTAATGGTAGTTACACCCCTGGATTTAGAGTTTGAAATTGAAAGCGTGGGTTCGTCAACTTCCGGTTTCATGTGTTACGTGCAAAGGGGGTCAGAGTCTTAAGTCAACATGACTTCATTCGAAACCTATTTTCCCATATCAATGAGACGTTTTCATTTATAAATGTTATAAATGGGGGTTTGGTCCCTGAACCCAGACCAGATACCCTATTTCCCCCCACTACTTCTCCCAAAGCTGGTAGTGTGTCTGTTACAGCCCTGCAGATTTGCACAGAGGAGTTGGGGAATTAGACCTTGCTAACACTTGCCGCCCACTCCCTTCCCAGCTGCTTCCTGGCTCTTTCACACCTTTCCATAGGAGGGAGGCAACTGGGTGGCTCACCTCCATCTCTTCCTCCTTCTGAACAACAGTCAGGAAAGGCAGGAAGGCAGGCAAGGAGCTGTGTGTGGGCTGGGAACTTGCTGGACTCTTTCCCTCTCGCCCTCATGGCATAGTAGCCAAGGCTGGAGGAGGAGGTTGGGGAGTGGTGGCAGAGGGAGCATCCTGGATGGCTGAGTCACCCAGTCCCTCCACATCCTCAGATGCAGTAGCTGCTGACAGGACCGCCAGACTCAATCACAATTTGAGCCTGAGCCACCATTGTTGCTCCCCCCTCCTCTAGTCCGCACAACAGCAGCCCTTTAGCAGAGCTTCCCCTCCTGCAGTGAGTGTTGCAATGTTCCAACACTATTGTAAAGTTGAAACAGGATGGCAATTTACAAACATCTGAAGTGCTGTTCATCCTAACCCAGCGGGTCTTAAGTTAAGGATTTCCTGTTTCTCCTCCTATAATGTATGACCCATGCATAGGTGTGTTGCTGTGGAATCGCAGTCCCAAGGAGGTCATCCAAGGAGAAAGGAAGTGGCTGTCCAGTTTGTTCCAGAGCAACATAGTGACCCTTGAACTGGACAGGAGTTTGTGGGAATGGAGGAGACACCTATAAAGCAATTCCAATCATACACAGGTAGACTGCAGCATAGGTGTGAGATTGTCCCTGGGAGCAATCCTGTTTGTAGGTGTGTCTATACATCCTCTAAACCTTGATTGCACTGTAGGTGGTGTGGGCACATGGCAGTCTTGGGTATGATAAGTATAATAAAGGATAGGCCCCTCTTAGAAATTAGGAAAGAATGATTTCTTGGATGGAAGACAGGAGTTTAGGACTTCCAGTATGTGGGAGGGGGAATCTTCATGTTCTATGGAACTCTTGGAAGAACGTTTAGGATTTTTGTGCTTTATGGCAACACAAAACATATCTCCTTTCCTCACCAAGCTAATTTAGACTATGAGCTGTATGGCAACAGGAATTTCCAACCTCTCTTTTTTCATTCTGCATTGATTTCATTTAGATCTTTTAGTATTTGCTTAACCTGCTTTTAAGGATAGGGCGAGACACGAGTTTCAGAAAATAGATAAGAGTCCTGCCTGTAAAAACTCCTATTGGTTGATCATTTCTCTTTACATTTAATGTAGCCATTCATATTCTGTGATATTGTACTGCTATGGTACTTTGCAAAAGAATATTTGTGACTGTGATGTTTGCAAAATACATTTTCAGGCTTGGAGGCAGTAGCAAAGATTTTGTACTAGTTATCTGTTTCTCCATGCACTTTCAAAAATTATTATGCATTACTTTGCAATGGCTAAGATGCTGTTGAAGTCTGTTTTTCTGTAGTGTACTCCAAAGGATTTTCAAATTATTTGAAAGTATTTCACATCTATAAAATTATCTCTTAAAAAAATAAAACCTGAAGTATTTTTAATACTGGATTTGGATGTGCAGTACAAACTTCCAAAGTATGCAACTGATCAACCACTTACACCAGATCAATCTGACTCAAGGGAGTGCATCTCTTCTGGAATAAATGGTTTGCAGGTGGCAGCCAAACATTCGAAAGGAATGGCTTTAGCCTCACTTAAAAAAAGAGAGATCTATCCAAAGTATTGTGGGGAGTTCTGTATTCATTGCAGGGTCATAGAAAATACAAATGGCTATCTCCAAATATGGCATGGTTCCCAGTAACCATGGTTGCTGAAGAGCAGCCATGGTGCACTCGGTTATATTGCTTAAACTGAAGTTGCCTTGGGGCCCAAGTGTATAATCACCCCATTCACACATAACACGGAACCAAGGGTCCAATGGACCCATGGTTCCGCCTTCCTCCTCCACGAGCTTACCTGTCTGCGTTCAATAAAAATGGGCAAGAAACAAACTGCTGTCAGCGAGACTGCAGAGAGGAGGGGAAACTGGCTGTGCAGGTTTCCTTCTGGCATGAAGGACAGTCCCGACAGCCAATCACAGCCGGAGGGAGGGAGGAGCTTCCTCCCTCAATTCCAATAACAGCAAACGCAGCCTGTAGTTCAGTATGCACATGTAACACTGGCGGCTGCAATCCTCAGGTAGGAGCAGCAAAACTCACTACAGCCCAAGGTTTCAAAGTGAGGTTTGGGAAGGGAAACCTCAGGTCAAATTTCTGATGAGACCGGGGTTTCACTAATTCAGACATACAAGAAAGTCAACCTCAGGTTCCTTCAACTCTGGTTTCCCATTATGTGCGAATGGGGCCAATGATAGTCACATTGCTTCTGGGGTGCAATCTGGATTGGGACCATCAGGATAGAGGGCTTTAAACCCCTCTCCATACAAGTTGTTTACACAACTAAAAGTGCCCACTAAATCCAATTAAACTTTTTATTGTGTTAATAGGTGTGCATGGATGATGAGATCTAGATTAGAACCATGGTGGGGAATAGGATTAAAGCTGGATTAGTTCTGATCCAGATCACACTCCACCTGCAATTTACATCAGAAAAACCAAACACACTAATGGCATAACAAACATCACATGTTAGCCTAGAGAATAATGAGCTAGAGAATAATGGGAATGTTTGCCATTTCCATTTTTGGTCAGAATTCCCACTCTGAATCCCTTCACAGAGCCATAAAAGCTGCCTAGTGATTCTTGGTGGAGCAGGAAATTGAAAGGGACTTCTAATTCCAAATGATCCTGAAGTAAAACCTTTGTCAGCTAGGACAGTTGTAGAGTCTCCAGTTACATTTGCTAGCTGCCATTTAGAGGGCATTCAAGACGAGTATCTCCTCTGCAGAAAGATCCTCATGGCAATAACATCAGGATAAAGCCTCCCAAGGGCTAGCAATGATTTTTCCTCAAAGTCTACCATCTTCCCTGAAGCTATACGCTTCTGAGACCAGGGGAGAGCCCCAACCGTCCGGTCACACACCAATGCCCTAGGGTAATACTGAGGGTTCTAGTTCCAAATACTTCCCATCTCATATTGGCTGAAAGGAAATGGAAGCCATGCTGAAAGAACTACTCTCTTGCCATGCAGTCAGCCTGGTAATGAGTGCGCCTCAAATTGACTCACTTTGGATGATAATATGATGCCAGCTATTTGCACCCAGGACAGTACAAGGTCTGAGAGTGCAACTCCTTTATAAAATAGCAGCAAGATATCATGGAAACTGGCAGCTGCTTCATGCTAGCCAGAACATTGCTAAGAGAAGAGGGTGGGGTGTGTTTTTTTTCCATTGTAGCATTATTTTTAAATACTTTATGTAATTAAACAGGAAAAAAATATATAAAGCCAATTTGAAAAATGAGATTTCTGCATAGAATGATCAACATCTGAATAACAAATGTAAGCATGCTGCTCTTTGAGCAAGATGTTCTATATATCTATCAGTTAATAGCTGTAGAGACTTCCAAAATATATCAGAAAGATAAATGGTGATTGTAACGCCACTGAGAGGAACATTTCTCGGCAGTTTTGTCAGCTCTTGCTACTATAAAATGTCCAAATCTTGTCAAGTACCCAACATTTGTTCCTTTCAAAAAGGAAAACCTATGGACCAGTATCAGAAATAAATTTTGATACAAATGGTTTCAAAGCTGTTGGCTGTTTTTAGTCTCTTTGGCTTTCAGCTCTGCTTGCTAAATCCTGCTGGTTTTTAAATTTATTGGCAAATTATTGTTCTCTCGGGAATAATTACCATTGCTTGGTCTCTTGTGGTAATATTTTGTCTGTCTAAGAATTGAAAAATCAGAAGTTTTCAAGCAAGTCCTCCTTGTTAATGGTATAAAAGACATAGCTACTCAACATAGCTGCTCTTATAGAACCTGAAGGTATACTTATTTCAGCACAAATTCCCTGTACTGTGCATTCCTACTTTGCTTTATACTTCAGTGCACAACTGGAATCACTCCCTGGGAAGAGGAGATACAATTGTTTGTGCTCTCACATCACAGCAAAATCACCATTGCCTTCCTGGAACCTACCAAGGTCCATCTAATCCAGCATTCTGTCTCAAACAGTGGTCAGCTCACAAGGAGAACAAGATGTGACAAGCCATTCTCTGTTATTTGACCTAATTGCCTGGTAGTCAGAGGCATAAGCCCAGTATTATACCTTCCTGTGGTGAATCAGGGAAGGCTGTGCTTGCAGTTCCTTGCGTGTATGGATGACATTTTTTTTTTGGTCTTATGAGATCTTGTCCTAAATAAGAGCCATCTGAAACGATACTGCATAGAAGGTGAAATAGAAGATTCTAGAATTTTTGCTTGATTGCATGATATGGTGGTCTAGTTTGTTAAGACGCCTTTAAGGTTAGTTAGTTAGTTAGTTAGTTAGTTAGTATTTCTCTGTGTAAACTGCCCTGAGCCATTTTTGGAAGGGCGGTATAGAAATCGAATGAATGAATGGATGGATGGATGGATGGATGGATGGATGGATGGATGGATAAATAAATAAATAAGGTGATCCTTAGGTAATTATAAATTACCTGTGACCTAGTGGATAAAAAAACCCTGGTGCACATAGAACAGTAACATATAACTGTGTTGGCAGCTAATTGACTATAGCACCCACCATTTTGTGGAGTAATTGCTTTATCATTGCTTTGTCACGTGGTATGGGAGGCTTTACAGTAATGAGGACATGACGACTGTTGCCCACATTCCAGGTTCATTTTTACATCTGCTTATTTAATAAACAAATACTAAAGTTATAATCAATCATCTCCGATATTGTTAAAATGAGTTCATGTGAAGGACAAGTTTATCAATGGCTATTGATATTGATGGGTGTGTGTGTGTGTGTGTGTGTGTGTGTGTGTGTGTGTGTGTGTGTGTGTGTGTGTCCCAACGAGCCCTGTGGCCTTTTACTCTGGCTGAGTCTACTACAACAGCCTTCCAAACCTTTATTGCATTAAAATGGTAGAGCAGTAAAAGGCTTTAGGCATGGGATGGAGAAAACAGAAGCAACAATTGTTCTTTAAAGATAAACTAGTAATTTTACTTTGCAGTTAGTTCATTTTACATCAATAGATGCGTTAAAAGTTTAGTACAAAAAACCAACAACCAAAAGAGCATAAAGAATAAATCAAATGTGGTCAAAACACTTCCAACTGACCTGACTCTCACTGTGACTTAACTTAGAGTCCTTTGCAATCATATCAGCCTTTCAGCAACCCTGGCTTTCCCCTGTTCAGCCTTAGGTCCTGTTCTTCTTCACAGTTCTGAGGTTCAGCCCAGACTTCTTTTTGCTGGTGAGTGTTTTCAGCTCTCCAGTGAGATTCCACTTTCTGCCAGTGATTTCTTAGCTCTTTTTAGCTGATCTTCTCTCAGACTGTGCCAGGAATTCTTCAGTTCTGTATTTCTTGAACTCCTTCTTCAGCTTTCTTCCAGATTGTCAACTTACACAGAAATTCTTCAGCTTTGACTGCACTAAATTGTGCTGAAAGCAGCCTCCTTATAACACCAATTTTCTCAACATTTTTTTTAAACAACCTGATCAGCATGACTCAAATTCCCTCTATTTTTCAAACCAATGCCAATAAAATCAAAGCTCCCTTTCCCTCCAATCTTTTAACTGTCAAACTGTTCTCTTTAAAAACTACTGAACAGGAGCTGTGGACATTTGACCCCAGCTCAGTCTTTCTTAATACATTGAATAACATAGGATCCCATTTACGCAAAGAAGAGGTTTTGGCCTTGTTCCTTCACGGTTCCATTTTGAGTCGAAACGTTTCACCAGCAAAACATTCTGTACATTCCTAATATATACACAGATACAGAGGCAGTGTATCTCTGGATACCCGATGCTGAGGGAAAATAGAAGGAGAGCTATTTCCTTCATGTCCTGCTGCTAGTTTTCCCAGAGACATCTTGCTAACCACTATGGAAGTAAATAGGAGAGGTGGGGCAGCAGTCAGGAACAATAACACAGCAACTAGGGTTACCAACAGTCCCAGATTATGCAGGGCATCCCGTATTTCAGGTGGAAATGGTCATCCCATTCAGGATGCCATTTCCCCCATATTTGTAACCCGGGAAGAGGAGTGGGAAGGGTGGAGCTTCCACAAAACAAGAGCGAGGGGATCAGGAGGAGAGTAGCAACAGCAACAGCAAACTTTGAGATATTGTGGGAAAGCTGGCACAAGAGAGAAATACAAAGCCAAACCTTAAAATGAGACCTTAAAAGTTCTTTTACCGAAACCTGAGTCACGTCTGTTTCCAAGACAGAGACTTTTATTATTTATTTATTCGATTTTGGCAGGAAAGTTGGAAAGAAAAGGGGGAAAACAAAAACTGGAGCTTGCCTGTTAGTGCAAGTGCCCTCCCTCCTTTTCTTGCTCTAGCCCACACCGCACCGCCCCCTATTTCCGCACGTTCTCGCCTGTGATCACAGTCTCATTCCTGTGCTGTGGGTGGCAGCAGAGGGTGATGGCAAGATGAAGCCTCTCCTCCCCCTCTCCCTCCCCTTCTTGGCCATCTCCTCCCCCTCAACTCCATCCAGGATGTCTCTCCTTTAACTTTGCAATCCTAAATTTGTCCTGCTGTTACAACATGGGAGGAACATCACATAGCAACAGAGTGGAGTGTCTTTGCAGCAGCTTTTTGAAAAGTGCAAGTGCAGAGAGAAGGAAAGCGAGAAGCCATGGTTAGGGGAAAGGGTGTCCGACCTGAGGGAGATGTAAGGTGATAGAAACATGGCAGGTGAGAATTTGATGAGCTGCCCTTCATCTTTCCAGAAGTATTAACATGAGATAGGAGGAGAAAGTGTGCATATAAATAAGACTGACGGGAACGCCCCTGCCCCACATACATATGGCAACTCAAAAGAATGTGCATTGGGGATTTTATTTTAGATTTGCAGTTAGAAAATCTCTATGGGAGGTGAAGGAGTCCATTCCTCATGTTTGAGGTTGCAAGGAGGAACAAAGAGCATGTGCAGAAATGACAGCCCACCCCTTAGATGCCCTCCCCCACGTGTCCTCTATTCAGGTAACTGAATGTGGGCAACCCTAACAGCAACACCGGCGGGGGGCAGGGAGGTTTACAGATTGAGGGAACAGCTACTAAGAAGTGCTTGTTATTACAGCATGGAGTAGGAGCAGGAGGGACTCAGATGAATATTGAAGCGGACTTCTCTAATAAAATACTATTGTTATATACTCCTTGATCCTTTAATGAGTGCAAACCCCACTTGAAACATGATGGCAGTGGTTTAGAAAAGTAACCCAGCAGAGGCAGTGCTGCAGGAAAAAACAAAACAGCAAGGGCTCTTGCAGCATGGAGTGAGCCTGAAACCTCCATGTCCACTGGATTTCAGGGCACCTAATCTTTCCCAGGCATGGAAGCACCGGAGAGAGGAGTTTGAACTGTATCTGGATCTAGCGTTGGAGGGAGAGGAAGAAATGAGAAAAGTAAAGTTACCATACGGCTTTATAGGAGAAAAGGGGAGAGAGATTTGCAAGTCTCTTGATCTCAGCACAGGCTCTATTTTAGAACAGTCACTCCAGGCACTGGATGGATATTGCATTCCAAAACAGAATGAAATAGTGTTATTGTTACTTTATGAGGCAACAGGGCACTGAAGAGGGCCTGGATGCTTATGTTGCTGCATTAAGGATACTAGCTGCATCCTGTAACTTTGGGGCACTAACAGACTCTTTAACCTGGGATAGAATTGTATGTGGAACAAGGGATCAGCAGCACCGTGAGCAAGTGCTGAGAGAAGCAGATTTAACTCTGAATCGCTGCCTAGAGATGTGGGAGGGCAGCAGAAACTTCTAACAAGAGAATAAAATGACTAGCAGGCACACAAGATGGGCAAGTGCATGGTGTCCAACAGCAGTCTAGGCACTGCCAAGGGCTGAACAGGCACTCTAGTGAAGGGATGCCCAAGATACAATGCGTGCCTATCTTGTATAATACTCTCTATCGTTGAGAATTTGTTATTGTGAAAAAGGAGGACTATAGAGCACTGTTGGGGAGTGATGCAGTGCAGGCCATGCAGCTGATTCTAGTACGACATCAGAATATTTTGAATGCAGTGCAGACCAGTGATCAGAACCATGCAGCGGCCTTGAAAATGGAGCAGATACTGCAAGAGTTAGGGGATGTTTTTCAGGGTGAAGGATGCTTGGCAGGAAAGCTGAAACATGAGGTAGATGAAGAGCCCAACATGAGGACCCCAAAGTGGAGGGTTCCTATAGCACTGGCAGAATCCCTGAAGCAGGAACTTGCCAGCCTACAGGTAAGAGGCATAATTGCCCAGTAGATTCTCCCATAGTTTTTTCCAGTAGCACAACTTTGGCAAGTGCGCCAGCTGTGTCTGATCAGCTCAGAAGGCAGATCTGGCCACAATTACCCATGCCTTAGTCACATCACGGCTGGATTACTGTAATGCACTCTACGTGGGGCTGCCCTTGAAAAATATTTGGAAACTGCAGCTAGTGCAAAATGCGGCAGCTAGGATTTTATCTGGAGCTGCCCACTGGGATCACGTCACACCCATTTTCAACAATAAATAAAAAAATTTGAAGGGGTTCACTGGCTGCCAATTTGTTTCCGGGTCCAATTCAAGATGCTGGTTTTGACCTTTAAAGCCCTTAACAGTTTGGACCCTGGATACCTGAGGAACCACCTGCTTCTAAAGGTTGCAGCCCGCTTGATGAGGTCGTTGGGGTGGGGGGGCTCTGATGCAGGTGTTGACAATGAGGGAGTCTCGGCTGTCAAGCACGTGGGACAGGAGCTTCTCAGTTGTTGCCCCCATCTGCTCCTCAGTCTCCATCACAGTTTTTAGAAAGCATGTGAAACCTTGGCATTTTGCCCAGGCTTTTATATGATTGTTCCTATTGCTGCCGCTTTGTATCTTGTATGGTTATATTGTGCTTGTTTTTTTAATCTTTTAATCAGATCTGTATTTTTATATTCTAGCTGATATTTTAATTGTGTAAATTTTTGTCGTTTTGTTTTAACTTTTGTGTGAACTGCCTTGAGATTGTTTTAATGAAAGGTGGTATGGAGATTTAACAATAGATAGATAGATAGATAGATACCAGCATAGCGTGGATCGCAGCCCGTTCATTGTATGAAAAAGAGGGAAACTACATATTTTTGATCCAAAACTCCTGAATAGAGTGCTAAAATCCAACCATTGATGATGTGGTATGGGCTCTATTGTGAGTGAAAGTGTTCAGTTGCATTTATTTATTGCATTTCTATACCGCTTAGTATGTGTGTCAGTTGCCAGCATGGCTCACAGTGATCAGCTAGCCCTTTGCAGACTTTGCCATTCCTAATAATCTTTGGACTCCTTTAACATCCTCAGGTCTTGGCATCTTATGAATTGTGTCAACTTTCCCTGAGTCAACTTTCAGATCCTCTGCTGTCAACAGATACATGATGTAATGTGTTTCTTTTAGTTTCAGACTGACCATGTCTAGGTTCAGTTTTGTATTTCTTTCCCTGCTTTGATTAAAAAAAACCCTCTCTTGATGCATCTATCTTCTTCCACAATTAGGCTGTTACCTGCAATGATTTTTAGGCCTTGGATATTCTCTGGCTCCTGGTTCAACCTGCACTGGAACGCTTCTGGAGCAGGGCTTATGCCCATTGGCATATGGAGCCAACAGTATCTGCCATTGACTGTTGCTGGTGACTGTCTTGTGTTTCTTTTTGGATTGTGAACCCTTGGGGACAGGGATCCATCTTATTTATGTATTTAACTTCTCTATGTAAACCGCTTTGGACACTATTGTTTAAAAGCGCAATATAATTTTTGTTGTTGTTGTTATGCCTGAACACTGGCACCACAGTCTGGTTGCTTTGCAACCAGAGTTGAGGGAGGAAGCTGCTCCCTCACTCTGGCTGCTCTTGGCTGCTGGGGCTGTCCTTCAGTAAAGAAGGAAGCCCAGGTAGCCAATTCCCCCCTCCTCTCTTCAGTCAGCAAGACTGCAGAGAGGGAGCTCTCCTGAATGTCCAAATTCAGCCGGTGGAGCGGGGAGAGGGGGAGAAGAATTGCGAGTCCATTGGACCCATGGCTCCATGTTAAATCTGAAGACAGGAAGAATCAACAAATATGTTGCAGTATCTACCAATTTCTCATTCCCATTTGCAGGCAATACAAAAAGGCACAGCTCAGGACAAGAGCCAACAGATAGTCAAGTGTGTTATCCTTGAGGATTGGTCGAAGTCAAAGAATGAGCTACCAGTAGAAGCAACACCCTACTTTGTAATGGGGGAAGAGCTCAGTGTTCAATATGGGATTCTTTTCCGGGACAGCTGAGCTGTCATCCCTGCAGCATTATGCTCAGACACAATGAAAAGGATACACTCCTCACACATGGGAATTGAGAGTTGTATCTGTAGAGCAAGGGAGTGTGTATATTGGCCTGGCATGAATGCTCAGTTGAAAGCCTTCATGCAACAATGTGAGATCTGTTGCTCACTTGGAGACAAATAACAAAGGAGATTCTACAACACTTGAGGTACCTTTTCCCACCCTAGGAAACGATGGGAGCAGGTTTCTTTTCATGGCAAGAGAAGAACTATCTCATAACTGTAGACTATTATTCCAGTTTCGGGGAGATAGATCCACTACCAGATACCAGATCTCAGACAATAATATGGAAGCTAAAGTGCAATTTTGCCCACTGCGGAATAGCAGATACTCCGTTCGCATATCATGCTCCACAATTTGTGTCAGCAGAATTCAGAACATTTCAGATTCAGTGGGACTTTGATCATCAGACAGCTTCACTAGCTTATCCCCAGAGTAATAAGAAAGGTTTTGGGGTTGTTTGTTTTTTACATTTTATATCCTGCTCTTCCTCCAAGGAGCCCAGAGCAGTGTACTACATACTTAAGTTTCTCCTCACAACAACCCTGTGAAGTAGGTTAGGCTGAGAGAGAAGTGACTGGCCCAGAGTCACCTAGCAAGTCTCATGACTGAATGGGGATTCAAACTCAGGTCTTCCCTGGCCTAGTCCAGCACTCTAACCTCTACACCATGCTAGTGTTGAATCAGCTGTCAAAGTTGAATCAGCTGTTAAAATGGCTAGTAGAATTCTGACTAAAATCAAGAAATCTGGAACTGATGTATATCTAGCCATCCTGGACCACCAAAATTCCCCTTCACAAGGTTCTGGATGGCAGTACAGCACAGGGTCTTATGGGTCAGCAGACAAAAAATGTACTGCCTATGCACGGCAACTTACTACAACCAGAGGGCCACAACAGATGAGTTGAACGTTTAACAGAACAGAAATTAAGACAGGCCCATTATTACAACAAGTCATCATAGGATCTACCCCAGCTCTATAAGTGTGAGCAAGTTTGGATTCAATCAGCAGACCAACATAATAAAGAGTGGCATATAGCTGGGTCCAAAGACAAGTAAACACACAATCATTTGAGTTGACACCAGAAGGCCAAGTCTTGAGAAGAAATCAAAGATACCTGCGGAGCAGCAGTCAGCCTACAACTACTACAGCAGTCACTCTACCAGCTGGAGAGAGTGAGGGGATGTAACTCTCCAGGAGGGAAAGGATTCCACTCTGCTATCAGAATCTCCAGCTGGAGTCAATCCAGATGCCCCTGCCCAGATGAGCAAGAGGATGACTGGCTCATGTCGGTCTCCTTCAGATGCCAGCTTTTGCCAGGAAGGAATGACCTCCTCTCTAGCTAAACAGATCAGGACTCGGGCAGGTAGACTGGTTAAGAGAGCCCACCACCTAAAAGATATATCTAAACAAAACGATAAATGGAGTTGTCGTGTGAAATTTTATTGTTAATTTTCCTTCCTTCTTTCTTTCTTTTTTAAAAAAGGGTTTCCTTTTTGTTAATATAAAAAAAGAAAGATGTATTGGTGTATGTGGAGTGGTGGGGCAGCAGTCAGGAACAATAACACAGCAGCAACAATAACACAGCACAACAATAACACATACAGACAGAGGGAACAGCTACTAAAAAGTGTTTGTTATTACAGCATGGAGTAGGAGCAGGAGGGACTCAGATGCATGTTGAAGGTGGCTTCTCTAATAAGAGATTTTTGTTATAGACTCCTACTTGGTCCTTTAATGAGTGCAAACCCCTAGATCTTTGATGTGATCCAGCAAGGCTCTTCCTATGTTCTTATGCATTGTCAGACTGAGGCTGATCATTTTGTGTGGCTGCAGTCCCAATAATGCTTACTTGGAAGGAAGTCCTGCTAAAATAAATGGGACTTACTTCTTTGTAAGCTTAGATTTAGACTGTTTGCCTCTAAGTAATTGCAAGCCATTCAGGCTTTTAATCAGAGAAATAGCTGGAAAATGTCATTAATGTAATGTCCTGGAAAGTATTCTGGGGTATTGATTCTATTTCCTTATCAGTCTATCATCATCATCATTGTAAGTATATAAATAGAGGAAAGCAACAGCAGAAAGTTATCCTTCAGTGCTCCAGTGTGAAACTAACTAGAATGCTTGTAGAACTCTGAGTAGTTAGCTGTACATGTAATCTCTTCATGGCGTGATGGCTGGGAATCCTGTAGAAGTTTAGGCCTTCAAAAATAGAAATGCAAAGTTATCCAGGATTTTCAGTTCTCAGTTACAGTGCCAACAGATTTAAGTTCTGCAAACTCACTAGCAGGTGACACAAACAGACGTTCACGCAGTCAGCAGTAATGAGAAATTGATGAGATGTACAGGCCATGTTGTTCTGCTGAGTCTTGTGGGAGAAAGCAAAACTCCTGGACAGATGCAGTCACATTTGCAATGGGGAGCGAGTGGCGGGGGGAGACAGAGGGTGGAGTGTATAGAAGAAGATCAAGGCTGCTATTCTGTGCATAGTTTGGCACACTCAGTCCCATCCGTTTCAGTGGTTTTAATGCCACCTAACTCTGTGTAGGATCAGGCTGCAAGTTTTAAAGGGTATAATTATGGCTATTTCTACCTGGCTGGAATGTAAGCCTTTTGTGTTCACCTCTCTGCAATCTGGGCAGCATCCAGATCTTTGTGGGGCAACACTCTGCCATCAGAAGGTCTTTCCATGAACAGAAGGAGAGCACAAGGGGCAAGGGGCCCCTTGTGCAAGGAGAAGGGATCCTTGTGAGAGCACAACTCTCCTTTTGTTCACAAAAGAGCTTCCAGTGACAGACCACCCTGCACCATCCAACACAAGCAGGGCCATTCCTAGGAGGGAGCAGGGCTGGGGGCAAACAGCGCTTTCCCTCACTCCGCTGCCACACTGCTCCTCCACACACACACACACACACACACACACACACTGAGTATCTAGCAGCCCAGAGCTAAGGAGTTTGATCACCTCCCTCCTCGTTCCTGCAAACAGAGAGGTGACCAAACTTTCCAACACCATGCGAGCTGGATACAGGGCATATGCTGGCTTCTCAATCAGTATCCATCTCATGAGTGGATCTGGGAAGTTCACCTCTCTCCTCCAGTTTGGAGAGAGACAACGAGCTCTGCACAAGTGGGATACTAAATAAGAGCCATGTATGCACCCTGACGCAGGGCGCATGTGTGCACCTCTCATTTAGCATCCAGGTCCTGCAGTACTAGTAAGTTTGCCTCTTTCCTGCGAGGAGTGAAGCGAAGTTCCCAACACTGTGGGAGCTGGATACTAAATCAGAAGCCTGGATGCGCCCTGATTAGGCATCAGAGTGCATACACATTTCTCATTTGGTATCCCGCTCACATGGTGCTGGGAAGTTCGGAAAATGTGCATAGAGTTTCAGAGGGACCAAGATGTCTCCCTCTAAACAGAGCATTGCTCTGTTTGTTAGATCTAATGCAAGCAAGTATGTTAGTTCCCTTGGGATGGCTTTGCTGTAGAGCGCAAAAATTCAGCAGGCCTGTGCCAATTTGCACCAGCTGGAGATGTTATCTCATATGTTTATTTCCTTCCTGAGCTTTTTACTTAACATGAGACTTCCCTTTGATCTGGTGTTTCACATCAATGAAGGCATGGCATTGGCATGTTAGCAATGGAGAAGAGAATTTGAATCTAGCAGTTTCAGAAAAGACAGTTGTCACAAGTCAGCAATATGTAAATATAGTCAAATTATAACTACATTAACATACTCTCAGTATATGAACAATTTTGTTCCACATTAGTGTGGAAGACATTATCTTCAGACATTAGCTACATGGCAAATACATTAATTTGGTACAGACCAAGAAAATTAAACAGATCAGATAAAAGCAAAGGGCACAATGCAGCCAGAGTTAACTACTTGTATGAGTGGAATTCCACATTACATAAAAAGTGGCCAAACCTCAGTCCCCATTTGGGTTCTCCTTCTCACTCGTTTCTCCCACACTGGAGCATGTGTTTGTTTGCCTGTCCTGCCCACTGATGGAGTGAAGAATAGCACAATGTGATGACATCACAGTATAGGGACCATGACCCTACACATTTGGAGGAGTTGAAGGACCATGCATATAGGACTGCTGCCAAAACATGCCTGCATTCCCGAGTTGAAGGACTTGGGAGTGCAGGCATGTTTTGGCAGCAGTCCTATATGCATGGTTCTATAACTGAACTGCACATGTAGTTCTGCCATAATGTGTAGTTCTGCCTTGTATATACTGTATTGATTTCAGCCCTATATACAGTATAGAGATTTATATTTAAGCACATATTTCAACTTTCTCAATGGGTGTTTAAGCACTTTATTTTGACTGAATCAGCCCCAATAACTTACTACATACCATTGCCGTAAAAATGTGGTATGGATTGATTGATTTGATTTGATTTGATTTATATACTGCCCTTCTAAAAAGTGCTCAGTATGATAATCTACTGTCGTAGTGATCAGAAAAGGGGATCCCCTTTCTCTGGACTGCCAAAGATTTCCATAAGTGGTGACAAAAAGGGTGGAGAGACTTGTAGCCTAGTATACAAAGTTTCCTTCCAGGTGGGAAAATAGGTTGCCAAACTTAGAAGAAGTGTGACTTTTACTCCTTGGTCTGAGCGGCCAACTACCCTGTTCTCCTTGCTTTTGTTTTCCTTTGTGTAATGTGATCTTACTTGCATGAGCCATCTGGAGATTTTATCTACGATTCCCTGAGTTGGGCAAATGCTTCAGTTGGGGTACATTACATTACACTGCATTTAGCAATGTGTGGATTATATGGCTCAAATCTTTTTATATGCATATGCATGCTTGTATATGTAGTGCAATATATCCTCAATTCCAGGCATAATTCCTAGCACTTGCTTTGCAGGGAACATTGCATTTTCCCAGCACTTCAGCATCTATATTTAATTGCTGGGAAAATGCAACCCATCCAAGCCTCCCACCTAGTATGTCTATTGCTATTGCAAGTGGTGACTGTACAGGTATTACCGGCATATATTGGATAATTGCTGTGACCTCACTGGTGACAAGCTACTAGTTAGACTCATCCTTCTCCCCTGCCTTTTCCAATATCCACACCATTTTGCAAACTTTTGAAAAGAGGAACACTCTTTTTGGAAAAAGGAACACTCACTTCAAGGCTGAGTGTTCCGTGTGTGTGTGTGTGTGTGTGTGTGTGTGTGTGTGTGTGTGTGTGTGTGTGTGCAATCATGGGGGGTGGCGAGGTTGTACCCTTTTGCCCTGAAGTGCCAGTATAATGGAATTCTTATACATGCTTGTGAAAGTTCTTTAAAGGATGCCCACTCTTCTCCTCTCCTTTTTACTAATACTGAAGTAAAGGAGGAAGGAGCAAGCAATCAGTCAGTCTTTATTATGGTCTTTGACCAATAACACCACATCTAAAACAATATAAAATTTTAAACATAGCCATGTTAATAACACAACTGTACATTGGATCTAACCATTAGAGAGCAGAGTGCAACAAACTCGTATTGCAGAACAGAATTTTGCAACTGTGTGTGTGATAAACAAATTCACATTTATATGCACATATTTGATGTAGAATTTGTCTGATTGACCTGGCAGATAGGGATGTGGAAACAGGTTCGGGAGTTCGCGGTTCGCGGTTTTTGGTTTGGGGGTTTGATGGTTTGGGGTTGAAACTGAACCACCCCATCCCCCGGTTTGCTTCAGACCCAGACCAACTTCCCCCCCCCCCCAAGTTTAGGGGGTTCGTGGACCAAAAATGAGTTTAAAAAAATTAACAGGGTTTTTTAAAACTTTGTACTCCCCTCAGGAGAGTTCCCAGAGGCGGTTTGGGGTCTGTGGAGGTCCCCCCCCGCCAGCTTTCTAAATCACCCTCTCGGCCTGTTTGAGTGCTCTTCGGCCATGCAGAGGCCATTTGCGCAGGCACCCAGCCCCCAACATGGCCACCAAGCCGCCAGGTGAAGGCCGAAAACTGGCCAAAAAGTGCCCAAATGGGGTGAGGGGGTGATTTAGAAGTCTGGTGGGGGGAGGGGGAACCTCCACTGACTCACACACACACACACACTGCCTCCAGGAACTCTCCCAAGGGGAGTACAAGGTTAAAAAAAAATTTTTTTTTTAATTAAACGCATTTTCGGTCCACAAACCCCCCGAACCGGGATGCGTTCGAGGGGGTGCTGGAGCAAACTGGCCCAGTTGGGTTCAAGGCCAGTTTGGCCTCAAACCAAACTGGGCCAACCAGTTTTGTGCACATCCCTACTAGCAGATTATGTAAAGGAGGGTCAATTAACCTTCTCCTAAGGTCTATATAAAAGACACACCACAGGAGCACATGTGCAACTGACTCAATCTCACCAGAGTTACAGGGGCAATATCTCTGCTCCATTGCAATTCTACTGTATCTACCAGCTAAAAATTCCAAAGGGAGGGCATTCATACAAGCCCTCGAAAAGGCCCATCTATGTTTGAGGAAAATAAGGAGAAATAGATAATCTGCTGGGCGAGTTCTCATCCTGCCATTGAGCAGGTAGAATGACCTAGATGTGGAGCAAGCAGTGAATACAAGTACAGTGCACAACAGGAGGGACTTGCAATGCATAAGAATAGGATACTAGCACTGGATGGGGCTACCACATGAATAACTCTAGATAGATGGCATGATCCAGTGCATGTTTTTCTTTGCAGGTCTCAGTGAAATTAATGGTGCCATCAACACAAGAACACAGCAGTGCTCCAGAGCTGTGTCTTTTTAATCATCTGGCAAACCCCTTAATCTGCAGGGTGTTTGTGTCTTAACATGTGTTATAGCTAGGTGATCTATCTTGTGATTACAAGGCTTCTTCCAGACCTACATTCAAATTACCTAAGTATACAAAGTAGTAAAGATCATCTGTCTGTTTTTCTTGTCTATGTCTTTTACCTTTAGCAAATGAAGGGATTCAGGAACTGGGACAAAAGTTCTTGAATTCTTGGGAAGGGACTGTTTTGTTCAGTCTTAATAATGTCAGGTGCAGTCATTTGACAGTTTCTGTTCCCAGCCCCAAGCACACAAACCACAAAAGATAATCAGTTTTAAAAGAAATGCATGCACATTTAAGATGAATGCTAATCTGTGTGCAGGGGGCGGGGGCAGGGAGTGGCTACTGCACATGAGTTCCAGCTGTTTTAAAGTGTTTAATATTCCATCTGTTTTTACAGCATAATATAATAATATAAGAAGAGCCCTGCCAGATGCCTCCAGGAAGCCAATAAGAAGCCTTTCCTTACTGTCTGCCTATGAGCAGATGATATTCAGAGGTACACTGCTCCTGAACATGTAGGTTTCATTTAGCTTTGATAGCTAATAGCCATTGATAAACCCATTCCCCATGAATTTGTTTAATATCCCCTTAAAGCCATCTAAGCCAGTAGCCACCACCATATCTTAATATAACAATACTCCATCAAACACAAAAGCAGCTTTACCAGATGACTGTAGTCTGAATCACAGAGCAAATTTGCCATTTAGGAATACAAGAGACACTCTAAAATACAACTGATTAATACAGAGGAGAGCTGGTCTTTTGGTAGCAAGCATGACTTGTCCCCTTAGCTAAGCAGGCTCTGCCCTGGTTGCATATGAATGGGAGACTAGAAGTGTGAGCACTGCAAGATATTCCCCTCAGGGGATGGAGCCGCTCTGGGAAGAGCAGAAGGTTCCAAGTGCCCTCCCTGGCATCTCCAAGATAGGGCTGAGAGAGATTCCTGCCTGCAACCTTGGAGAAGCTGCTGCCAGTCTGTGAAGACAATGCTGAGTTAGATAGACCAATGGTCTGACTATGTCTATGACTATATGGCAGCTTCCTATGTCCTGTGTTCCTATTTAATTTCTGTTTAGCACTCTTATAACACTCGATTGGCCATCCTCTTACTTGTAACCACCTATTCTGGGGCAGGTGTTTATTTTTTTTTAAGATATTCCTAGGCTGAAATCTTGCATTTCTTGTTCATTCCCGAGTAAACCTTTTGAGCTGAGTTGTAAAAGAGCAGCATACGCTGTACTTTTGTTGCCAAACCTTTAACTATAACAGTGCCAGTGTGCTGCTCTAACAATCCAGCAGTTGTATTTAGTGGCTGACATCCAGATAAAGTTATTCAATAGTACTGCTCAGGAGTTACACTAAAGAATGACTAAATTTCAGTAGAACTTCCTCTAATAAATTTAGTCAGGATGTCAGCCAGCATCCTCTGTATTAAATGTCACATGCTGATGAAAGTTGCTGGCATTTCTAAGTGGGGGGCGGGGGATGACATTCCTCTCCAAACCACAATGAAAGCCCCACTGAGAAGACCAAATGCTTCAAACCTTAAATGGTGAATGAATGTATTTACCTCTCTCCGGGGTTCAAATAGCCCAACATTTGGTAAATGTTTACAAGAGCAATTCACCTTCCCATTTGTCCTTTCCCCTCGTATATAGTAAATTAACGAGTTTGATTTAACAAGGCAAACTGGATTGCCCCCTGTAATCCCTCAATTAGAACCCTGCCTCCTCTTCTCACAATAACACCCCACTGCATTTGTGTGATAACAAGAGTGCCAACTGCAATTAGCCATGTGGTATTATTCCCATCAATTTCTCTTCCACCAGCCTGTCCTTTGAAGAGGAAAGCGCAGCTCTCCTGTAGGCTGGCCTATCTATCAGTCTGTCCCATTGACTATTTTGTACCGTGCCTTCTTTAACAAACGATTCCTCACAATATTACCAAGAGAGAGATAACTGCTAGCAACCTGTTAATCTAGTTTAAGGAAAGAGGGAGAGGACTCCCTTCACAAAGCAATCTGCAAACCCAAGAGAAACCCAGCCTGTCGTTCTCAGAACACCCACTGCTTTAATAGAATAGGTCTCCATCTTTCTTCATCTCTTTGGGCTGCTTCATCCAACCCATCTCTTTGGGCTGCTTCACCCAGGCACACACTAAATATTTAGTGTGCTCCCACCTCTAATACATGCCTTCCCACCCCACACCCCACTGTGTGTACACTACAGAAATACATCCCCACCCCCGCCATGCAGCAGCACGTGTTCAAGTGATTTTTTTTTTTAAAGATGTGTCATCTGACATAAATGGGTATACACTGGATGTGTCAAACCAATAAGCACAGGACAATAAGCATGTGAGGAATACTGGACCATCAAAAATAGAGAGAGGCAAACTGGACATTTTCAGCAACAGTTGCACTTGTGACTGCGAGCTCATACTGAATGGAAATTATGGCTACTTTTTGCATCCTGAAGCTAGGCCTCAGTCTGACCGAGCGGTAAGTAACTGGAGCTGATTCTATGCCATGTCAGTCTGAATTGGACCGTGCTGGGCTGCATCAGTGGACATCGTGGATATCCATGGTGAAATGAATAGAGGTTGCACAGCTGATTGACTGTGCTCTTGCTATACTTCACGGCAGGGCTGGACTGGGTCACCGGGACACTGGGGCGACTCCCAGTGTGCCCTATGATTGATTCTCTCCCCCAGCGCTCTGCAAAGGTCCCAGTAGGGGCTCCCAATAGGATCCTTTCAGGGAGGTTGGGTGCGAGGAAAGGAGTCTGTTGGTAGCTGCTTCTTTTGCCTGACCCCCCAGTCTTTCCAAGTCTGCAAGCGCTCACCCAACACTCTGCAAAGGTCCCAGTAGGGAGAGAGAAGGAGCCACCAGCATCTTCCTCCTTGCCCCCACCCCACATTAATGCCTGCAAGGGTCTAGTCTGGCTTTGCAGGTGGCACTGCTGGCCATGGGCGAAGGAGCCGCCTGTCTCCTCCTCACAGCATACCTTTTAAAGTGGGCCTCCAGAGATGGACTGGGGTGAGGCTAACTGCCCCCTTACAGGCTTTGAAGGGGACATCCACTGATAGGAAGAGCCGCCTGCAGCTTCCTCTCTCACCTAAGCCTGAAGTTAGTCAGGCTGCATGGGTGCCGAAGGAGCTTTCTTCCCATTCTCCTCCTGCCCAAGGGTTGAATCCAGAGCTGGGAGCTTTGCTGGCTTTGGGAGTGGCATGCTAGGGCAACAAAAGTGCCCTTCCCAGCAGCCTCTTCTTTTCTTCCCATCCTCTTTAACTCCAGCAACACTCTGAGCCAGCCCACGCTGTTCAATCGGTTCAGGGAAGCCTTTCCGTGTCCCTTGTGCTTCGTAGTGCATAGGCTGAGGACAGGGTGCGAGGGTCTGGCACACCGTCAGCCACCCTGCTGGCAGAGAAGGCAGCACGACAGACTTCTCCTTATCTGAGATGAGAGTTCTGAGATGAGACGTCTTTTATCAGTGTAGTCACTTCACTTTATCTTTACATTTGTATGCTATTTCAATCTGTGTAATTTTTAATCTTGTATTTACAATTATCAATAAATAAAAAAACCTAACGCAAAAATTTCCTAACACATATATCGAAACTATTTTATTAGTGTAGAATTGTGCTTTCTTAATAGTTATATGAAATATTTATAGTAACCTATAAGTAATTGAATCACCACCCCAAGTCCTGCTATACTGCCTCATCATGGTGTGGGGGAGAGTTCCTGGGAGGGATGGTTGAAGTATGCCGAGAGGTATACTCCCAGTAGGGTCACCCAAAGCACAAAGGTCATCCCAGCTACCCAGCTAAAGCAAGCAGGCACCTATATTGGGCAGCAGCGATAAAGGAAGGTGCTGGAGGTGAACAATCACTTCAGTGACAATGATAAAAGCATCATTTCATATTGTGCGGCAGAAGGCAATGGTAAACCACTCCCGTATTTTACCAAGAAAACTACATGGATAGACAAAATGGAATAATTGTCGATGTAGTGCCGGATGATGGGCCCCTCATGTTGGATGGTACTCAACATGCTACTGAGGAAGAGCTGAAGATCTCTCAGAGTACTGATGGTGTTTATGACGTGGTTAGACTAAAGCCTTTTGGATGTCTAGCAGCTGATGCTGCCGTGAGGGAAAAGAAAATCCGAAGCTGCAAAGACAGAATTACAATGGGAATGTGGAATGTAAGAAGCATGAATATGGGAAAGCTCGACACAGTGAAAGATGAAATGAATTGACTACAGATTGACATCTTGGGCATCAGAGACTGGAGTAGGACACTTTCAGTCAAAAAATCATAGCATTTACTACTAAGGCAAGAAAAACAATGAAGGAATGGTGTTGCAATCATAGTCAGGAAGGATATAGCAATGACAGTACAATGCGGTCAGTGACCAACTAATAACAATTAGATTTCGTGGGCAACCCTTTAACCCTTTAAAGAGACATCATTGCTGATGCACGCTGGATAATTGAGAAAGCCAAAGAATACCAAAAAGAAGTAAATATGTGCTTTATTGACTACAGAAAATCCTTCAGTTGCGTCAACCATGTCAAGTTGTGGAATATCCTTAAGAAAATGGGTGTCCCAGAACATCTCACTTTTCTCATGATGTACAAAACAATATATAAGATATTATCTACTATATTTGCTTATTTTTCTTTTTCTGTATTCTGTACTCTGTATTGTTTTTTATATTAATTTAAAAAATGAGAGAGAGAGAGAGAGAGAGAGAGAGAGAGAGAGAGAGAGAGAGGAAGCCACAGTCCAGATGGAACATGGTGAAACAGACTCGTTCCAAATCAGCAAGGGAGTAAGACAAGGCTGTATACTTTCTCCTTATTTATTCAGTTTATATGCTGAACATAGACTAAGAGAAGCTGGATTGGAAGAAGTTGAGTGTGGTTTTAAAAATGGAGGAAGAAACATCAATAACCTGTACTACGTTGTGATTACACCACTCTGATAGCTGAGAATGTGGGTGATCTGTAAGCACCAGTAATGAGAGTCAAGGAGCACAGTGAAAAAATGGGACTATGACCAAATGTAAAGAAGTCTAAACTAATGACAACGAGTACAGCAACCAGCCTCAGAACTGATAATGAAGACATTGAAGTGGTGGATAGCTTCTGCCTTTTAGGATCGGCCATCAACAGTAAAGGATCCAGCAGTGAATGCACCACTGAGAGACCTTAAAGGCCAAATTGAAGACAGATCATCCTGGAGAGAATCTATCTATGTGGTCGCTAAGAGTCGACACTGACTTGACAACACTTAATCAATCACTCAATCAATCAATTTTTTCTAGCCTCTCCATTAATTTTAGATCCTGTTCAGGTTGAGTCAGGAAGGCCCCACTGAATGCATGTGCACCCACACTGCCTTGATATGGCCGCCCAAAACAAAACTCATTCTGACACAGATGAAAAAAATTAGAGGGAACACAGCTATCTAGTGTGCATTGTCTCTCAGAGGTAACCCCACTGTTGCGGTTCTGTAAGACAAATAGTTTCTGAAAGCTACACTTTTCATCAACAGTAGGTTGTTGGCTTTTTCGCTTCTCTTGTATTTCCCACTGCAATTTTCATAGTCCACCAAATTCCACTGTATGCGGGATCATACTTTTCAGCATTCTCTCCCACTCCAATGACAATGAACACTTGTCTGTGTAAAAATATTGTCTGTTTCACAGGCTCACAGGTGTGTGTGTGTGTGTGTGTGTGTGTGTGCATACTACTTTCAACTTTTTCCTATGCTATTAAAAACAAGTTATATGGCATTCTCTGAAACTCCAGTGACCTTTTCACACAAGAGATGAAGTGTTACACCCCAGCTTTAGAAAGAAAACAAGAAAAATAAATGCAGCCTTGTATAAATCACACCCATCATGGCAGCAGGGTGGAGATAAGGTGGATAATCAGGTGAATACCAAAGCTGGCTATAAGCAAGAAGAATCGCCTTTCAGCTCTGATCTCTTCTAATTTGCTTTGCCAAGCAAGTTTGGGCCTGGTCAGTATTTAGCTGGAAGACTGCCAAGAAAAATCTAGGTGGAGCAGGAGATGGTGTCTATTAGGCAATTATTTGCTTTGAGGCAGGATGGCAGAAATCCCACAGTGTGCTCGTAGTAATGAGCAGTGGGATACTTGATTTTCTATATTCCCAATAAGGCATGAATACCTTTTCAGTTGTTGTAAATCTGGAGACATACTTGGGGAGGTTTTGTCCTGGCAACAGGCCAACAGGCCCAGTTGGATGACCTGTGGGTATTCTGTGTGCATACATATTCTCACCCCAGTTAGATAAGGAATTTATTCAAAGGAAGGAACTATAGCTCAGTGGCACCTGTTTTCAATGCAGAAGGTCCCAGGTTCCATCTCTGACCTCTCTAGGTAAAACTAGGAAAGGCCCCTCTCTGTCTGAGACTCAGAACAGCAACTCTCAGTCTGGATAGGCAATTCTTAGCTAGATAGACCAATGTTCTGGCTTTATATACAGCAGCTAATGTTGTTCTTGGTGGTGGTGGTGGTGGTGGTGGTAGCAGCAGCAGCTTCCAATATTTATAACCTGATAACTACCCCTGATGTCATCATATTCTTACCTGATATACTTCCTCAGCACAAACGAGAGATATTGGAGGCAGTGTTCCTTCAGATATTTAGCCCAAGGGCAAAAGGCCTGTATCAGGATGATCAGGGTTCAGAAGGGTCCTTATGAGGCAAGGCTGCAACATCTGGGGCTGTTTAGTTTAGAAAAAAAGGTTGAGTAAGAGACATGATAGAACTCTATAAAAGTATGCATGGTGTGGAGAGAGAGAACATTTTCTCCTTCCCTCACAACATTAGAATCAAATTTTGTAAAACAATACCAAGAGGCCTGAGTAGGGTAGCTTCCTAAGTAATTATATGTGTATATAGCAAATTGCTTGCTTGCTTAATAAGAAGTGGCAGGAGAGAAATTCCATGGGGGGAAACACAGGGGCTATAAGCCAACAGTAATTAATTTACCCCTGCTAACTGGGCAAAGAGGCACCTTTTAACGTGGTGATTCTCTTTATTTAGCAAGGGGAGAGTAACTGGCCCTCTCCACCCCCAGCACAGTACCACCAGTGACTGTTGCTGGTGTCTATCTCATGTTTCTTTTTAGATTGTGAGACCTTTGGGGACAGGGATCCATTTTGTTTATTTTATTTATTTGTTATTTCTCTGTGTGAACCGCCCTGAGCCATTTTTTGAAGGGAGGTATAGAAATCTTATTATTATTATTATTATTATTATTATTATTATTATTATTATTAATTGCTACTCCCTGCCCCTTCTTCTTCCTTGAGTCTCTGCCGCTCGTGCACAAGCCATACTGCTGGGAGCAGCGTGGACATCTGGAGGCTGGGGAAATGCAGCCCAGCCTCCAGAAATCCCACAATGTATGGCAGGGTTTCTTAACCTTGGGCCCCCAGATGTTGATGGACTACAACTCCCAGAATCCTCAGCCATGTCCATTGTGGCTGGGGATTCTGGAAGTTGTAGTCCATCAACATCTGGGGGCCCAAGGTTAAGAAACCATGATGTATGGCACAAGTAGCATGGTGCATTGGGGGATTTCACCACTGGTAGCCGCTCTAGGTGCCCAGCTCTGTCGCTTTGCAGGCAGCCACATGATTGGGAACTGAGGCAGAAGTGTGCGTTTTCACCATTCTACCTCAGTAAAAGCCTGAGTAAAAAACCCAGGCTACCCAGTGGGGCAGATCCCAGCGTGCCACACGAGCAGTGGTGAGAAGTGGTAGGGCTGTGCAAGCCCAAGTAGGGCTGCTTATATGAACAGCCTCTATTTGTAGCAAATTAAGTTAGCTGACTTCACAAGCACACAACACACACACACACACACACACACACACTATAGTCATTGTCACTTTATCTCTGTCATTTTTCTACATACATTGCACTCAAATCCATTTGCAAGAAGTAAAATGACAAAAGCAGCAATATAAATACATCAATAGCAATAAATCACTATATTAATATAACTAACAATTCAATAAACAATAAGATCAACATTCTAAGATCAATTAGCTGAGCAATTAATTTTAAATAGATATAGAATCTGCATTGTGATTGTCTGATCAAAACATATTAATAAATGGAACATTAAAATTAAACAGCTAAGATTAAACAACCCACTGACAATTCATAAAAGTCTGGATGCTAAAAATACAAACACAATCCAAATTAGTAGCTAAAATAATATAACCAGCCCATAGTTAAAAGTTATTTCCAACAATAAACCCTAGGAAAAGCCAGGTTAAACCTCATTAATCAGTCTTCAATATAGGCATAGCTACCAAACTATGGAAAAGAAGACCACCCTCCTATGTCCGGTGGGTCCCCCAGCTCACCATGATCCCAACTCTGGTGAAAGAAAGGACAGAAGGAAGGAATGCACACAATATCCATGAGACAATTCAGTCCAAGCTATCTTCTCTCACCAAGGTCTCATTTAGTGTGCAAAACAGGGACACTAAGTCTCTGCAAATAGGCAAGTGTACAATTCAGTATTCGGATTTGGCATTTGGAGCATGTACTATTCTATTTGATGCTTTGGATGCATTTCAGATGCCCCCCCCCTCCATTCCAAATCACCCCATTCAGTGAATTGCCTGCATGGCAACCCTAAATGATTACCCAAAGGAATAATCCCATTTGGTGGGACGCATCCTTCCTATTAGGCAGGGGAACTGTAACTTATGAAGCCATAAAGCCTTAGCCTAAGCAGATTTACTCAGAAGTAACTTTTGCTGAGTTCAATGGGACTTAACTCATTGTAAATATGTTTAGGATTGCAATCTTACGTACAAATGTTACAGGAATTTGCACAACCGCATGCTGGAAACAGCAAGTGCTGGAACCAAACCGAACGCCAGACTGGCAGGCTTTCAATACTAGTAGCATCCAGGTGTGGTTGAAATTATGTAGCGACCATCCAAAAGAAGAATGTGGGAGACAAGGCAATTACTGTTTGCTTTATTAAACAGCAACATTTGATTCTTTTTGAAAACTAGTGCTTTAAGCCCTGTCCTGTAAAAGGGAGTCACTGAATACTCAAGACAGTAATGAACTGAAGAGTAATGTATCAGTCCAGCTAGAATCTGGCGACTTTCATTCCTTTCAGCCTGCACACAAGCACCCACCCACACACACTCCTAATATTATCAAAGTCAAAGCAATGGAATAAAGGCATTTGGATTTCCAACAACTGAGTTGACTAAAAATAATGAAAACCACCCTTTTTCACTGAATAGTTTTAGTTCTCATTATAGATTAGTAGTTTTGTGAGATGATGTGGAAATGTTCCTTATTATCACAGCTTTATTGCCTACCTCTGTACATCTGTTCCAAAATTCATATTGAAATGGCCAGACATTTCAATAAGCCAGTGTGGTTTGGAATTTTCATATTGTATCTGGTGCATTAAAATCTGGATGGAAAGCTGGTACTCTTAAATTTACAATTGCACAGACCTTACAACATCTGGGTAGCTTTGCTCTATTGCTTTCCCTGTTCCTTTAAATTTAGAATGAAGTTATGATGTGCATGAAAGGCTAAAGACCTTGTATGTGTGGCAGGTGTTACCGCAAGCTGACAAAAAAAAAATCAGTAATATGTTCATTTTACTTCTGATACAATCTCTTACAAAATATATAGGCTACCTTTTCCAAACAATTTTATTCAGGCAAACTTTATCAACAATCTTCTGAGATCAGAACATTCTTAAGGTATGTATATAAAGCTGTACGTTCTCTAGAAGATACATTGTATGAATTTTCTCTATGCACTTACTACCGTAAAATGAGTTTCTTACCTCCATATGCTCAGTCTGCTTTCATATTCAGAATAAAAAAGTTATTATAAGATTAATGTAAAATCAAGGAGATGCTCTCCAGTGTCCTAGTTATGATAATAATGTTATTCTTTAATAAAATTTATATTATATCAGCCTTGCAAATAGATGATGATGATGATGATGATGATGATGATGATACTTTATTTGTTAGCCCCCCCATAACAAATTGTTCTCATAATACAGCATTAAAACAAGAGTAAAAACACATAAAACACATCTAATAATCACACACACACACACACACACACACACTACAAAAAGTACAAAACAATTTAAAGCTTTTTAAAAGACAGCTTTAAAAATCAAATTTAAAAATCAAATTAAAAAGACTTGAGTAAACAAAAAGGTCTTTTCTTGGTTTCTAAAAGAGCGAAGTGATGGTGCCAGGTGAACCTCACTGGGGAGTGGGCTCCATAAACAGGATGCAACCACTGAAAAGGCCCTTTCCCTAATAGCCACCCGGCTCACCTTGTCTGGCAGGGGCACTCAGAGCAGGGCCTCCAAAGAAGATCTTAAGGTCTGAGTCAGGCAATATGGGGCAAGGCGCTCTCTCAGATAACAGGGTCCCGAGCCACTTGGGGCTTTAAAGATTAAAACCAGCACTTAGAATTGGGCCTGCAAACAGACTGGGAGCCAGTGGAGCTGACAAAGCACTGGCGTAATATGACCAAAGTGCCCAGTCCCAGGTAATAATCTTGCTGCCCTATATTGTACCAACTACAGTTTATAGACTGTTTTCAAAGGCAGCCCAATGTACAATTCATTGCAGTAAACTAAGCATGAGGTTACCAGAGCATGAGTTACTGTGACCAAGCTATCTCTATCCAGGCACAGTCACAGTTGGCTTATCAGCCAAAGCTGATAAAAGGCGCTCCAAGCCAGAAGCCACTTGAGCCGCTGGTGACAATGCTAGATCAATGAGCACCCCCAGACTGTGAACCTGGTCATTCTGGAGGAATACAACTCCATCTAGAACAGGCTGAACATCATTCACTCAGGCAGAGGAACCATTGACCAACAGTACATCTGTCTGGTCTGGGTTGAGTCTCAACTTGTTCCCCTTCATTCCATCAATTCGTAGGAGTGTGCACAAAACCGGCTTGTCCTGTTTGGTTCGAATTCAAACCCAATTCGAACCAGGGAGGTAGGTTTGGTTTTGGTTTTGCTCGAAACACCAACCCCCCTGGTTGGGTTTAAATTCAAACTCAACTCAAACCAGTTCTAAAAGGTTCTACATAGGGTATAATGGGGACTCAAACTAGCCCATTATTCCTTGTGCAGGGCACCTAGGTGCACAAAAGCAGAGTGGGTGGTAAGCACCCATGGGTCTACCACCCATGGGTGCCAACCACCCACCAAACCCCAAAACAATCAAACCCCCCTGCGATTATTGATGAATTTCTGAAGATGTTTACATTTTCCCCATTTTTCCCATAGGGAATAATGGGGATTTGAGGATGCCTCATCTGCCCCCCTGAGGGGTGCCTGGGCACCAAAGTGGGTTTGGAGGCAAGGCAGATATGGCCAGAACTCCCCCCGGGAACCCCAGGCTGGTGGGGTTCATGGTTTCCTTTTTATAAATGTTTAAAGATTTTAGCCTGTTCCAATGAAATGAATAGGAATTGCTCCTCCATTCATTGCAGCAGAACAGTGTGTGGCCTAATTTGATGTGGACTCATCAGTGTTCTTTAGAAACAGAGTTCTTTATATATCTCACAGAGTTTATTTTATTTTTTTTAAAAAAACAAAAAACCATGAACCCCACCAGCTTGGGGCTCCCGGGGGGAGTTTTGGCCAGACCTGCCTTACCCCCAAACCCACTTTAGTGCCCAGGCACCAAACTCTACTCTATGATATTGTTGCCTCTTTTTGAAGAAGTGTTTTTGTAACAGGATTACATTAGATAATATTTCACCCCTGAAGAAGGCTTCTGCGGACACTCATTGGGCTCAAATTAACCTGTTTACAGCACAGTGGGACTTCTGTCTCTTCATTTGCATCTCTGCTAACCCCTGCTAACTTGGCAAAGAGACACCTTTTAATGTGGTGATTCTCTTTATTTAGCAGGGGGAGAATAACTGGCCCTATCCACTCCTAGCACTGCACCTCCAGTGACTGTTGCTGGTGTCTATCTGATGTTTCTTTTTAGATTGTGAGCCCTTTGGGGACAGGGAGCCATCTTATTTATTTACTATTGCTCTGTGTAAACTACCCTGAGCCATTTTTGGAAGGGCGGTATAGAATTCAAATAAATTATTATTATTATTATTATTATTATTATTATTATTATTATTATTATTATTATTATTTTAAAAAGCAGGAGGAGACAACTCAAGTCAGATGGCAAGTGGGGCGGGGGGGAGGGGAATCCAAAAGGAACAACAGTCACACAACCAGGAAAAAGGTCCTGGTTCTGATCTTCAAAGCTTTGCGGGGCCTGGCGCCAGCCTACCTACAGACCCGCCTCACCCACCCAGTTACATCCCATCCGGTTAGATAAGCTCTGATGGCCCTTCTGTCGGTCCCTGATTTCCGAGATGTTTGGGGCTCTAGGACCCATAAAAGGGCCTTCTCAGTTGCTGCCCCGCTCCTTTGGAACTCTCTCCCCCTACAGATCCAGCTAGCACCTTTCTTACCAATCTTCAAATTGCTATTGAAGACTTTTCTTTTTTGCTAGGCCTTTGCCCTGTAGTTCATTTTTCTGTTTTTTCGGTAGTTACTTTAGTTAGGAACATAGGAAACTGCCATATACTGAGTCAGACCATTGGTCTGTCTAGCTCAGTATTGTCTTCATAGACTGGAAGCGGCTTCTCCAAGGTTGCAGACAGGCATCTCTCTCAGCCCTATCTTGGAGAAGCCAGGGAGGGAACTTGGAACCTTCTGCTCTTCCCAGAGCGGCTTCATCCCATGAGGGGAATATCTTGCAGTGCTCACACATCAAGTCTCCCATTCAGATGCAACCAGAGCAGACCTTGCTTAGCTATGGGGCCAAGTCATGCTTGCTACCACAAGACCAACTCTCCTCTCCTCTTCTTTAATAATTTTTAATTATTAATGTAATGTAATTTTTAATGTTGCCTGTTTGCCTGTTGTTGTACACTGCCCAGAGTCTTCTGAGTGGGTGGTATATTAAATGTCTCTAATACATATAAATAAATAGATAGATAGATAGATAGATAGATAGATAGATAGATAGATAGATAGATAACTTTGAAAAGGGTAGAGGGGAGTGGAGGGGGAGGGCAAAAGCCGAAACAGGCAGAGCAGGGCAGAGACCAGACCTTGCCAGCAGCAAAGAGAGGCAGCACCACAAACCACCACAGCCAGAAAAGCAGCAGCAGAAAGCAAGCCGCTTTCTCTCCCCTCAGCAAGGAGAGAATTCCAAGCCCAGAAGCTGGGCTTTGAGTAGAAGTTGAATCTCCCTGTTGTGTTCGCTCAAACTCAGCCTGAGTTTTCCTCCACTTGTGTTCCAGCCGTCTCCCAGCTTGCTCCATTGCCCTCCACTTAGGTGCTGCAAAGGCTCTACTTTGTGGGAGAGGGCACTTCAACTGCCCAAACTAGTTGCTCCATTCCAGGGAGCAACTAGAACTTCGAATATCTGACATACCACCTGGAAAATCCCCCACAGGCCTCAGGAATCCATAGGATTCTATTAGAATCCAGGGAGGGACCATTTTAAGAAGTCACCCCCCCCCCCTTGAAAAGTAGTGTAGCCTCTGAAATACTAAACCTCAGAATGAAGTGATCTGACCATGATAAGGGCACAGATGACACATCCTCTACTTTCAAATCACCATCCTCCTGCCCTGTCGAAAAATTGATCCAGCGTGTTCTCCAGTTCATGTGGTGGGCCAAAACATGTTGGGACAGCCCCATGGTTGTCATGGCGGCTATGAAGTCCTGAGCTGCCCCAGACAAGACAGCCTCAGCATGGATGTTGAAGTCACCCAGAACAAGTATTCAGGGAGTCCTCAACACCAAATCCGAGACCACCTCCATGAGTTCAGGCAAGGAGACAGCTGGGCAGCCGGGTGGGTGGTACACCAACAGTATCCCTACTCTGTCCCGAGAGCCCAGCACCAGGCACAAACACTCTGAACCAGCCCTCCCTTGAGGAAAATAGAGCTTTTATAAATTACAACACCTCCCTCCCTGGCCCTCCAGCCACAGGAGGAGAGACAAATCTCTCCCAGCTCCCCCATCCAGGCCTCTGTCATACAAAGCAGGTTGATCTCTTCCTCCACAATTAAACTGAGGATGACAGAGATTCTGGACCCACCTGGCATTAAACAGCAGCACCAGCAGGACAAGGGACAAGCTGGTAAGGCAGCCAGGAACCATCCTATTATAGAAACAGCCAGAAGAAGGGATAGGGATAGGATGTTGAACCAGGAGAAGTTTACACCTCTTCTGGTGTAAACGAGGCCCCACGCCATACCTTTTCCAACGTGTAACCACTCTAATTGAAGCACCCCCAGCTCTCCCCAGGTTCACTTCCTAACCCTAACCCTAACCCCTTTGGGGTCGCCCCTTTGGTGGTGATCCTGCTGCCCAGGGCAGCGTGCCAGCCCAGGAAATGATGCAAGGCCCAGCAGAGATGTCTGAATCAGCACTCTGGGCCCTCCTGGAAGATGCCACTCTGCCACCAACAGAGGCCCCCAGCAGTGTTGCTCCCAAAGAGAGAGAGAACCTCAGGGAAACAGAGAGGCAGCTGCTTGTACTCACCACAAGCTCTGCTCACCATTTTCCAGGGCAGGGCGCTACAGGGCCAGATGACAAATTCCCTACATCTCTCTTCTTCCCTCTGCTAAAGCTGGTTTTTTAAAACCTGGTGTTTTGGAGATTTTGTTCAATAGTGCTAAAATAAGACATTATATCATCACAGGCCATGTTATCAGAAAGCAAGGGAATATTTGCAAATATTCAACATTCACAAATATTTCCTGTTTTGCATCTCAAATTCTGAATTCAAACTTCAAATTCAAAGTTTTGAGACATTTTAAATTAAAATTCCAATGTTTACGACGAGCTGGCATTTCTGGGATGCTTTGGCAAACATCAAGTATGAATTCTGATATTCTGTCCCCTGTCAAATACGGTAAAATATTAAACATTGAAATCATATTCTGCCACAAATATCAAGAGTTTGACTATTCAGGAAACATTTAAGAATCACTAGAAAATATTCAATTTTTAAAAACCCCAGAGAACAATTTGAGAGACAATTATGAGAGTAGATTACCCTCCAGCAAATATCACAATATGGTTTTCCCACTGGCCCGCTCTGTCCTCCCAAGAACCTTCCTGTGTCTCTTCTTGTCACTCACACCCACAGTTCTGACATTTGGCCACTGATTTAATGGCCCAGCCCTCACCAGTGTGTATGCATCATCTTGTTCTCAACCAATCTTTGGAAGCCTAATGTCCTGTCTCCTAATTGTCTGTAGTTATATGTATTTTATTTATTTATTTAATGCATTTTTATACTGCCCTACCCCAAGGTCTCAGGGCGGTTAGAGGCATGCCCTTTAGTTTCTACAAGCCACAGCAGTAACAAGTGGAAATATTGCTTAGGCTGCTTGGTACAATAACCTTTTCTTGATTTCCCCCTGCCTGTGAAATGCAGAAAGTGACAAAAAGCAGGCAGGGGGTGGATTGAGGGAAACCATGGGATGATTCTCACAATCGGAAGTAAGTGGGAGGAGTTTCCAGCTGAGATTCTGGAGCCATGCATGCTTCTGAAAATAAATCGTGTGGGCAGCAGAAATGTTGGGTGGAGGACCAGGAAGTGATTGTGTGCAAGAAGCAATCCTGGTCAGTCAGTATGGGCAGCGGACCTTCTTCACCATAGATCAAATCCCCAATTAACTATGTTGGCTGCACACACCAACTGATTGGATTGCTTCTTGCACACAATCACTTCCTGGTTCTCTGTCCATTTCAGCCACCCAAACAATCCATTTTCGGGAGCACACACAGCTCCAGTATCTCAGCTGGAAGCTCCTCCAACTTATTTCTGATCATGAGAACCAACCCTCTCTTGAGATCCTAACATGCAGTTGGTCTCCTAGATAAATTTGCATTTACTCAGAATACCAAGTCATTTAGTTGCTTTACTTTAGACTACCTCTCATTAAGACTAATGGAAGTATTCCTCAGGTGACTGAATCAGATTCAGTGGTTTCTATCTTAGGATTGAGAGAGAACCCCTTTCCATACAAACACAGACTTCCATCAGGCCTCCATTTGGTCCTTAACCCTATTTACATGTATCCCCCTAGCAGTGTGATTGCTGCCTCCTCTACAGTTGCACCTACAGAGTGTAGAAAGAGTCAAAGTTTGAAAGAGGCTGTGGGATTCCGCTTTGGAAGGTTACCATTGGCATCATGGTATGCTAGTCAAATTGGCCAGATTCAGTCATAACACAAAACCAGAGGTTGGCGAACCCATGGTTTCAATTTTAAGCTGTAAACCACGCCGCAGACCTTCATCAAACCGAGGCCCATCAATCTCCAGTTCCTGGAGAGGAGAGCTCCTCACTGCTGTTCAGCCACCAAGGCTGATCCCAACAAGCTCCGTGGCCAGACTGTGGGCAAAACATCAGCACGTCAGCGGAGTGGCCACGATTGGCCATGATCTTGAAGAAGACATGCTAAGTGCAATTGTTCATTTTGGCATGGAGTGCCCGCCCTCAGCAGGGAAAGGGTATTTAAATCCCTTTAAATACTATGCCATGCCAGCACTTCTTTTGACAGTGATGGCACTGCCACCCCACAAAGAGCCCTGCACCCAAATTGTCCCACACAGACACAAGGGGGGGGGGCTGGTTCAGGAACTATTTCCCTTTACTCTGGAAAGGGAAGGGAACATGGAGACATGTATAAGGGAATATGTATATGAGGGAGGGCAAAGGATCATGGGGGGAATCTGTCTCTCTTTGGCCTAGGTTGCTGATGTGAGGGATTATCCTGTCAGAGCAGTCAATGCAGACCAAACTACAGTCCTTTTCCACCGGCTGTTTGCTGCTGGTGGGCTCATCATCTCATTAGAGGGCCAGTCTACTGGGAAGAACCATGAAGCTATGATCCCTTCGGACTTCACACTCAAGAGTTGAGCCAACCCAACAAAGGGGCTCCAACTTATGTGGGCCTCCCAACTCTCTATGATAAACAATATAAAAGAATTGCTGCCAAAACAAACAAAAAACAAAAAACAAAAAAACCTTTCCTGTGAAGCCTAGCACATACCCATGTGCATGCACTCTTGACATAATCTGACTCCATGTGTCAGAGCCAGGCTACGTGTGTGGCTAGGGGGGAACACCAGGTATCTAGATGGATCTATAAAACTATAACATTCCCAGGCTCGGTCTGGCATTGCACTGTATGCAGATCTGCCAGCGTGGGGAATCATGGGAGATGGGAGCCCCAATTTCCAGTGACCACGGGAGAGCGGGATCACCATTTCAGAGCACAAGCAAGGGTGCACATGTCCACATGGGTGGATGGGCTGGCAGCTTTCCTGCATAGAACGCTGGCTCAATCTTCATTCATTCATTCATTCATTTATCAGATTTGTACACTGCCACAAACTTTTATCTCTGGGTGGTTAACAAGAACATAAAACAAGTTGAAACATACACAAAACTTAAAACAATTTTAAACAATTTACAGATTAAAACCTAAAAATTTAAAGGGGCAGGGATGATGCTCAGAGAGGTGGTCAGTGAGAAGCACTACAGACATGGAGCGGGTGTGATTCCGGATGTGGCTGCAATGCCGCCTCAATGATTGTGTTTTGAAAATTGGCATGAAATCCCAGTTATGCCGCATCATGGTTCAGATGTAACCCTTCAATGACCAATCCTGAGGTCCTGGTGGTAAAAGTTTGTGCAAACTGAAGGTAAAAATTGGAGTTTCACAAGGCAAACCACAGGTCGCTTTTGCCGCAAAACCACAGTTTCACAAATTCAGACATACTGGAGTTCCAACTTCTGCCCCGTTTAACTCTGGTTTCATGTTACATCTGAATCTGACCATTGTTAGAAGAAACACATGGCTAAAAGCCTTAACCCAGACCCCAGATAGGCATGGGAGCAGCCCTGCAAAGCTAGCAACCATGCCACTTGGGTACATATAAAGAGGATGTAAAGTTTGGCACTCATAAAGGCCAGGCTGCTTTAGGGCCCTTTGCCAAGGGTTGGGGCCTGACACATGTTTTTCTGCACGAGGTGGTGTGCAGGTAGTGGCTTCTACCTTTCACCAAGTGTTCTGTCTCCATATCTCCAGCCAGGCAACAAGAAAGATCATTCTAGGAAATCTGCCCTGTCTGCTCCTGTTTGATGGCAGGTAAAATAGAGCTAGAAAAGGCCAGGTGTTTGCATACAGAAAACTAAAGCCGTCCTATTGGCAGCTACTTAATTCTGGAGTCTCTGTTCCCTCAGCTGTAAAATCTGCTAGTGGGGACTTCCCTCATAAAGTACTGATCAAAAGTGAGACTCGAGCACTGTTGGCTTTTAGTTTGGCTTCAAGTTTAAAGATGGCAAAGTGATATTCCTCTAAAGATAGGTTGGAGAAGGCTGAATTTTCAACCTGACCTTGTACTGACCCCTAATAACTTCCTGGTTCCTTGGTCAGAGAAGGATTTATGAACAAGAACAAAGAATAATGTGTCTGTCCAAGCAGCGAGAAAGAAAGAAAAAGGAAGAGAGGGAGAGAGAGAGAAGGGAGACAGGCACTGTACTTTGAGAGTGAAGTACTTCAGTGCCGGGTCTTCTGTAATTACCTAGTCATTGAAGAAATAAAACCTTGGAAAAATCAATTTTATAAAAAATCAATGTTTTAAACAATTTGAAGAGCTCTCATAATTTTAAATCTCTCCACAATGTATACATTCCAAGCCTTGATCACCTTCAAAGTGAAGTGCTCCAATAATTTTAAATTGTTCTGTACTGAAGAAGCACAAAAGCATCTGTACCCTTACCCAAATTGAAGTAATCTTAGAAATGCGAAGCACGCTGATAATTTTAAATATCGCTCTCTATCTAGCCTTCTTCCCCTCTTCTCTATTTGTCCTTTCCCCTGTACTCAGTGCTGGCTTTTTTAAAATTAAAAACATTTTTCAATGTCTGTAAAGAATAGCTGTTTAATTTTATTCTGAGCCACAAAGTGCATGTTTTAAGGCTTCTTTTTTAACAACAAAAAACACCTCACCACTTCTCAAAAATGCTCATTTTTTTAAAAAAAATTAAGCCGCTCCAAATAAGTCCAAATTAATGTGAATGGGTTTTATCTTCTATAGGTATAGAAAGAATACTTTGCCTATCTGCCTGCCTGCCTGCCTGCCTGCCTGCCTGTATTATATATTCTTACACACACAATATTCTTTACATGCCTACAGAAAATAAAATTATATAATTTTAAAGAGTGAATTCTAATGTTATCAGCAAAGGCTTCAAGACATTATGCAATTAAAAAACACAGATCCTCTTCAAATTAGAAAAGCAAATTGTTACCTATCATAAGTAGGTTCTTTTCACTCTAATGACACTCACTAGATGATTTATGACATACGTTATTTTATATCAAAGTACAATGAAATAGGCATTACCATAGGTAATCTCTGTAATGTCTGGGAAGGGAGCTAAAGCCTCAGTGCAACAATGAATGCTGTATTTAAAATGCAAAACCCAAAGACGTTATTATGGTTTTGATTTCTTATGCTGCAGCTTCTCTTGATCTCTTATATTACTGTGGCAGCACAAAGGGTGTTTTGGGGTGTATTCCGTAAAGATAACAGATGGGGGAAATGAAATATAAAGTCAAGGTTTTATCATTCCTTTGGTGACAATTTCTGCATAAAAAACTTTTTAAAAGCGTATAATCTCAAGGCATACAGTTGATGCGCAAGCTGGAAATATATGGAGCTCTTGGAATATGCTCGTTTCCAGTATTTAAAGCCTTGCAGTATTGTGCAATAAAGTAAAATGCTAAGATAACACATAAAAAATAATCAGACTAAGGAGCTTTCCAGATGGGATTATTCTTATATCCTCTGTGTAGTGCTGGAAACACCCGATACCAAGTCCATTCTTATTTTTCAACAATAGGGCCTCATTTGAAAGCCATGTAAAGACAAGGGACAAATTCCTAATGAACTCAGAAAATGTTATAGCACTGAACAGCAAACTCTCCATGTGGATGAAACACATTGCATGCAATTACACTCATGCAGCACCTGGCAAAGTGGGAGATTGCATTCGCTTGCTTTGGGCACTACGATGAAATACCCCAGTAAGTGTTCAGACTTCCAAGTTCCTGCTAACCAGTATTTTCAACTTTTTGACTACTGGAACACAACACAAGCCAAATGCACATCTTGCTACCTCCTCTGAACCTGAGAACCTTCCCTTCTGTATCTGTTCTTGCTCATGTTCATAGTTTTTGTGAGCTGCCACTCTTTATCTCAGCCACTTTCTCCTCCCCATCCCACATCATGGGACTATGTTTAGGATCTCCACATGGTGACTTTCCACTTCTGTCTAAGCCATTGTTGGCATGGCTTGTCCTACCCATCAGAAACTCTTTCCTGGTTGCAATCCCAAGTTAGAGCAAAGTTGGGTGTATCTAATTCCCAAAATGTACCAGGAGAATTTGCCACAAGACACTAGCCTATTCAGACATTGAGGTCATACTCATGACCACTTCTGCTGGGTCTGGTGAGGGCTGGGGAGAAGGCAGGATCATTCCTACCTTCTGACCAGCTGCTTTCATGCCCACATGCACTGCAGCGAGTGGCACCACACTTCAGAGGCCAGGGGAAGGCCTTCTGGCCTCTAGATACTCCACAATATACCGTGCAAGCAGCATGGTGCATTATGGAAAATCCTGAGGGCAGGTTGCTCCTTCCCCCAGCCTCTATGGTTGTAGTGGCTGCCATCAGCCCGAACTGAGCTGCCAGCAGCCTGTGCTCCCATACAACCTGGTGGTGGGGTAACACCATTAGACCACCCTTAGGCTAACAATGAAGTAGAAGTGCGCACACACACACACCCTCTTACCTCATTGTTAGCCCATGTACAAAACCTGGGCTACCTGGTCAATTAGCAGCAGGATCAGGACTGATACTGGTGGTTCTCATGATCAACCCTATCTGGGCTAGCGCTGCCCTACCCAGGTAGGGCTGGGCATGAGAACAACCTCATTATATTGTGCATAGCAATAGCACTTACATTTATATACTGCTCTATAGCCGGAGCTCTCTAAGCGGTTTACAATGATTTAGCATATTGCCCCCAACATTCTGGGTACTCATTTTACTGACCTCGGAAGGATGGAAGGCTGAGTCAACCTTGAGCCCATGGTCAGGATCGAATTTGCAACCTTCTGGTTACAGGGCGGCAGTTTTACCACTGCGCCACTAGCGGCATCCATAGAGGTGTCTAAACACACGTTCACATTTTTTCTGTGAACAATTGTACGTATATGTGTTGGACATAATCCATTAATAATAGTACATTTCTACATGTGTACACTGTACGCAGATTATACATGAGTTGAACATGAAGTGTGAACAGAGCTATAAATTATTCTTATTCTCAAATGTGTATGTGTGAGTGTGTGTACTGTTTTGCAACATTAATTGAAATTAATGTTTAGTAAACACATTAATTTGTAATTAAATATTCAATGTTTATTTAACAATTTAATAAATAATTAAAATGATTTAATTAATTAAATTGTTACATATTTCCGTGAGGTCAAGGTTCCCACTCCGAGAGAAGACTGCCCACTCTCTGCATAACTGACAGTTCTGACCTTGCTTCTTTCCAGTCAGCTTCCACTGGGGCCCATGAACCCGACCCTATTTTCTGTGTTGGGTGTGAAACAATTATTCTGTCCCTTCCAAGGCTAAGATTCAGTCAACTAACCTACATTGGAGGAGGATGCCCAAAAGGGTGTCTCATGCGCCGTGCCAGCCCATGACATTTTGCTGCCTGAAGCAGAGCAACAAACAGCACCTCTTGCTTCCTTCCATCTTCTCTTTTTTTTTTCCCTATTAAGATCACACAGCCAATGTATTCCTTACTTTCATTCCCGCCCGCCCCAACACACACACACACACACACACACACACACACACACACACTTTCTAGTAGGAAAGGACGGAGAAAAGCAATGTGGTGCCATTTCACCCTCCTTCCTCTGCAGCCCATCCATTGCAGGGGGGAGCGCTGCTATGTGACCCCTGAGAACAGGCCGATGACCTGCAGCCTTGAAGTGGCCTCCTTAACTCTGCTTCATGACAGAGCTGGCCTTACTCATGCAGCAGCCATGCAGCAACACAGCAGGTGGGCTTCATTGTGGGTTTTTTTTTTTTTTTCCTGGTGGAAGAATGAAGTGTGCCTCTTTTATTTCAGAGGAACGCATGGCCACATTTGCACGTAACATGAAATCATAGGTTGGCGAACCCATGATTAATATTTGTAACTGTGAATCACATTGCATATGTTCATCCAACCACAGTCCGGCAACATCCGGTTGAGGGTAGGGGAGCCCCTCTTTCTTCCTGGTCTGACAAGTCTGCATCCCAGCAAGCTCCATAGCACTCACATTATCAGACTATGGGCAAGGTGTCAGAACGTCTGCAGGGCAGCAGCCATTGGCCATGATCTTCCAGGGGGGGTGCCATGTACGATCATGCCTTTTTGGAAAGAATGGACCACCCACCCTCAGCAGGGAAAGGGCAGTTAAATCACCACCCCTGTAAGAGCTGTGCACCAAAACAGTCTCGCACAAGCACAATTGCTGGCAACGCAGGGCAGGCATATTTTCCTGTTACTCCTTTAAGGGATCATGAGGATTTCCTAGGAAGGCCTATGTATATGAGGGAGGACAAAGGATCATGGGGGGTCTGGCCCACCGTGACCTGGAATGCTCTTGCTATGGCTGACCCAGGCAAAGAAGTCCAGGGACACCAAACCACACTCCTGCCCTCATGTTGGCTTATCACCCAGAAATTAGTCTTCTCAGGAGAGGGAGTCCACTGGGAAGGACCAAAGACTCCAAGACCTTAGGTCCTCTGTTGGACTGTGCTCTCATAAGTTAGGCCTTCGAAATCAAGGGGGCCCCACTTGTGTTGGGCCCCATTCTCTCTGGTTAATAATAGAACTTTAACATCATGACCCCCTCCTCTCCAGGCAATCCTTCCATGCCCCGAAAGGAGCACTTGTTGCCCCATGTGTCCGGGTAGTACCGGATGGGCAGACGAGGGGAAACACCAGGACTGGGGATCGATCTTTACTCTCATTCAAATTTCCTGGGTTTGGACCAGCATTGCAGAGTATACAGATCAGCCGCTGTGAGGAATCTTGGGAGAGGGGAGCCCCAATTATCAGTGATCCTGGGAGAGTAGAGTTGTCATGACTGTCAAAAATATGTTCAAATGGATGAATGGACTGGCACAGGGACTGCTCAAACTGCTTCTTTGAGGCAGTCACCAAGACAGAGTGAGGTGTTGCCGGGGTACTCATCCCTATGGCTTGCTTATGTCAAGCAAACAGGCTGGGCAGCAGTTGGTTGCTCTCATGAGACAGTGGTCCTGGGGAGAAGGGCTATCATTGTACATTATTAATGATTCAACCCTATCCCCATGTACCCCTGGACAGGTCTTCTCATGAGTTGTGAATACCCATGGCCTTCAACTCTCACGAGAGAGCAGTCAGCTCCAGAGCAGCATCCATCATCATCAAATAGGAGGAATGTCTTCTGTGACTGGAGGCAATGCTGCTCCTACTGGATGGTACTTCTCATGAGTCATGCATGTTTGTACCCAAAGGAAAGGGGCTGGGACCCCTTTTCCCAACCTTATTGTACAAAAAATAGAGCAGAGCCATTAGAGAATTCCTGGGTGGGTCAGACTTGTTAACCCAACCCCAGGTATCACTGCCCTGCCATATGTTATCTTTGCAGCGATTTCACTGGGTTGCCCGGTTCATAGTACCACCACGATTGCATGTGCTTGTGAACATACTTCTTCAACCATTGCTTTTTGGTGAACAAAAAACTTTGTGCCTATCTTGCCATCCTGCTCCCTTGCTCTTCTGAGTGCCAGAGAGGGGAACAAGAGACACAGTGAGAAGCAGACATCCCCCAATGTGACATCTCCCTTTGAGAGGCTTAGAAGCTTGGGATGGGATGAGGCGGTGTCCCTGTTGTCAGACAATGGCTTGAGTGGCATGGAGACAGGGATGGGGCAAGTGCTCAGAGATGTGGCCATCAAAAAGCATTGTAGGCATGGAGCAGATGCATTCCTGGTCGGGTCTGGGCCACCCTCTCTATGATTTCATTTCTAGAAAGAGCTGGAAACTGTGCTTATTATGGTGGCATTTGCATTCAGACATAACACTGCTGCCCCCAAACTTCATGTTGGAGCAGCGAAACTCATTACCAACCCAAGGTTCAAATTGGAGTTTGGGGAGGGAAACTGCAGGTCACTTTTGCCACAAAACCTCAGTTTTGCACATTTTGACATACACAATTTCCAACCTCTGCCCCATTCAACCCTGGTTGGGCATTATGTGCGAATGTGGCCTATGTATCAGCCGTCACATCTATCCATCCTTGAGCCTCACTGTTTCAAAGCATGATGGCCAGTGCTTCTGTGATTGGAAACCTTCCTTATTAGGAAATGGTAGCTGCTACTGGAGAAGGGAGTGCTGCAGATTTGAAAAAAGATTTTTCTCTTGTACTATTATGAGACTATTCACACGATCATGTAGGCAGGCAGGCGAGCAGGCAGGGGGAAGGCTGAGTCCAATGCACCTTCCCCCAGACAACCAACAAGTGCTGCTGGGACCGCGGCTCACCCTCCCAGACAATCTGTGGTACTCCAAGCAGTGTGGATTTCCAAAGGCTCAGATGATGCTTTCTGGCCTCTCAATATCCCACAATGCACCAAGTAATGAGTGCAGTCCATGCATATACACGACCCCAGTCGTGCACACTCACACACTTAATCCTGGCTAAAATCCAGGTTAAAAGTCGGGCTACCTGCGAGGGCAGTGCTGGGATCAGGCTCAACCCTGGTGGTACACATGGGCAGCCAAACCCTAGCCTAGGTTTCGCTGATCATGTGTATAGCTGTGACACCCTACTCATCAGCCTGCGACACTGCTAGTGAGGAGGGGTCTGTTCCCAAAACTAGAGAGGTTAATAACCTTACTAGCTGACCCCCACACAGAGCATCTGTGCACTCTTTGGGGCTGGCTACCTCTCCCCCCACCACCTGCCCCAGTATCTGGCCAGGCCCAGGCACCACCACCTCAACTCAGAGGCCAGGCCCGCCGCCACTGCTTGCCTTGCCTCTGCGGCCCGCCACTGCCTCGCCTCTGCTGCCGGGCCCGCCGCAACCACCACGGCCGGGCCCACTGTCACCTCACCTCCGAGGTCACCCAGCCGACCAATTCTCCTGGGTGCGCCTCAGCCAATCAGGCACCTCCACCATCCAGCCAATCAGCTGGGTGCCAGGACGGCACACCCATGAGAATTAATATAATAGATAACTCTGGGGACCAGTTTTACAAGAAGAATGATGTTCTTATATCTTCTTCCCTGTATCAAGCTTTTGCTGCCACCACCAAGCCCTTCTTGCTTAGGTTTGTGTCATGACAACCCCTTAGTAGTATAGCTGAGGGCTGCGTGGGAAGGAGGTATAATACACTGGGCACAGAATTAACTTTAGAATAAAACAAAGTTGAGTGTATTTACGCACAAGCAGCTTAAAGGTCTCTCTTTCTGCTAAAACAGGGCTTCACACTCTTAATGGTTTCTATAACAACAATAACAAGTCTTGGTTACAGTCTATATTTGGTATGATGTAAGGTTTTATGACAACACCAACTTCACCCATTGGCAGATGCTCTTCACAGCTAAATAAATAAATAAATAACATATATGGGCAGATAGTTAAATAGTTTGACCAAGGGAGCCACAGTTGGATTGTCTAACACCCATAGACACCGATCCTGTCCTACCCAGTCCCTCCCTGGAACCCCACCAATCCCAGAACATCTCCATCGAGATCTTCTCTCTAGCTCTGTCCGTCCCTCTCTCCTGGCTTCTCTAAGCCCTGTCTAAACATCTGAGCTTACAGAAAGTCAGTTTAACTGCCACTCTCTGCTCCATTCTAAAGCCCCTCCCTCAGAAATTCCGCCTGGAGGACGGCTACTTGTACTTGGGTTCAAAAGATGATTGACAGCTCCGGTGCTGCTGCCAACCATCACAATAGCCTTGCTGTATTTTTATTGTGTTGTTGCATAAACTGCCTTGAAATTATAATGAAAAGCAGGATATAAATCTTAGATAGATAAAAGTCCATATGAATCTTTAAAGGAGGTCTTCATATCTGTCTTATGTAGAATTTGGGCTGCTTTCTATAAAATGTTTGCTGATGCTTTCAAAGACAAGATGGATGATGGCTCTCATCCAGTGTAGCTCCTCATCTTTTCCTTTCTCTGGTCAATTGGTGCAAAATCTGGGTCATGTGTTGATATATGTGAGGGGGGAGGGGGACCAGTAAAGGAGAAAATGAGGCTCCTTCAGGGCTTCTGTGGGGAGAGTGGGCTTGACCTGTCAGCGAGCCCTGGGAGGCCAGATCGGCCACCCATGCAATAACCGGATCCATCACGGAGCCAGTTGGGGTAGTGAGGATTGGGGGTCGCCTGGCCCCTGGAAGTCCCAGAATGCCCCGCGTGAGTGCATGGGGCATTCTGGGGAGACCCCCAAGGCCAGGAGGCTTGTTGCATCATCCCAGTCAGGGATCTCCTCGCAAGTCAGCACGGCACGGTGCCGTGCTGCAGCAACTCACGATCATGTAAACTAACCTCATTTTAAAGGAGGGGTATTTAGGCGGGCTAGCAACCAGGCTCACCCATGAGCCTGGTGATTCCCACGACTGATGGAAAGTGGGCTGGGCTCTCTTAGCCCACTTTACAGCAGTCATGATAATAGCTTCAGTGACTCATCAGACACAGCTAAATAAAAAGCTTCAAATATCAGCAGGACTTTATAAGCCCACCTTAACTGATAACTCTTTTACGGATATCTATTGGAAAAATAGATAGGGGTTAGCTGGACATTTTTGTGTCTGTTTATGCAAGGAATGGAAAGAAAATGAAAGAGATGACGTGCTCACTGAGCAATCAGGCAGCTGCACTCTGCAAAAGCAGTGCAAGATGGAAAAGATGGCTTAAAGACTCCTACAATCACTATGCCTCATGGAGGAACAAAATACTGAAAGTTTGTTCCCAGACAAAGCCATGTCCCTAAACAACTGCAGGACTTTTTGCATGTAAACAGAGATCACCCCATCAGTGGAGCTATAAAAGAGAAATTAACTCTTCTCTCCAGCTCCTATACAAAATCACACCATGTTCACATGCACTGTTTTTACAAAAAGCACTTAAGATGCTTCAACTCCTTCTCCATTCTCACAAATAAAAGTGGAAGGCACTGAGACGCTTACTCCTGAGCGCTTTGTTTCTCAGGAGATCCACTTCCTCTCTTTGGCAATTCTAATGTGTGGCTCGAGTGTGATTGGAGACAAATTGTGGGGGTGAGCATAGCATAGAGGAACCCTGGGATACCCTCTCATGGGATCATTGAACATCGGGGCTTCAAAGTTGGGGGAATGGTCATCAAATCCAAAGTATAAAATAATTATTCTACATTAAAAACCAAGGGCATAGCTATAATTGAACAAGGGGAGAGATAAATGTTCCCTCTCTCAGAGTCCCAGGAACATCCCCCCCACACACACACACCGGCCACACACAAGCAACAGAAGATTGGTGTGGCATGGCCGGCAGGCACAGCAGCAGGTTGCAAGGAGCCCCCCCCCCCCGGACATTTTGAGGCCCCCTCCTGGTGCTGAGGACTGGACTTCCACTCAGAAGTCAGGTCCAAAGAGCACCTCTGTTGGCACCTAAGAAAGTTGATGGAATGTTCAGAATGTTATCCATCATCAAAATGTTTAGGTTTGAGATCAGCGAAGGTGTAGAACCCTCCACTGGTCTGAAACTAAATATTTGTATGATAGTTCCAAAAAGCTGTTTCTAGTCCCTAAAAATCTCACATATTTTTGCAGGTCTGGTTGACCCTACATTTTTAAATTTTGTGCACCCTGCTTCCTGAGGATCTCAGCTTTCTAGCAGCATTATTATTATTTCTAGCATTCCCAAGAACTGTCCAAGACAATCCTAGAACTTCAACTTCCTTTCCCATAATAAAATGTAAAATTGTTTGATGGACAAACAGTTCCAGCCCTTAGGTTCTCTCCCCTTGTTTGACAGACTTATTTGGTTGGCCCTTGAATCTACTGTCAAAGCTCCCAGACACGACTCCTCCATACACTTTTCCTTCCTGAAGCTGCATATCTCTCTGGAAACAATCACAATCCAAATGTTGTTCCTTAGTCTAACTAAAATATAAAATGGAGCTTGACTAGTCTGTTCACATACCTGCCAACATGTCCCTATTTTCCCATTCACCTGAATGGGAAAATAGGGACATGTTGGCAGGTATATGTTCATTGTGATGGGCCTGAAATTTAGCGTCTTTTGCCTTACAGTGGTCAGATATAGGCAAATACTGGTGCCTACTGCATGTCAATCAATAAATGCCATTGCATGTCAGTTATCAAATACACCAACTGTGAATTAAGGGCAAAAATCATATGCTGAAAGCAAATATCATAGGATATTTTAAAAATCACATATTTTTGCCTAATGTTAACCAAATAGACAGTATTTGGAAAAGATTCAACATCAAAATTCAGAAGAAAATGTTGAGGGGAAATGTTGGCTGGGTGTTTTACATTTTACCACTCTGTCTGAAGCTTAGAAGAAGAAAGAGGAACATGTGAAATGTGGTGTGAGAACAGCAGCACACACTACCATAACTCATCTATTTATTGCTCACTACATAGGCTCAAGACAGAAAAAATTAGACTGATTGAATAACTAGCACAATTTATCTAAGAACTATTTCTGGTTATTGGTTCATTAGGGCCTAGAACTGTTTGGTTCCTGAGGAGATCATACAGACTCATTCACTCACACAGACCTCTGTTTTCACAGTGTTTCCTCCATTTCCTTGCATGACCTGTCTCATTCTGAGGCCTACTAGGCTTGGCTCTTGGCAAAACACAAGACAGCAGAAGACTCTTCTCTTTGCTCTTATGCATTGCTGAGAGTGGACCAGGAAAAGGTATTAAGCATACTGATGCTTAACATGACATAAAAATGTCTTTTTGATTGCAGTTGTCTGTTTTATTGGGTTTGCATCGTATTAGTGTCATATGAGTACTTGATTTCAATATAACAATATGAAAGTGCACATGTAATTTCACTTCTATATCACATTAATACTAAACTGCTGAACATGGTAGTAATATAAAACTAATGTGACAGATTGAGACAAGTATGAGATGATGTAAAACTCTTAGTACTGTAAAAAGTTATTCAGGCCAAAGAGATAACACTGAAAGAATCATATGATTTTAAAGTTCCTCATTCCTTTCTTTGACCTGATGAAGAAATTCTGATCATAAGGTATTAAATCTAGTGAACAATTTTCCATTCACAGTTTTCTACCCCAACGTCTTTTTATTGACCCTTCATTGTACATTGTCAGGTGGCCCTACCAACCACATGACATCCCTCTCAGGCCAAATGCAGCCGACAAGCCCTGTAGTATGACCTGCTAGGTATAGGCTCCAACTTCCCTTATTTACCCATAGAACTGAGAAAGGGTTCTACAGGGTAGGGATGTGCAAACAGGTGTTTCCTCCATTCCTTCAACGTCATGCTAGGGTCATGCCAGGCCATGCAGAGGCCCATTGCACAGGCGTAGCAGCGTCCAAAATGGCTGCCGCACTGAGGGGAGAAGGCCAAAAACCAGCCAAAGAGAGGCCAAATGGCCGATTTCTGAAATAAGGGAGGCCAGCAGGGGGAGGGGGAACTTTTAAAAACCTCGTTAACTGAACCGGGGTGGGTGTTGAGGGGACCAGACTGAACCGGGGTGGGTGTTGAGGGGGTGCCGGACCGAACTAGCCCGGTCTGACTTGGGTCCAGTTCTGACTCGAACCAAACTGGACCATCCTGTTCTGTGCACACCCCGACTACAGGGTTCTACTGTTCTTCATATTTTAGTCTACTTCCCTTAAGGAAAATAAGGTTATGAGATCAACCAGCAGTGTGTGTGTGTTTGTGTGTGTGTGTCCCCATGTGTCCGTGCCTCCCCTCCCCCATCAACTTTGCAATGCGTGCCTGGACCAATATGAACCAAATTGGCTACAATTGTAGGGACACATAGGGACACCTCAACGCAATAGTTTGTGGTGATGTCATCCACCCCATTCAAAATAGTGGACGCATGAATGTTTGAGGCATAACTGGCTTATGAACAGCCTAATCAATTTGAACAAAATTTGCTACAACGGTAGGTACACATAGGGACACCTCAAAGGCATAGTTGCTGATGATATCATCAACCCCAGTTCAAGATGGCACATGTGTGGATGTTTAAGGCTGAAGTGGTCTAACTTGTGAGGATGGTAATTATCAATTAAGATTATAGTGAAAGGAAGAAGGCAGATTAGTTCTTGCCAGAACAAATTGTTCTCATCTGAGTTGCTAGAGTTGTCATTTTTCAGAATTCAGCTCCCTCCTCATAGTCCCTAAAAATTTAAACTGGAGGTGAGTGGGTGGGTGTATCATGCACCTACCTGTAACTGGGTGCACAACACTAAGGCACTATGCAGTACACAACATTTAGTGGGCGAAATCCAGCCTTCTGCAAAGTGCAGTAGTGAAGGGGCTCACGAGGGGACAACACTTGGACAATAATCCTTGGCATGATTGTTACAATGATAGCCCTTGAGCCAAGCCAGTTCAAGTGCCAGCTGGCTCGACCTCGAGCCAGTTCACACATCCCTATGCAGAAGGTCCCAGGTTCACTCCCTGGAATCTCCAGGCAGGGCTGGGAAAGACTCTGACCTGAAACCTTGGAGAGCCACTGCCAGTCAGTGTAGACAAATATTGAACTAGATGGACCAATGGTCTTATTCAGAACACAACTGTTTATGTACTTCTTTTTACACCGTTAAAAAACTGGAAGCACACACACACAAAAAAAACCAGTCACCTCAGGCAAATCTAGTCTCTCATTTCCCTTGATCTGGTTATCACAAGGGAAGGGAGGCCCCAGTTTGGCTGGCATAAACCTTTTCCCATTGCTGGATGATTCTCCTTAAATGGGAGAAGAAGCAGAGCTAAACAGGTTCATCAAGCCCTCTTCTTTCGAAAATTATTCATATAGATGCTTCAGAAAATGTACTGCACTCAGGCACTGTACTCAGCACAAGATACATCTCCAAGCTAAGGAACTAAGCCAAGGAAAGAGGCATCCACTGAAATAAAGCAATGTGGAAAATATTCATCTCTCATTTGTTTTTTCAAATGCACATTGTCAGCCTGAAAGTATATGTCAAACTCTAGCGAATCAGGCAGTAAATCTTTAATGATATGAGTTGCTGCTTAAATACAAGAATATAGCAAGCCCACAACCACTAGCTTAAAACCCCAACTGCACTGCTTATAAAAGTAAGTCTTTTTCACAGTAGCTTTCACCGTGACTCTGAGCACCCTGCCACTGTGCCTGTTTTAACTCTATGCACGCTCCGGGATCTGTAGAAGAAATATAAGCCTGCATTGTATCAAAAGAAGCAGTACATCCCCTTGTTTAATCAAATTACTCCAGAGTGCCAGCCATACATGTTAAGTTGAGCTTAATGTGAAATTAAGTGAAAACATTACCAAAGTATACTATTAAGAAATGTCCTTTAGTTTGGGCTTTTGGTTTTATTTTATTTATTTATTTTTTGGTGCAATATTATTTGCACAATTTGTCTATCAGAACATTATTGCTTTAAGAGAGAAAAATTTAAACCCTCAGAAATTACTCTCAGTCTAACGAGTTCTTTTCCACTGACTACAGACATCATTAGGGGATGGCTATAGCCTGGGGCTGTGCATGAACTTTTTCTTCTAACTGTACACTTTATGTATAATTTAGTTTTCTTGCCTAAATTATTCAAGCAAATAGTGAGTGAAAATAATGGAGTTCACTGAAACCTTCCAGAGTATTAGAATAAAACAGTTTTTTTGCGTTGATTTGAATTTTTAAGCTTTTTAATCATGGATTTCAAATGGAATATGAATGTTTTTCAGCTCTTCTTAGCTTGTCCCTCATGCCTTCCTTTCCCCACCCACTAGAAAAAGAAAATAAGACAGGGAACTATCTTTAGCAAATATACTATCAATTAATAAATGCTGGTTATACCTTCCTGAGGTAGAAAAGTTAACAGTAGAGGGGCAAAACATAGAAGTACAAGAAGTGTGGGAAGTGACTGAACAGCTAGCCCTTCACTTAATGCAATCAATATCATGGTTTATTATCAGGTAAATGTGATTTCCCCAGAACAAAAGTGTTTTAGGAAGTGTTTGGATCCAAGGCAAACTGACAACTGCAGAACTTCAAGAATAGTGTGTGGTGGGCCTATTTTTGGCAATCATTTCCTAGGGTGAAGAAAGCATCGCTATTTTTATGTTGTTGCAGAGCATCCAGTTCCATAGGTTTATTCTCAAAGTAGTTTAGTGGTCAGTTTCAAACTTTTTGTAATTCAAACTTTTCCTAAATATAGCACTTCCGTTCAGGGGAAATCATATTTTTCCAGTAACAAACCCTGATATTTTGTTGTTGGCAAAATGTATCATGTGAGTGGTGTGTGGCATGAGTATCACAGACATCAATAGGATAGTGCCTATGACATCATTACTGTCAAGCAACACAGCCTCTCCTTCCTAGGGTGATACTAGATTGTGTACTCTTTAAAAATGTTAGTTCATTGATGCTTTACAGCAGTGGTTCCCAACCTGGGGGCCTCCAGATGTTTCTGAACTACAACTCCCATCATCCCAGCCAATGTTCCCTCTAATGGGGATTCCCAGATGTAGTTGACTACAACTCCCAGAATCCTCGGCCTTTGCTTGGAGATTATGGAAGTTGTAGTCAACAACATCTAGGAATCCCTGTTACAGAGAACACTACCCCCAGCTACAATTTATTGAGGCTGGGAATGATGGGAGTTGTAGTTCGTCGACATCTGGAGGCCCCCAGGTTGGGCTTTACAGGCTGAATGCTCCCTCACTGTACCACTCAAAAGAATGCTAATCTAGCCCTTTAGCTAACAAGCAGTAAACACAAGCAAAACTATTGATTGATGATTGATTGATTGATTGATTGATTGATTGATTGATTGATTGATTTGCATTTCTATAGTGCCTAGTATAGAAATCTCTAGGCGGTGATATTTACTCAGCTTGTAGCAATGCATACTCCCCCCCCCCCCCCCGTTTCACAGAACCCCCTACTTAAAAAAAAAAGTTCCTTTGAGCCACTCCAGGTCCACCTTCGTTGTTTGGTGGAGCTGCCAAAGCTCCATAGCTAGGCATTTCTCCCATCTGTTATCCTGTGGGCATGCAGCAATTGAGGGATTTGTTAAAGCATGGCACAAAGAGAAAGAATGCAGTTGTGGTGTGCTTGCCAGGATAATATACATAAACCTTCAGATTAGATACCATAGACCAGGGATGCACAACTTCAGCACTCCAGCTGTTCTGGGAAGCAAACTCCCATCATTCCTGACTATTGGCCACTGTGACTGGGAATTATGGCAGCTGTACCTCAAAAACAGCTAGATGATGGAAGTTGTGCAGCCCTACCATAGACATAGTTAATATGCATTACTTGTTATGAGTTACAGTGAAAGGCCTAAAAGGTCTTATGGCTCCAGTATGTACACTGGAAGTCTAATGCTCCCTGGGATTATTAATTGAAAGATAAGCTTTCTGAATCACTTAAAGGAGCTCTGGATCAGAGGAACATAGGAAGCTGCCATATACTGAGTCAGACCTGAGTCAGGTCTATCTAGCACAGTATTGTCTACACAGACTGGCAGTGGCTTCTCCAAGGTTGCAGACAGGAATCTCTCTCAGCCCTATCTTGGAGAAGCCAGAGAGGGAACTTGAAACCTAGATGCTCTTCCCAGAGCAACTCCATCCCCTGAGGGGAATATCTTACAGTGCTCACACATGTGGTCTCCCATTCAAATGCAACCAGGGCAGACCCTGCTTAGCTAGGGGGACAAGTCACGCTTGCTACCACAAGACCAGCTCTCCATATTTATCTACCTTGCAATGTGTAAGTGTTGATTAAAAAGAAATGATGAAGCCATGGCTTACACAGGAGTTCCATGGGTGTCTCAGAACTCTACGAAACATATGGTGAGTGAAGTCAAGGGTTCTGAACTGTTCTTCTAGGAATTCTAGGAATCCTTGGAAGTTTATCAGAGCTCCTTAAAGAGAAGGTTATGAACAGTATACAAGCTTCCCTGTAATTTGTCATCACAGAAGAGCATAAGGCATGGACAAGAGTGTACTTTCCATTTGTGCAGGCCAATGACGAGCCCAGCACTCTTGTTCCCCACATGAGTGCCACAGAATGCACCCCAGGAACATTTATAATATGTAGGTGTTCCTTGGCAGACAAATTACATGTGAATATACTCTGAGTATATAAATGTTGACACTCTCTGCTCAAGCCAACAGCAATTTAAAGAGCAAGAGGCAATGCATAGTGGTAGCAGTTGCACAGCATCCTGAATATTTGGATAATCCGAAGTATGGTTAAAAGCAAAGGCCCTGGAAACATGGAGACCCCTGATAACTGGGCAAAGAGGCACTTTTTCCATGGTGATTCTCTTTATTTAGCAGGGGGAGAGTAACTGGCCCTATCCACCCCAGCATAGTACTTCCAGTGACTGTTGCTGGTGTCTGTCTTATGTTTCTTTTTAGAATGTGAGCCCTTTGGGGACAGGGAGCCATCTTATTTATTTGTTATTTCTCTGTGTAAACCGCCCTGAACCATTTTGGAAGGGCGGTATAGAAACTGTATTTTTATTTATTTATTTATTTATTTATTTATTTATTTACACAGTCAGACAGGCGTTATTGACTGGTTTGTTTTATCCAGACATCAAGTCCTTCCCAAGGACCTGGCATGGCTGAATTTTATTGTCAATGTTGTTGCTGTTATAGATATCATCGCAGAATATAGGCTGTTCCCAGTAAAGCTGCTTTTTGTAATTGGCTGATGGTGATTTCTGTGGCCCCTATGGTGTTGAGGTGCTCTTCAAGGTCTTTTGGAACTGCACCCAGGGCGCCAGTTACCACTGGGATTATTTTGGTCTTTTTCTGCCACAGCCTTTCAATTTCAATTTGTAGATCTTTGTAATTGAAAGGCTGTGGCAGAAATTATTATTTCTTGTTTACACAGTCAGACAGGTGTTATTGACTGGTTTGTTTTATCCAGACATCAAGTCCTTCCCAAGGACCTGGGATGGCTGAATTTTATTGTCAGTTGTTATAGATATCGTTGCAGAATATATTATTATTATTATTATTATTATTATTATTATTATTATTATTATTATTATTATAGGCAGCATTGCGGAAGTGCAATTGTGAAAGTGTCAGTATTAGCAGTCTCTTCTACAAGACGGCCAGCCTTTTTTTTTTTAGGTGCCTGCTCCAGCTTTTTTTTAAAAAATTATCTATTTATTTATTTATCTATTTATCTATCATATTTATACACCACCCCAAACTTTCATCTTTGGGCAGTTAGCAATAACATAAAACAAGTTAAAACATACATAAAATTCTTAAAACCGTATAAACAATCTACAAATCAAAACAGATTAAAACTTAAAAATTTAAAAAGCTGAAAAAGCTTGGGTGACAAGGTGGGTTTTCAAGTGCTTTTTAAAAGTTGTCAGAGATGGGGAGGATCATATTTCAGAAGGGAGCGCATTCCACAGTCTCAGGGCAGCAATCAAGAACGCCCGTCTCCCTGTGGCCACCAGCCAAGCTGGCAGCAACTGCAGATGGACTTCTCCAGAAAACCTCAGTGGCTGGTGGGGCTCATACTGAAGAAGACATTCTCTTAAATACCCAGGGCCTAAGCCATTTAGGGTTTTATAGGTTATAACCAGCACGTTGTATTTTGCCCAGAAACCTATTGGTAGCAAAGGAGTAATGTGGTCTCTCCGAGATGGCCCAGAGACCAACCTGGCTGCCGCATTCTTTACCAATTGGAGTTTCCAGACTATGTACAAAGGCAGCCCCACATAGAGTGCATTGCAGAAGTCAAGTCTGGAGGTTACCAGCATATGTAGCACTGTTTTGAGGACATTCATCTCAAGAAACAGACACAGCTAGTGTATCAGCCAAAGCTGATAGAAATCTCCTTTGGCCACTGCCTCAACCTGAGATACCAGGGAGTGGTGTGGATCCAGAAGTACTCCCAGACTGCGTACCTGTTCCTTTTGGGGAAGTGTGACCCCATCTAGAACAGGCAGATCAAACTTGTCTCTGGAGTTTTGACCTTGCATAATAAGTACCTCCATCTTATCTGGATTCAGTCTCAGTTTGTTTGCTTGTTCATTCGTTTGTTCGTTCGTTCATTCATTCGATTTCTGTACCGCCCTTCCAAAAATGGCTTGGGGCAGTTTACACAGAGAAATAACAAATAAATAAGATGGATCCCTGTCCCCAAAAGGTTCACAATCTAAAAAGAAACATAAGATAGACACCAGCAACAGTCACTGGAGGTACTGTGCTGGAGGTGGATAGGGCCAGTTACTCTCCCCCTGCTAAATAAAAGAGAATCACCATGTTAAAAGGTGCCTCTTTGCCAAGTTAGAAGGGGTTAATGTTAACTCCCTCATCCAGCCTATTACTGCTTCCAGGCAGGCATTTAGGGAGGTTATGCCAACTCCTGATAATGTTGACATGGAGAAATAGATCTGGGTGTCATCAGCATACTGATGATACCATTTTAGGGGCCTGCAGCAGCATGGGCACATGAGATTTGCCCTGCTCCTCCCCCCAATCTGTTTATGTCCTTGTCTTCTTCCTTCCTTCCCAGCCTGCAGATGGAGGAGGGAGTACATCTGATGCTTTAAAGGGCTGGCTCTCCCTCTCCTGCCACAAGCAAGACAAGGAGGGGACTGGCTAGCAAAGTCACCACTAGGGTGAGTGGGTGGGTAAAGAACAGTAGGGCAACAGTAGGGCTGCCCACAACCTCTCTGTTGGCTTACTCAGGAAGGTCACCTGCCCAGACTTCCCCTTTCTCCATGTCGCTGCCAGGAGGTCTCAACCACACCACAGAATAACCTGATTATTTACACACACACACACACACACACACACACACACACACACACACACAATCTATCTATCTATCTATCTATCTATCTATCTATCTATCTATCTATCTATATGTGAATACTTTCATTATCAGAATAATGTCAAAAAAACCACACCACAGAATAACCTGATTATTTACACAGAGAGAGAGAGATAGAGATATATGATTTGATTATTTTCAGAACAATGTCAAAAAGGGTTATTGCTTGCTGCAGGGTTGTGCTACATTCATTGCATTTTGACTTTAGCCCATTTGGTTTAAAAACACTTCCCTTGTAAAAGCACCCTTGTTAAGTAGGCTGGCTATTGAAACTGATCTATAATAAGATCAGATCACAACAGGGACAATTTGGTAAATTTGCAGTGCAATTCTGTGGAGGTTTATTCAGAATTGGGTCCTACTGAGATCCCAAGTAAATGTGCGTAGGGTTTCAATTTTAGAAAGGACATTTGGGATTGTGGAGGCTTTTTCGATGTGTGTACATCTAATCCTCAAGATGGTGGGATCTGGCATAACTTTGATGAGATCACTGTGATCTCAGTGGCACAATATTGGTTTGCACCTGAAGAATATTTGGTACTCAGTCAATGTGGAAGTAATGGACACATCAATCGTTATTATGGCTGATTTTATCAGTTGCCACATTTGAATCTTATCTACCAACTTCAAATTTGCTTTTATTCTGACCAGTTTGATCTGAAATTGAAATGTTTACTGAGGTTTTACTAACTGGGATGAGTGAAATAGGTTTTATAAGAGCCTAAACTGTTATGAAAATAGAGTTTCTTGAAAGAGCTCAGGAACCTGCTCAAGGTTGACTCAGCCTTCCATCCTTCCGAGGTCGGTAAAATGAGTACCCAGAATGTTGGGGGCAATATGCTAAATCATTGTAAAACACTTAGAGAGCTCCGGCTATAAAGCGGTATATAAATGTAAGTGCTATTGCTATTGCTATTGCTAAGTTAACTTGAGTAAGAGAACTTAGCTTGCAAACTTGAACTGCCAGATGTTGATGTTTTTGTTTTAATGCATATATTAGATTGTGCTGTGGATTATTTAAATATTCAAATATGTTATTTTTTTCCTAGCATTGGTCAGAGGGGAGATGCATTCAGGATGAGGAGACTTTATTGCTTCTTGAGGATGTCCAAATATCAGCAGATACCTGGAATTAACTTTGCATGATATCAGTCTCTTATTCTTTCATGTATGTTAATTATTCACAATATGTATCTCAGCTACATGCATGCGCCCTAAGGCCTAGCAGCACTGCATACAATATTAAAAGCTTTAATATTGCTAATAAGAAATGTGTAGGGCTTAATCCAAAGCCTGTTGAAATCAATAAATAGAAACGCTCTCATCTATCCTGATAGGTTTCAGAATAAATTCCTGTAACATAAACCAATTTTTGTGCACTTTTTTTTTCTTGCTGATTTGAAATCCTGTTATTTGTGCAATATTATTGATGATTAATATTCCCACTCTATCACAAGTGTTACATCAGGCTCTCTGGATGTATTCATAAAGAATGGTTAACTGATCAACCATCACCTCCCAATTAATAAAGCCTGAGGACACGTTAAACATTTTGAACATTTGGTTTAACAGCTTGGGAAATGCAATCATTCCAAAATCCTTTACTGAAGACTTTAAAGAATTATATGAAAATTGGAAGAAAGACGGGTGTAGTTACACTCCCAGTATTATCTAATCTCATGATCTGATCATGTGTTGTTCTATTTGGTAGTGTGTCCTTCTGTCTTTGTTTCACTCTCATTGACATAGCTCCTAGGAACCTGAGAACTTCATCTCCAAAAATATATAACTATACATCACAGCAGCCAGGAAAAACTTGGCAATGAGTCTCAAATGTGTCATACATATCATATTTTTAACTTTAAAAGAATTTGTGGGATGTCAGTACTAACTGTTTAGGCCCTTGGCTGTATTCTTTAGGGCAGTTGGCAACCTTTTTTACAGGGTGTGCCAAGTCCTGAGCCGATGCCCAGATGCCACTGGTCATGCCAACTGGCCACCAGTCACATCCCTTATGTTGACATCAGGGGTGGGGCCAGTCTGCCTCATTTCCCACATGCTTCATCAGCCTCTCCCCGATGGCTTGCAACTGGTTCACTGGCTGGGAGAGAAGTTACTAAGGAAGCATGTGTGAAGGAGGCAGAAGAACAACCCCCTCATGCCATTGTCAGGAGCGGAAGATGCTCTGCCTCCTTCCTGCTCATTTCCTCAGCTTCTCTCTGCAACAGCCAGCAGCCAATCACTAACAAGCCACGAAGAATCACCTCATCTGCTACTCTTGGCATGTTTGCCAGGGGTTGCTGACCCCAGTCCTTAGGGTCTGAGTCTTTGGTTACATCTACACTGAATGTTTACAATGAATTATTGTGATAATGACTACAAGGAGGGAGACAACTTGATGATTGCTACATCCAGTGTATATAGGAGAAAGCAAATGGTAGATGGTATTTGAAACTACAAGAAATAAATTTTAACTGAGCACATAGTTCACAAAATATCATCCTTCTCCTTCACTTGTAAATGAGGGTGGCTTTGACCCACCCCTTTGAGATAAGGCGAAAGGGGATGGGACGGGGGTAGGGAAGCCATGGTTGAGTGGCAATGTAGCAGAATGCAGTAAGCAGCAAGAGTAGAACCTTTCCAGGCTGCTCCCTCCTCCCTCACCCACACAAGACAAGGATTCAGCCCATCCAACTGCTTTCTGCCCCCATGATAAAACACTGTGGGGTTAACATAGGAAGCTGCCATATACTGAGTCAGACCATTGGTCTATTTAGCTCAGTATTGTCTTCACAGACTGGCAGCGGCTTCTCCAAGGTTTCAGGCAGAAATCTCTCTCAGCCCTATCTTGGAGAAGCCAGGGAGGGAACTTGAAACCTTCTGCTCTTCCCAGAGCAGCTCCATCCCCTGAGGGGAATATCTTGCAGTGCTCACACTTCTAGTCTTCCAACCCAGGGATGCCCAACCTGTGGTGTTTCAGATGTTGCTGAACTACAACTCCCATAATCCCCAGCCACAATAAATTGTAGCTGGGGAAGATGGGAGTTGTAGTTCAGCCACATCTGGAGGCCCCCAGGTCAGGCACCCCTGTGTTAACCAATCACCTTTCCCAAGGGTTAAGTAGGAAGTAGTGGCTTCCTAACAGATTGGCCCAGGGGGGAAGGATCCTTTCCCCCTAATTACACTCTGCTGCTACAGCAGGAGCTATCACAGTAATAACATAGTATCATAGTATTTTAGAGCTGGAAGGTACCTGGGAGGTTTTCTCATCCAACCCCCTACTCAGTGCCGTGCTACAGCATTCCTGACAGATGGCTACCCAGTTGCTGTTTCAAAACCTCCAGCAAAGGAAAGCCCACCACTGCACAAAGCAGGGAGCCAGCGTGGTGTAGTGGTTAGAGTGCTGGACTAGGACCGGGGAGACCCGAGTTCAAATCTCCATTCAGCCATGAGACTAGCTGGGTGACTCTGGGCCAGTCACTTCTCTCTCAGCCTAACCTACTTCACAAGGTTGTTGTGAAAGAGAAACTTAAGTATGTAGTACACCGCTCTGGGCTCCTTGGAGGAAGAGCGGGATATAAATGTAATAAATAAAATAAAATAAATAAAAGCAGACTCTTTCACAGTTATCAAAAGAGGCCATGAGGCAAAGAGTATTGGTGATGAGCACCCTAAGTGGTGAAGAAAAGTCTATTCAAATCACTCTCTTGACCTGTACAAGGGAAAATGTGAGGAGACTCTCTCCTTAGGCAACCTCTCCGGCCTCAGGGACTTGATGGAGGCGGGTGATGCTGCCTGAAGCTCCCTTGACTTGCATACAGTGTGTGGGGGAAAAGAAGCCAGGATCAGACTATGCCTGATCTTGGAGCCAGGGCAGGGTTGACATCATCACTCTCTTCTTAAGAGAACTGCACTGTGGGTAAGAGTAGGAAGAATATGATTGGTTAATGCCTGCAGCAGAGATAGAGATGTTAATAAAGTTGTGGACCTGTTTCATCCCGTATCTTCCTTTGTGTCTTCATTGGGATGCAGAGACAAAGTTAGGAGTACTTAAGTCTCACTGAAATTAATAGCACCATGTATTTGTGTTCAAGGGTATGCTTGAACCCTTTTGATTTCAATTGTATCCTAAATTTTATCTGAATTGTGCTAGGAGTCTGTTGATTTATTTTATTTTATTTTATTTTATTTTATTTTATTTTATTTTATTTTATTTATTAAAACATTTTTAATGGAGTTGCGTTCCCGTAAAATTTCAGGTACTCAGTCATCAAAAAAGGTACAACAGTCAAATTACAAACAAACATTGAATAACTCAGGTTTGTTCATTTTCAAGATTTTGTGGTGATACAGGTGTGGTTCATAATGTTTGCTGCAGAGGATCACCAGTTTGACTTCTTAAGGTCAGACTCCAAGAAATATAGGCACTCTAAAATTCTCCAGAAGGCTGGAAAGAGCAAGAGTTTAATCTGAAGCCTTGATAGAAACTTAGATAGAGAAGAGCCGATCGTTGTGGTCCATGGAAGCAGAGATGAGAAATTCCTCATGTGCATCTATGCTTACTGTTGGGGCCTGATCCAATCCTTAATTATGTCACCAGGAGTCTGAATAGGTACCACTAGGGTTTGGATCAAATACTTTATAACTTATGCTGCTCAGATTTCCATATGATTCTAGCTCTGTCTAGTGGACCATTACACTTACGTGCAACCCTAGGAATCTTCAGAGGTTCCAGTCCAATAATCATCTAGAAGTTTGAATATTTATCTGCAGCCTGTTTATCCACATATGTCCAAAAAATTTCACTCAAACACTCAGTTGCAGATACTGGGAGTGGGGGAATTGCTTGAAATACTTTCACTAGCATGATGGGATGAAAATATCTCCTGATTTGATGGGGTGAGAAATATTCTCACAGATAGACGTTTTATGCTCCCTATTAAATTCCATATAGGCAAGTAAGAGACTTCTGAAATAGGTTTTGATTTTTTGGTTTTATTAATTTTGCTAAAGTGATTTTCTGAATCTGTTTATTAACAACTGGGTATAATAAATAAACCTTTGTTGGAAGGCACATTGGTTGCACTTATACAATTGTTATAAATTTGTAGTGTAGATATGCCCCAAGATCACTTTCTGCAGTTTTCTTCAACCTGTGGATATATTTATTTGCACTTCCCAAAGCAAAACAAAGGTAATTAAAGGAAATCAGCGCATTTCAGTGTGACTGGTGCCCTGGTGCACTATTTGGTGTTAATTTCTACTCTGTCTTTCTCCCACCCCACTTCATTTCCATCGATTTTGGATTGTTAAGCAACTAATTGCACATACAGCATGAGCATCTGCATATGTAATGACAAAATGAAAACAAAAAGCCAATACACTTTCCATTTAAAAGAAAAATAGAATTGTTTAAAAATTGCTGATATAATGTATCTGATTTAGGGGCCAGATTGACATTATAGTTTCAATTTTACAGGGCCTAAACTTCATTTTGGGACCTTGCAAAAAAAAAGTCTTCTGGACTGATGCATGTTTCATTTCCTCTGCGTAGTCTAGCTGTTTCCTAGGCAACTAAAAAACCCGGTTCTTCTGGAGTTCCAAATCGATATGCTAAAAAGCTTGTTACCAGGCAGACGTGGCATAGGCCTGCCCAGATGCATGACAACACTCATGCCTTGTCCAACTCCAATTGGCTTTTCAGACGTGCTGCCTCTTGCAGACATATAAGAACAATGGCTCACATTCTGTGTAGTGTTAGAAGGTGCAGAGCAGGAGCTGTGTCCGTGGAAGAGGCTGCATCAGAGCTCAGCCTCGAGTATTGCTGGGCAGTGAAATGTGCACAGGGGGGCATTTTTGCTGCTCTCTCCTCCCTCCAAGATACTTTTTGGCTTCAGAAATATGTCCCTGAGGATCACACAGCCCTGTGCACACAGAGAACACTGCACAGTGTTCTTTGGACCAGTGTTCCCTCTAATAGGGATGTTGACTACAACTCCCATAATCCCCAAGCAAAAGCCATTGCAGCTGGAGATTCTGGAAATTGTAGTCAACAATATCTGGTAATCCATGTTAGAGGGAACACTGCTTTGGACCAAAGCCTGTGTATTTTCAGGGCTGGCCCTAACATGAGACTCAATGCAGCAACTGCATTTGGCACCTTGTCTTATAGATCAGGCCTGCTCAACTTCGGCCCTCATGCAGATGTCGGCTGACTACTCCCATAATTCCTGGTATTGGCCACTATGGCTGGGGATTATGGGAGTTGTAGTCTAAAAACAGCTGGGAGGCCTCTAAAGTTGAGCAGGCCTGTCTTAGATATTCAAAGATCTTGAGCTGCTCCTGTGTATTTTTCTAAATTTGATGCAAAAAAGCTTGTTACCAGGCAGAAGCGGCTCTCTTTGCCTACTTCTTTTCTGTATTAGGGCACTTTTATAGAGTGTTTATTTAACATTGCCTGGTTGGGCATCAGTATCACTCCCATGTAGAGCATACGTAAATCATTCGGTTACATACTTCATGTAGGAGCTTCATGCCCAAATTAGTAAAGGGAACTAGTAGCTGTTCTTCAGGATTCTTTTGGACATCCAAGTGGCCCTTGCACATAACTTGGTAGTGGCCGCTGTTGCAAAATAGCTCTTGTTAGCACATTATATTGCTGAATGGGCTTGGACTGAGTGCTTTGTGCCCCCTGAAATGCAGCTAAAGTTTAAAGACAGTAAAAGGGGGGAGAGGAGGAGGAAAAAACTTGGGGCAGGTGGCTACACAGAGAATGTGGAAGAAGAAAGCAAAAACCTGTATTGCCCCAGGGTTTGTAGTCATGAAAAGTGAAGTTAGAATACAGAGCCAAGTAGACAATCTTGTAACTCAGGCAATGCATCTTAATTACAGAGACTGATAAAGCAGCAGAAGGTATGGTAGTCAAAGGGGCCGGAAAGGCTCTCCTGTGATTGAAGAAGTGTTTCAAAGAGATTGGCTCTGTGAACGCCATAGAAGGCCTTCTTTGATAAAAGTATTAGAGGGTTCTTTGTATTTTCTTTGCAGCGAGATGTCTACTAGGTAACCTTTTGAATATGCCAGGCTGGGGCATATTAATTTTCTTTGGCTATGGCTCAGGGTCAAAGCTGCACAAAGCTGAATGTCTTCTTCATCATGACCCCCACCACCCATTAAGATCATCCGGAGAGGTGTGTCTACAGTTGCCACCGGCTCGTCTGGTGGTGACTCAGGGATGGGCCTTCTCCGCTGCTGCCCCAAGGCTTTGGAATGTGCTTCCTGTTGAAATAAGAGCCTCCCCATCTCTGAAAACCTTTAGAAGGTTAGTCAAGACACATCTGTTCACCCAGGCTTTTAATTAGATTTGCAATTTTAATAGTTAACACTTTTAACATGTTTTAAATTTTAGATTGTTTTAATGCTTTAATTTTGTTCTAATGGTATTTTTACTATAAACCACCTAGAAACATGAGTTTTGGGTGGTATAGAGATTTAAAAAAAAAATAAATACATACATACATACATACTATGTTAAATGCATAGTTTGGCTTCTTTTTAAAACTGTAAATAGCCACCGTAGGGTGGCAGGGGCGGGGGGCAGGCAAGATTAGAAACATGGTGTGAATCAAGGTTTAAGGCCTTTCATGGTCGCAATGAAAATCACACCACCAAAGTTGTCATTTTAAATCAAGAGGGAAGCTGACATTGGCATCGATAACAGCTTTCCTCCTGATGCAAATAGAAGCTTGGGGTGGGGGTGTAATTTTTGTCACAAGTGTATCATTGGTGGGAAGTGTAAAAAAACAACACCCCTCCACTCATGCCACAGTTCCTATCCCAATCCTAACCTGCCAAGGTTGTATTTTTTTTAAAAAATAAAAAAAATAGAAGGCCATACTACATGTCTCATGTTAGGTGTTGTTTAGCCCTTTTAATGTCCAGAGGCATTGATTGATTGATTGATTTGATTTGTATACCGCCATTAACATTGGACCATTGGGCACGTGCCCTGGTTCAATCCCTTCCTGCCTTGGTCCTCCACACTGACTGACATTGGAGCATATATTGGTGATTAATAGCTTCAAAACCTGGAAGAAAGAATAATGAAAAGGGGGCTGACATATCATGCAACATTATGTGCACACTGCAACATAATGTTTGCACAGTTGCGCTAAACATAAGAATTGTGCAAACACAAGTGTGTAACTGGCAGGCATTATTTCAAATGACTGTCAAGTGTGCAACTAAGTATGCACAATTCATGCATTTAGCACTACTACACTCCTAAGCAACTGCATGAATGTTATATTGCAACTTGCCCCTAATGTTGCACAGTTATGTCAGCTGGTTTAATTATCAAAACCAGGGGGGTGGGCCTGAGCTAGGCCCAGTGGGTAGGGATGTGTGAGCCGGTTGTTTGGCCAATTTGGTTCAAATCTGGACCAGATTAGAACGAACCCGGCTTGGTCCAGCTTTGGGTTTGGCCAAACCAGGTCCGGTCCAGTTTGGCCATCAAACTGGGTCAAACCAGTTCACGGGCCAGTTCAGGGGTATTTTGTAAAGGGGTGGATGACATAATCGCAAACTATGCCATTGATGTGTCCCTATAGCTGTAGCTAATTTGATTCAAATTGGTTAGGCAGTTCACAAATTAGCCCACTCAAAAGTTTATGCTTCTGCTGTCTTGAATTGGGGTGGATGACGTCCTTGAGGATTCCCCTTTACAAGTAAAGGTGGCATCCCTAATCCATATCCTAAAAGTGCCACATGGGGTGTGAGAGAAAGGGGTCTCCATACCTTTAGTGAAGGCAGCGAGGTGGCAGCGGAAACCTTGGAGGCAGTGTGGGGGCTCCTCCAAGCCCTACCCCCATCGGCTTCCTGAATGACAGGTATGCTGCTATTACTGTCCTCTTCAAGACCAAACAATTTGACTTTCTGGACAAGTGTCCTGTATTTGGTACAATCATTAAGCATTTGTTAAAGAATTTGCCTTGATTCCTTGAGTACCAGTTTTCCTTTAAAAGTTAGGAAGCAAATCAGAATTGTTAGTAAAACTTAATTTAAATCAAAAAAGTGACTTGGTACTCATGTCTGTCTGTCACTTTGTCCAGGATGCAATAGGAGGATTCCTTAGCACTCCTGTGTTTGCAGGCACCCAGCAAAATGTATACTCAAAATGTATGCTACAAAATGTGTAGATAGTTGTACTCCCTACTAAGTATTTTTCATACTTGCTGCTTTTTGCAAGCTCAAAATCTAACATTCGCTCTATTGCTCTGATATTGAGTACTTCCCAATTTTATAAATAAATCTGAACTAAAGTGAAGCATGGGGAGGGAGGTAAGGAAATGAGTACTCTGAAAGCTATTGTTGAAGTGGTAGTGCACTCTTCTCATCAGCTCTATTAATTAGAAAGAAAGAATTAGATTGTGAAGTCCCTTGACAGGATTACATTCTTTTTCGACTGAATTCAGACTCACCAAGGCCCACTGCAACATTACATATGAGAATTCCTTTTCCAACATGGTTAAATATAACATAAATCCATACGTTGGTTCAGCACAGCTTCCCAGTTCTCCTTTATCTCTTTAAAATTAACATATTCACTTCAGTCAAGATAACTTTTTCTGACATCTCAATTGTCTCTCCTTTTATCTCATCTTCCCCCCGCCCCAGGTTTTTTTTTAACTTAATTTTCTTTTTAGCACTTACATAGCAATAGCACTTACATTTATATACCGCTTTATAGCCGGAGCTCTCTAAGCGGTTTACAATGATTTAGCATATTGCCCCCAACATTCTGGGTACTCATTTTACCGACCTCGGAAGGATGGAAGGCTGAGTCAACATTGAGCCCCTGGTCAGGATCGAACTTGCAACCTTCTGGTTACAGGACGGCAGTTTTACCACTACGCCACCAGGGGCTCTTTTTTTGCTTAAATATTATTTCTCTTAAGGGGGGAGGGGGCTGAAAATTTACATAGTGTTTCATTTATATCCTATCCAGTAGGCTTATGAGATCACCCAGCATTCCATTTGTGTGTCCGTCCCTGTGTCAGTCTCTGTGTGTGACCACCACCCTGACATTGCAATGCCTTGACCAATATAAACCAAATCAGATACAGTTGTAGGAACACATAAAGGCACCTCAATGGTGTAGTTTGCGATAATGTCATTCACCCCAATTCAAGATGGCAGATGTGTAAACTTTTGAAGCGCAAGTGGGCTATTTGGTGAACTGCGTAACCAATTTGAATCAAACTAGCTGCAGCTGTAGGGACACATAGGAACACCTCAATGGTGTAGTTTGTGGAGATGTCATCCACCCTGATTCAAGATGGAGGACACATAAACATTTGAGGCACAAGTGGGCTAACTTGTGGGCCTTTATGTCATTATGTCATTCATCCACCTGATCCAAGATAGCAGACACATGATCTAGACCACATATAATCCAACTGTAGGGATAGTGAAAGGAAAGTAGACAGATTAGTTCTTACTAGAACAACTTTTTAATTTATACCAGTTGGTGAGGCCTGTCACTGATTGGACAGTTAGGGAGGTAAGATTTTATTTCGCACAAACCAACAGACATACATGCATACAAGCAAACAAATTCTTCAAAATATATAATAGATATAGTACCAGTTCAGGGACCTTGAACTGTACTCTGAAAGAGCAACAGTCCTGAAAAATTGTGTTTTGCTGTGAAACAGGTCTTTCATTTAGGAACATGAGATTGCATTGTGGCATTATAAATGCTCCAGATTCTTCTTTGGTATATCTGCTATCACCAGCTCCATCTTTTGGCAAAGTTTACTTCAATAAGTGGAAGAGCAGCCATAGAATAACTGGTAAGTAATGTGGTATTACTTTATGACATGCATCATGCTTATGTTATTAGGTCACATAGGTATAAATATGCATGAGTATGTAATTGCATGATGAATTGCTGCACAATTCCAACACGGAAGAAAACAAATGAGATTTTATAAGGAGAGCTGAAAGAAGGCGGGGGGGGATCTGTTTCTAGCAGTAGCAAAAACAAAAATGAACGCAATGTCTTATTTGGCCTCAGCCCATTCACAATCATTAACAATATTCTGGTTCTGTTGTCATTAGTGGTCTGTCTTCCTTTCATCTTGTGTAACCTTTCTTTCCCATACTTCTGAGCCTTAGAGATTCATGAGTTTTCTTTATATTTACCATCATCCAAATGCCAAAAAAAAAAAAAAAAGTTTGAGTGTCCAAGGGGCTAATATTTTGTTCTGGCATGAATCACACCTCTCCCTCATGTATGCAATCGCAGAACTGGAACATTCAATTGCAGAACTGGAATGCTGGGCCTATGGCTGTGTGCCTATCACTATCTTCATTGTACTCCCTTTTTACAAAATATATTTCTGCTTAAGTATCAGCTAATCACAATGAAATATTCTTAATGTTACAACCTATAGATGGAATTTTGATGTCACATACCTTTCCCCATCACTTTTGCTTGGGAATAAATTAATGACAGTACTGATGATGGACGTGTGCATTAAAGCTTCTCTTCTAAGTGTGAGGCTCTGGCCTATCAGATTTCCCTGTGGAGGTGGACAGTACATCTGTGCTCCGAGAGAGAGAGCTCTGTGTGTTGGATTCCAGGGCTGAGCAAGCACACGCACTCACTTTTGCATCTAGACCAGGCCTGCACAACTCAAATGACCTGGTGGGCTGAAACTGACTGTGACATGGTTCATGGGAGCCAAAGTCAATTTTTAGGGTACTGATTATTAAATTAACACCTAATATCAATAAATTAATTAAATCAAATTAAACTGAAATTAATTAAAATGAATTTAATTAAAATTTAACTTTTGAAGTTCTAGCCGGGCAAGAATTAATTTAAATTAAAATAAAATAAATTGAAATAAAAATTCTAATAAAATACATACAATGCAATCTGTATATAATCTCAATAAAATGCATTGTTCTTCCTTTCCACCTCTCCCAAAATGGGGCAGTCTTGGGGGGGGAGAGAGAGAGAATGGAGTAGTCTTGGAGAGAAAGAGAGAGAGAGAGAGAGAGAGAGAGAATATGGAGCAGTCTGAGAGAGAGAGAGAGAGAGAGAGAGAGAGAGAGAGAGAGAGAATGGAGCAGACTTGGCGAGAGAGAGAGTCCGTTCACTGTCATTCCGGAGGTCCTCCTCCTCCTCCCATCCTGGCAACGCTTTCTCTTCCTCGCTGGGCTCCCTTCCTGCCTACCATTTATGCTCGCTCCCTCTGCCAGGGCCCGCCACTGCCAGGCTCCGTCGTAGGGTACAGCCGTAGGCCTCCACCTCCCTCATCCTCCTCCCACCTCATCACCGGCACCATTTTTCTCGCCGCCGATTCAAGTCGCTGAGGGGATGGCTATGGGGTGCATGTGTGTCCTTCTCCACCCCCCTTGTGGCAGCGGTGGCAGCGCGCAGCAGCAGATAGCACAGCGACGCTGGGGCCTGGTGTTTGGCCCTGTGTCACTTCCCAAATGCGAGGTGTGCCTGTGCAGTTAAGTCTCTTAACAGCAGGCGTGCGTGCCTCGCTCGCAGACGCAGTTGGGGAAGTGACGTGGGGCGAAACACTATGCTCCAATGTCACTCTGCTATTTGCCACTGCCACCGCCGGGGAGAAGAGGGGAGGGGAGGGAGGGGAGGGAGGGGAGGGGGTAGAAGGACACACACACCCGCAGCCATTTCCTCGACCACACATCGGCTGGAATTGGGGGGGGGGTTAAAGGAGGTTCGCAGCAGGGGGAGGAAGGGGAAGTGTAGCCCTGGGGGCCAAGAAAAAAGGCCTCGCGGGCTGAATGCGGCCCACGGGCCGTATGTTGTACAGGTCTGATCTAGACAATTCTATGTTGTGAAAAGCAGTGCTGCCCATCCAAGTGTTCAGGATTTCAGCCAATGTTGGGGTAGCACTCCCCTTGAAAGGCTTATAGTTTCAAGGTGCTTCAGCATGTTCCAGCTGTGAACCTCGATGCCCAGGTGCCACCTGCTGCCAGGAGTGTGTTTTCCAACTTTGGGTGGTATGCTAGTTGAACCTCTTTCTAGCGACATCTGGTAAAGGTAACATATGCTTTTGTGATGTTGAGACTGCGTTACTGTAATGTGCCTTTATGTAGGCCTGTCTCTTCAAAATGTTCAGAAATTTGAGCTGGTCCAGAATGCTGCAGCCAGACTGTTGACTAGAGCCAGGTATCAGGATCATATTTCCCCATTACTACAGCAACTTCATTGGCTATTGGTCGGTTTCTGAACTCAGTTCAAAGTGCTTATTTTTGCCTTCAACACTCTGGACCTGGCAATGCTGAAATGCCAGGTTCACACGAGTAAGAGTCAAATTTCAAATTATTTGTTTTTAGAATTTCAAATGCAGTTAGGCATTCCATGGGAGACATTCCCACGCCCTTTGGAAGCAATGGAATGCCTTTCTGTTTGGACTGGCTTTTGATGGTTGGGGCTAAACTGTTTCGAGGAGACCATGGATTTGTTTTCCTCGATCTGGTTTTCCAAATATTTGACATCATTTAACCCTTTGCCTTGCTATAATCCTGATCCTGATTGGAGGCCATCATGTCTTCTATTTAAAAAGATCATTCACATGACCTAATGGTGTGGGGCTGGGCGGGAGGCAGGATCACACCTACCTGCCTCATTTTCTCATTTTCTCTGTGGCTGCTCTGCTAGCATGCCCACACAAGCTGTACTGCTGGGAGTGGAGCAACCATCTGGGGGATTTCCCTGCTGCTGGGTGCTCTAGCTGCTTGGCTCTGTGGCTGCTTGGGCTTCAGGCAGCCTGAGCAGCCATATGACTGAGGACTGGGGTAGAAGGGTGTGCTGGTGCCCTTCTACCTCAGTAAAGGCCTGGGTAGAAAAACTCAGGCTACCTGTCTGGGCAGTGCCAGGATTGGGACTGGCTAGTCCTATCCAGCCGTACCTGAGTAGGGCTATGCAAGCCCAGACAGGGCTGCTCCTGTGAACAGCCCCAGAGAGTAAAAAAATGAGCTAACAGCTTCAAGCACAACGTAACATAACATGTGACCCTCAGCACATGAGCCAATGAATGAAAGGAGAGCTGGTCTTGTGGTAGCAAGCATGACTGGTCCCCTTAGCTAAGCAGGGTCTGCCCTGGTTGCATATGTAAGGGAGACTAGAAGTGTGAGCACTGTAAGATATTCCCCTCAGGGGATGGAGCCGCTCTGGGAAGCGCAGAAAGTTCCAAGTTCCCTCCCTGGCATCTCCAAGATAGGGCTGAGAGAGATTCCTGCCTGCAACCTTGGAGAAGCCGTTGCCAGTCTGTGTAGACAATACTGAGCTAGATGGACCCATGGTCTGACTCAATATATGGCAGCTTCCTCTGTTCCACTGTTCCTATGAATATACCTGAGATATAGATGGAATAATCACATGTGATATAAAAGCCAGGTGACTGCCCAATCCCTTTACCCCACTTCTTTACATGGAATCTCTGGTTACAACTACTAGTGTCTCCACCAGGATATTGAAATGAATTACAATAAAAGGATTTCATTTTCCAGCAAAACTTTTGAATACTTTAAGACAGGTCACCGGTAAGGTGGCTGGCTTTTTGTCTTGGCAGGCTAGAACATCAATGTTTTTTCTTCACCTATGAAAAAAACTGGAAATGGAGCAGGTAAAGACTATTTCAGGTTACTAATTGAGATTTCTTTTGGCACATGTTTTCATCTGTGCAGCCATAGTTTGTTCTGAACAGATTGACCTAGTCATCTGAACTGGCAGCCATAAGTGCAAATCCCCAGTTGTGCCTGCCATGAGCTGTCTGAAAAAATTACCCAGTTCATCCTGTATATGGCGGTAATCACTTATTGTTTTCAGTCAAGGAGATGGGATGGGAAATCTGCATGGGTTGGAAGGGGGAAAGTCCCAAAGTGCTTGTGTGAATTTGCTCTAAGTTTGCTTGTTACTTGTTAGCCTGCCTTTGATGTAAGCTACTGCAGCTACTAGACGACTTGTGCAATTATTCCCATGGATACAAACACATGAAAAAGATATGGCTGGAATATGTCATTGACACAATCAGTTCTGAAAATGACCACATGAGTTGTGTCTGGAGTTTCTGTTACATATAGCATATGCACTTGTATTTCAGTGAGTCGCATGGGTAATACATTCAATTTAAGATTCTCAAATGTATACAGCTATGTGAATAATTCCAAAACTCACCCAGTGACTACAAAATGACAAAATTAGTCCCAGGTCAGATACAACATCTAGGCATATTTTACAGATTTAAACTGGTTGAATAATAATTCTTGGGAAGTCTGAGAACTATAGTTTCTTGAGGGGAGTTAGACATTTCTAAATAGAGAATACTCACCAAACTACAGTTCCCAGGATTCTTTGGAGGAAGACGTGACAGCTACATTGGTATAAAGCTGATGTGTTGGTAGCATAGATATTCTTTCCTACCACCCACCACCTTCTCATCTTTCCCATTATACAGTACAATATGCTTTAGCTCAATATGCTGGGGAATATCCTGAGCATTGGGATGAACTGAAAATCCCTAGAATGCCTGGAGCACCCAAGGATAGAGCCAGTGACAGATTGTTGGGAGTTATAAATTTTACCCCCAGCAGTAATCAGCAGAACACTAAGGATACAGAGTACTTTGCAGAGTTTAGTTGTTGCAGCTTTTTAGAGAAGACACATGGAGATTCTTGTAGAATAAATACTAAGCATTTATTGGTGAAGTACACTTTGGATAGGAAAGACGTAATCCTAATCTATAGAATGAATAGGTAGGGGGAGAGAGATATGTTTCCATCTTCTCTCTAGGAGCAAAGAAAGAGAACTGACTCATGACAGCTTGCTTCTATGGTTGAGCCATCCCATATAGCGAACAGGGATAGGATATAGCAAACAGGGATAGGATATAGCAAACAGGACGTAGGAGTTTTGCAGGAGTTTAGCGGGAAGTGTGCGGGGGAGCCTGGAACAAGCCCCTGTGATCACAAGGATCATAAGGAGCCTGGTGCAGAAAAGAACGTAAGTACATATCCCTCCCTCGTATCCCTCATATTCTTGGGAAAGATTGTTTGGACAGTTAAATAGTTGACCATTACAGCTGAGACCTATCCTAATAAACTATCTAATAAACGGACAATAAGCTCCCTAAATACTGTAAAAAGCCAACTAAAACAGTATGAAGATCAGCAGGGGAAGGGGCACTTCCCGGTGTATTGCACAGAGTGCCACATGTACGACTATTTGCCCGATGGGCAGAAGTCATGGGTGTGTGCTCGGTGCAAGGAGCTCCTGGCTCTCAGGGAACAAATCCGTTCCCTTGAGACCAAGGTGGCGGATCTGGAGAAGCTCAGAGAGACAGAGAGGCATGTGGACGAGACCTTCAAGAATGTAAAAGAGGCATCCCACTCCAGGGCCGGTAGCTCCTCTGCTGTCAGGGAGAATAAAGGTCTTGGGCAAGGAGGACATCGGTCTGAGGAAGAGGGAAATGCTCCTTTAGAAGGGAGCCCTTCTGTGGATGATGAGCCCATATCCTCTCGCACAGGGGATACTCCTCTGGGGGGTGGGGGCCTCCTTGTAGTTGGTGATTTGATCATTAGAGGGATAGAGAGATGGGTTTGTGGCCCGTGTGTTGACCGCATGGTGACTTGCCTGCCTGGTGTGAAGGTTGCGGACATTACACAGCATCTAGACAGGCTCCTAGGCAGTGCTGGGGAGGAGACAGCTGTCGTGGTGCACGTCGGCACCAACGATGTGGGGAAATGCAGTCGGGAGGTCCTGGAAGCCAAATTTAGGCTGATAGGTAGCATTTTGAAGTCCAGGACCCCCAAGGTAGCATTCTCAGAAATGCTACCTGTTCCACGCGCAAGTACAGTGAGACAGGCAGAGCTGAGGGGTTTCAATGCGTGGATGAGACATTGGTGCAGGGAGGAGGGGTTTAGATTTGTTAGGCACTGAGACACATTTTGGGGCAAGCAAGGCCTGTACAAAAGGGACGGGCTGCACTTGAACCAAGATGGAACCAGACTGCTGGCACTTAAAATCAAAAAGGTTGCAGAGCAGCTTTTAAAATGACACCTGGGGAACAGCCGATGGGAGTTGGGCAGTATCCCATTTGGCAAAAGCCATCCTTTAAAGTGTGAGGATGCAAAGAATTCAGATAAAACAGAAGGGGACAGAGCAGAACCGCATAAAGAGCAGGCGGGAGCCTGTGCCAGCATGTCAAAGAGTCAAAAGAATAGCATACATCAGGGGAGAGATTCAGTGTAGAGGTGCTTGTATGCCAATGCCAGAAGCCTCCGAGCCAAGATGGGTGAGCTGGAGTGCTTGGTTGCTAATGCAGAAATAGATATAGTGAGCATAACAGAAACATGGTGGAACAGTGAGAACCAGTGGGACACTGTTATCCCTGGGTATAAACTCTATAGAAAGGACAGGGAGGGGCGCCTTGGAGGAGGGGTAGCACTGTATGTTAAAGAAGGGATAGAATCTAACAAGCTAGAAAACCTAGGTAGACTGGAGTCCTCCACAGAAACCCTGTGGGTGACTATACAAGGCTGGAAAGGGAACGTGCTACTGGGGATGTGCTATCGCCCTCCAGATCATAATGCCGACAGTGACTGGGAGTTGCAGGAGGAAATCAGGGAGGCGTCAAGGAGAGGCAGGGCTGTAATTATGGGTGATTTCAATTACCCACACATAGACTGGGTAAATTCACATTCAAGTCAGGACAAAGAGGTCAAATTTCTAGATACGCTAAATGACTGTGCCCTAGAACAGTTGGTCATGGAACCAACCAGAGAGAAGGCGACCTTGGATCTAATTCTGAGTGACACCCAGGACCTGGTGCGTGACGTCAGTGTCATTGACCCTTTAGGGAACAGTGACCACAGTGCCATCAATTCAGCATACATGCGGGGAGAGAATCACCAAGGATGTCTAACACAGACATTTTGAATTTCAGAAGAGGAAACTTCTCCAAAATGAGGAGTATGGTGAAAAGAAAGCTGAGGGGGGAAATCAGGAGAGTCACTTCGCTCCAGAGTGCATGGAGTTTACTCAAAACCACAATACTAGAAGCCCAGTTAGATTGTATACCCAAAAGGAGGAAAGGTTCCACTAAGTCCAGGAGGATGCCAGCATGGCTAACGGGTACCGTCAAGGAAGCCATAAAAGGGAAGAAGACTTCCTTCTGAAATTGGAAGGCCTGTCCAAATGAAGAGAACAGAAAGGAACACAAACTCTGGCAAAAGAAATGCAAGGTGACAATAAGGGAGGCAAAAAGAGAGTTTGAGGAACATTTAGCCAAAAGTATCAAGGGGAATAACAAAAATTTCTTTAAGTACATCAGAAGCAGGAAACCTGCCAGGGAGGCAGTTGGACCATTAGACAATGAGGGAGTGAAAGGGATTATTAAGGAGGATATGGAGGTTGCAGAGAAGCTGAATGAGTTCTTTGCATCTGTCTTCACGGCAGAGGATACTGAGCATATACCTGTTCCTGAACCAGGCTTTTTAGGGATGGAGGCTAGAGAGCTGAGTCAGACAGAAGTGACAAGGGATGATGTTCTAAACTGTCTGGAAAAACTGAAAGCTAACAAATCACCAGGGCCAGATGGCATCCATCCAAGAGTCCTCAAAGAACTCAAATGTGAAATTGCCAACCTCCTTGCTAAAATATTTAACTTATCCCTGCATTCGGGCTCTGTACCAGAGGACTGGAGAGTAGCAAATGTAACACCGATTTTCAAAAAGGGATCCAGGGGCGATCCGGGAAATTACAGGCCGGTTAGCTTAACGTCCGTTCCAGGCAAATTGATGGAAAGCATCCTCAAGGATAAAATGGTAAAGCACCTAGAAGAACAGGCCCTGCTGGGAGTGAGCCTGCATGGCTTCTGCAAAGGTAAATCTTGCCTCAACAACCTTTTGGACTTCTTTGAGACTGTCAACGAGTGTGTGGATCAAGGTGATCCAGTTGACATAGTCTACCTGGACTTCCAAAAAGCTTTTGACAAAGTTCCTCATCAAAGACTCCTGAGGAAACTTAGCAGTCATGGGATAAGGGGACAAGTACATGTGTGGATTGCTAACTGGTTGAAAGACAGGAAACAGAGGGTAGGTATAAATGGAGAGTTTTCACAATGGAGGGAAGTAAGAAGTGGGGTCCCCCAGGGATCTGTACTGGGGCTGGTGCTTTTTAATTTATTCATAAATGATCTAGAAGCAGGGGTAAACAGCAATGTGGCCAGATTTGCAGATGATACCAAACTCTTCCGGGGAGTGAAATCCCAAACGGATTGTGAGCAGCTCCAAAAGGATCTCTCCAAACTGGGGGAGTGGGCAACAAAATGGCAAATGCGGTTCAATGTTAGCAAGTGTGAAGTGATGCACATTGGGACGAAAAACCCCAACTTCAAGTATATGCTGATGGGATCCGAGCTGTCGGTGACTGACCAGGAGAGGGATCTTGGGGTTGTGGTGGACAGCTCGTTGAAAGTGTCGACTCAATGTGTGGAAGCTGTGAAAAAGGCAAATTCAATGCTAGGGATCATTAGAAAGGGGATTGAAAATAAAACGGCTAACATTATAATGCCCTTATACAAAACTATGGTGCGACCACACTTGGAGTACTGCGTACAATTCTGGTCACCACATCTTAAAAAGGACATTGTTGAACTGGAGAAGGTACAGAAGAGGGCAACCAAGATAATCAGGGGCCTAGAGCACCTTTCTTATGAGGCAAAACTACAACACCTGGGGCTTTTTAGTTTAGAAAAAAGACGACTGCGGGGAGACATGATAGAGGTCTATAAAATCATGCATGGTGTGGAGAAAGTGGAGAGAGAGAAATGTTTTTCCCTCTCACACAACACTAGAACCAGGGGTCATCCCATGAAACTGATTGCCAGGAGGTCTAGGACCAACAAACGGAAGTAATTTTTCACACAACACGTGATCCACTTGTGGAAGTTTCTGCCACAGGATGTGGTGACAGCCAACAACCTGGATGGCTTTAAGAGGGGTTTGGATGACATCATGGAGGAGACGTCCATCAATGGCTACTAGTCAGAGGGCTGTGGGCCACCTCCAGCCTCAAAGGCAGGATGCCTCTGAGTACCAGTTGCAGGGGAGTAATGGCAGGAGAGAGGGCACGCCCTCAACTCCTGTCTGTGCCTTCCAGCGGCATCTGGTGGGCCACTGTAAGAAACAGGATGCTGGACTAGATGGGCCTTGGGCCTGATCCAGCAGGGCTGTTCTTATGTTCTGGTGGGAGTGGAACAGCAAAAGCTCTCCTCTTGCTCCAGTGGCTGGTCTTGGCAGCCACAGTGGGCTAGATTTGTGGGCTAGTTTGTATAATATGGTTGGAGCAGTGTCCCATTGCATGGGGGAAAGCATGCTACTCTGGCCCCATCTATCCGGCACACTATCCCCACCTCCATATGAACAGAGGGGGCAAGAATGTCCAAACTGGCCCTAAATAACACAATTTAAATATTCTCTCACTACATTTAAACTGCATGAGAAGCGCCAGCTTGACTATTCTGGGCCTACAAGGTTTTGCAGAAGTGTAGATAGTGCACTGAATGGTGTTGGGGTGGAAATGGCGCACTCGCACGTCTTCTCATGTAGTGGGTTGCCACTCAGAAGATCTCATGCAAACTAGCCCTGTGTTTGCATCCTAGTGTCGGCTGAAGGGGCCAGGCAAGGAATTCGGTGTGAAAGGAATCCCCACAGCTGCCATTGCCAGGTTGCCCTGCTTTAACCACTAGGGGGTGTGCCTGAAGCACGGTTTGAAACATGGTTTGAGCACCTTTGGGGGAGAGGTATGGGGGAGCTTTAAGAAAGAGGAGAGCAGGTCCTTACCTGCTGTCCGCCTCCCCATGCAGCTTCCTTCGGGGCAGCACTCGGCCCAAGTACCCCCACGTGGTGCCAGGATGCACATTTGCATGGTCAACATGGTATTGCTGACCACGCAAATGGCACCCACACATGCATGGATGCCATGTGTGTGCTGGTGCTATGCAGGGGTATTTGGACTGAGCACCACCCCAGCAGGAAGCTGCATGGGGCAGCAGAGAGCAGGTAAGGACCTGCTCTCCTCTTTCTTAAAGCTCCCACACTGTTCCCCAAAGGTGCTCGAACCATGCACATCCCTATTACCCACCCTGCCTGTATCTACTCAGGAGAGCATGTAGGTGCAGCTTCAGATTTAGCATGCCTGGAGAATCATGAGAAATCAGTGAGGACCTGAGGCTGAATTCACCAATCTTGCTCCTTCAGGCATATGTATGGTTCACAGAGTTCCAAGTACGCACCCTGTGTGTGAAACAGAAGCTATTGACTTTTGCTAAAAAGAAAGAAAGAAGTGGGGGCAGGGGAGAGAGAGGGAGGGAGGGGTAGGGGAAGGAGGAAAGAGGGGGGAAGGAAGGAAGGAAGGAAAAAAGGAAAGAAGGAAGGAAGAAGGAAGGAAGGCTTTGCTAAAAAAAAAAATCTGGTAACCAGCTCAAAATGCTTGCTTTTACATATACACAAATTGGCAACTGGCCCAGGAGCTAACAAACTGGCCATGCCAGTGGGGTTCCATCCCCTCCATCCCCCAGTTGGTTGACAATCTTAATTGGAGTACAAGTTCACATAGGTTTAAAATTGCATGCAGTTATATGAAGGATTCACACTAGATTTCAGAAAACTGGATGTGGGAAGCAGGCTTCTGTTTTATTCACTGACTATAGAACAGGTTGAAGAAAAGAGAAGTTAGCTGTTGGAAGCTTAAGTTATTCACCAGCTTTATTCTTTGAGGCTGGCATTCAGCTGCAGCCCTGTGCACTGAGCAACCAGGGTGACTGATGCAGTTCATTGAGAGGCAATGATTCAATAAACAGCCCGGAAAATGATAGTATTACAGTTGGTCGTATGCCATGCAGACTAATGACTACATTCTTGAACCAGCAGTGCCTCGATAGCCATTGAGCACATCCGTAGCCAATTGTTTCTTTTTGTGAGGTTCCTCTCTGTTCTTGCCATTTTCCTACAAATTGAAATTGGTCTTTGTTTTAGGCTGATAACCCATGGCATGGGTTGGAGAGATGACACTTTATGGGGTGAAAGAATACATTATAAATAATTGGAGCACTATGAAAATGTGTTAGAAATTGAAATGTGATGGCTGTATTGGCAGCGTTGCACTGGTGCCATTGTCTCTTAGTGGATCTCATTGCGCGTTGCGGAAGCAGTAAAATGAAATTAGCCTCGACATCGTATTTGAAAAATCATTATGAAATTATTCTTCTTTGAGGTGAAGGACTGCTTTCTTTGTTCACTTCTCATCATAGTATGACACCACTGTGGTCGAGCCTTTCCCTCTCTCTTAAGACTTGAACATCCCTTTCTCCACAGATGTCAGAGGAAAGCACTCATCACATCTAGGATAACATCTCTTCTCAGTTATGGGCAGGTTACATTGCAAGATACCAAGGGTATCTTTAGCCAGCACTAAGCTGGATTTTGTTGACACTCATAGTTCTCACCACAACATTCTTAATTTTAAATAACTGAGTAATGTTGTTGCTATATTTACTTATTGATTACATGTATAAACCTATCGTATAAATCTTGAGGTGGTATATAACAGTTGTTAATGGCCAACATGTTTGGCCACTCTACCTCAATGTTAAGCACCCACTGGGGCTGCTGCACAACTTCAAAAACAGCCTGGATGGAGTAGCGTGCTGTGCTGGGGCAATTGAGGTATTACTTAAAACTGCTTCCAGTCAGTCACTCCGTGAAGCCTCCACTGGAAACAACTGAAGTTACTCTGCACAAGTGCCCAAAACGTCATTCCAAAGCTGCCTGTTCATGCTACACCATCAGGTGTGCCTTTCAAGCTGTGCAGCAGCCTTGGCAGGTCCCTAACCCTGCCGTAGGGGTGTCTTTCACATCAGCCTTTGTAGTTGTTATTTTGCCTTTGCCTTTGGTAACAAGGGGCTTGGACACAAACCTTTTCGGAGGATGTAGGGCAGCCATTCTGCTTACAACTGGGGGACAAATTTCCCTTTTGAAGGATACATGGGGGAAACCCAACCACTGCCATCTCAACACTTGGGTTCTGATCCCTATTCAGTTTAGCATAGCATCCCTCCTTGCAGACTGTTGTTTATGTCTCCCTTATATTTCCCTTATATTTCTTTGTAGATTGTGAGCCTCTTTGGAACAGGTAACCACCTCCTCATCCCTTTATTATGTAAACCACTTTGAAAACTTTTTTTCAAAAAAAGGCTCAAGCCCCTTGAATGCACATACGGTATCTTTCTGAATCCCTGCCTTAAAAGATAGTAAGCACCAGCAATGTGCTAGATGCAGAAGTACTGTACATAACTCTACCCACTTTTTGAGAAAGTATGTGGGGCAGTAGCCAAAAACTAGCTGCAGATCTCTCTAATATTAGAACAATCACAAAGGAGTAGATCATTTGCAAAGACCCAAGGAAGTCTGTGAAAGATGCACATGTCATATTTATATCTAATCCTTTTTGCATTACAAAGACATGCTTCTTCAAGTGTTTTCTGGTCACTTCCCTATTCATGTTCGCAACACACCAGATGGAGAACATAATGTAAGAAACAGGCTTGAGTTGGAAAAGCTTGGGCTTTAACAAGTACAGCAGACTTCTAGAAGGCATGTTCTTCCTTGAGCAAGAGCTGGGTTGATTGTTCTGTGCCCTAGCTCAGCAATAGGTTCTATGGTGTCCAGCATGGGTGGAACCAAAAATCCTTCACTTCCCATTTCTCAAGCTTTTTTTTAAAGGAAATTTACTAGAACTGGACTGAATATTCACAAATATATACAATTCACCCAAATGTCATGTTCAAATTATGAATGCAAAGTCTGAAATCTGAAAGTCAGTTTTTTAAATGTGCAGATGAACATTTACCTTACATTTACCTAGTCAAGCACTTGTTTGACTTGTGGCCACCCCTTATTTCAGGGGTTACCAACCTTGGGTCCCCAGATGGTCCTTCATCCATTGTGGCTGGAGGATTATGGAAGTTGTAATCCAAAACCATTTGGGAATCCTGCCCTATTTAATCTCATTTCAACTTTAGCCAGTATCAGATTAAGAAATCTAAGTACTACATACCATTCCAAGCCAAATATCCAGTACTCTCAGATATAAAATACTGAATTCAACTATAATTGGATATCAAATGCAGACATTGTATGTTTGGTGAATACCGAGTATATGTTCAAATATATATATTTGAGAACACCCAGTTAATAGCCAATATAAAAATTCTGAAGAAGGTTTTGAAGTGACTCTTCGGCAGCTCTAACAATTACCTTATATTTATAGAGCTTGATAAGACATTCCAAGTTATAGGTTTGTCAACTGAATAAGGAATGGAGGCATATCTCTCTCTCTCAGCCATCACATATGAGAAGCAAGACGCCTCTTTGATTGAGGGATGTCATTTTCTGGGTGTTGAGACTGCAGATTCCGAACATTACAATATAAAACAAAAAGGGTGCTGTCATTTCAGATGAAGGTCCATTCAGTCTAGCATCTTGTCCTTAATATTGGACAGCCAATGGCAGGGGCTGAGCTAGGGGAGAGGGGGCCTGTGTTCACCCCCTCCCCAGCGGCCCCTTGGAGTGAGGGATAGAAGAATGAAGAAAATAGGGAGGGATGGAGCTGAGAGGGCCCTCTGGAGCTGCAGGGCCCAGGTTCTTTGAACCCATCCACTCACTTATAGCTACAGCCCTGGCCAATGGAAAGACAGCCACAACCAAGAAGTACCCAGGTAGGGCATAAAGGTAACCATCATCCCCCACTGTTTGGATACAGGTACACAGCCTCTGTGTGTGAAGGATCAATTGAGCCATCATAGCTAATAACTGCTGACAGATCTACCCCCCCACAAACGTGTCTGATTCATCACAGTAAGAGCAGAGGAAAGCAATTAATGAATCATAAAAGGATCTAATTTATTGTAGAATGTGTCTTTCACATATGTCTGTGCAAATTCCATGGGGGAAACCACATATTTCTCTACATCCATTTCAATCAGGCTTCAGTCCTGGCTTTAGAACTAAAATGGCTTTGGTTGCCCTGTGGGATGACCTGTTGGGGGGGCGGGTGCACAACCCTATTAATTCTTTTTGACCTCTCAGTGGCTTTTGATACCATTGGCCATGGTATCCTTTTGGATAGGCTGGCAGAGTTGGGTGTGTTTCATTGTTTGGAAGTGGTTCTGCTCCTACCTCAAGGCCTGTTTCCAAAAGGTGGTGCTGGGTGATTACTGTTCAACCCCTTGACAATTGTGCTTTGGGGTTCTGCAGGGTTCTGTTCTTTCACCTGTGCTGTTTAACATCTATATGAAACTGCTGGGAGAGGTCATCAGTATGCGAATGACGCTCAGTTGTATCTCTCTTTTTCATCAGATGGAGGTGACTGTCCTGAATCAGTGCCTGGATGAATTAATGGACTGGATGAGGGTGAACAAGTTGAGACTCAGTCCAGACAAGACAGAAGTCCTGTTCGTCAGTGGTTCCCTTGCCCAGATAAATGATGATAAATGACCTCCCAGAGACGAAAGTTTGGGTGGTGTATAAATGTGATGAATGAATGAATGAATGAATGAATGAATGAATGAATGTTCAGGCTTTTCTAGATGGAGTTGCACTCCCCTGGAAGGACCAGGTTTGCAGTTTGGGGTGCTCACTGATCAAGCACTGTCACTAGAGACTTAAGTGGCCTCTGTCTCAGAGCACCTTTTATCAGGTTTGGCTGATAAGCCAGCTGTGACCATACCTAGATAGAGATAGCTTGGCCACAGTTACTCATGCACTGGTAACCATTTGCTTAGTTTACTGCAATGCATTGTACTTTGGGCTGCCTATGAAAACAGTCCAGAAACTGTAGTTGGTACAATATAGGGCAGCAACTGGGACTGGGCACTTTGATCATATTACACCAGTGCTTCGTCAGCTCCACTGACTTCCAGACTGTTTCTGGGCCCAATTCAAAGTGCTGGTTTTAACCTTTAAAGCCCTAAATGGCTTGGGACTGGGTCACCTGAGAGAGTTCCTTGCCCCATATGTCCTGGGTCACCTGAGAGAGTGACTTGCCCCTGCTCTGAGTGCCCCTGCCAAATGAGGTGAGGCGGGTGGCTACTAAGGAGATGGCCTTTTCGGTGCTCACACCCCATTTATGGAGCACGCTCCCAGTGAGGTTCACCTGGCACCATCACTTTCTTCTTTTAGACACCAGGCAAAGACCTTTCTGTTCACTCACGCTTTTAAAAATTAATTTTAAAAAACAAGTTTTAAATTTTTTACAAAATTTTAATTTTATATTGTTGGGTGGGGGTTTGGTGTGTTGTGATTTGATGTGTTTTATGTGTTTTTATTGGATGTTTTAATGTTGCGTTGTGAGCTGCCCAAGGGGCAGCTAACAAATAAAATCTATTATTATTTAATTATAGTAGTACATTAACCCCTGATAACTTAGCAAAGAAGCACCTTTTAACATGGTGATTCTTTTTTATTTAGCAGGGGGAGAGTAACTGGCCCTATCTACCCCCAGCACAGGATCTCCAGTAACTTTTGCTGGTGTCTATCTTGTGTTTCTTTTTAGATTGTGAGCCCTTTGGGGACAGGGAGCCATCTTATTTATTTGTTATTTCTCTCTGCAAACCACCCTGAGCCATTTTTGGAAGGGCGGTATAGAAATCAAATAAATCAATAAATTAAATAAATTATCTGTTCCATGTATTTCCTTGGAAGCAGTTTCTATATACATCTTTTAAAGGAATTGCAACATTTATAGTGCACTGCTGAATTAACATTTTCTGCTTAAGAAATGCAGCCTGAGAAATTAAAATGATATTTGAAACATAAATCCTGTATGCTAACAACTATCGTTATAGAAGCCAGCCAGAATCAACAGACATGGCTTGTTTTCTACCAGGCTGTTTCTGGAGGCTAGTTCTCCCATTTTCTGAAAACATCTGTGCAACTGCAGGGGTGGAGGGAAACACAGCAGGAATAGAAGCCATCAGTGGTTAGGTGTGTTATAAATACATTATTACTTCATTGTAATGGCATACAGGCCTTGGCTAGACTTCTCAATGACCTCACTAGCTGTCAACCCTTGACTTGCTCTCTGTGAATGAGTATTCAAGATGCAGGAGTCTGTACTAGCTCAGTAAGTGGTGAGCAAACAGAGAGATATGAGAGGAGGAACGCAGAATCACATTTGGCAGTAACTCACTCTGATGAAGAAAAGCTCGAGCTCTTTCAAAAATAGTGCATAGTGGCAGAACATCAAAATATATGTACTATCATTCAATTATGTAACCCTTATCATACAGTTTTAGTACTGGAAGGTGTCTTAAGAAGTCATCCAGTCCAGCCTTTAAGTTGCACCATTAACAACTATAATTAAAAAGAGCAATATAAGAATACAGATAGTGTCTGGGAGTGATCCTTCTGCCTGGAAGCTCTTGCCACTGATGCCCATTTCTGGTGACATTGCTCAATGATAAGGGAGAAGCATTCTGCACATGCCCCAAAGTACTCTTTTTTGTGTTCATGCCATCAGTGCTAAGGCTGAGCTAGAATAATAATCTAATTTGCCATTTTGTTGCCCTCTTGGAAGAGATCCTTTTGGAACTCTGTGTGCATCTTTACAATCCTGAATAATTTGGCATCATCCACAAATGTAGCTGCCTCACTGCTCACCCTGACTCCATATCACTTATGAACCAGTTACATAGCACCCGTCCAAAAAGCACCAGATCCCACCCAGTTGGGTGGGAAGCCCCTCTTGGTCGAACAGTCTTTTCTATGTGCTAATGGCAAAAGTCTGCTCTCCCCACTGCCATATAAATGGCCTAGGACACTTACACAATTTAGGTAGGCCACTGCCATCATCACCAGTGCCCCATCTATAAAACACCTCCGTTTTAAAGTAGTAACATCGAGTTGGTGTTGACTTCTGGAGACCACAGACCCATGTGGTTGTCTTTCGTAGAATACAGGAGGGGTATGTCTTTGGTAGAATACAGGAGATGGCATTGCCATCTCCCGCGCAATAAGAAATGATGCCTTTCAGCATCTTCTTAGATTGCTGCTGCCCAATATAGGTGTTTCCCATAGTCTGGGAAACATATCATCAGGGATCCAAACCAGCAACCTCTTGTTCCCTAGGCAAGTCACTTCCCCACTGTGCCATTAGGTGGCTCCTCCTCTGTTTTAAGCCCCATGCAATTACTAATTAGATATACTATTTATCTCTATAGTCAGCTCACTGGTTCGACAGACAATGGACCGGGTCTCACGATCAGTGAGACCCGGTTTTATCCTGTGAGCGGGAAGGGAGCCCTGGGCGGCCGAATCGGCCGCCCACACGATGGCTGGCTCCGAGACGGAGCTGGCGGGGGGTGGGAGGAGCGGGGGCCGTGCGGCCCCCACTAGCCCCAGTATGCCCTGCGCGAGCGTGCAGGGCATACTGGGGAGACCCCGGAGTCAGGAGGAGGCTTTTCGCCTCCCGGCCGGGGGTCTACTCATAAGAGGCACGGCGCGAAGCTGCACCGCGGCTACTCACGATGATAAAAAGCAGGTTTGCTGGAGGGCTCGCTCCACAAACCTGCTTTTTACCAGGGGTTCTCAAGCAGGTTTGCCACTCAAGAACCACCGGGCTTGGCTGCGAGCCCAGTGGTTCTTACGGTCACCAAAAATCGAGCTAGCCTCTGCTAGCCCAATTTTTGCTAATCATGAGAAGCGCCCCAAAGGCTATGAACAATTATATTAACCATTTTTTAAATACTATGCATGCTAAGACACAAATCAATTTTCTTTAAAAAATATCGATTGTTTTACATGTGTTGATAACATTGTTGTAGTTAGATGGAGTGTAAAATGTAATCAAACATATATTTTAAAATGCACTGCTTCCCCACCCCTCCTCAGTTTAGTGGTCAATGTAGCAAAAAAACCAGGCCCTAAATACATTCTGCTAGAGATCATTCCCCACTCAACCTCCCGCCCATGTTCCGAAAACTCTTCTGCCTACTCCCACATTATTGAAATCTGAAATGGTTATGAAATGTTTATTTTTCTAATTTGTAAACCACCATGAACACTTTTAAAGGGGGAAGAGAATACAGGAAAAAATTAAAATAAATGAATAGTAGTAAAATGCTTTACACATTAAATGTACTGTGTAAATGATAAATAAATAGATGTTAAAGTGCTTACATTTCAAGGCTTTTTCCTTCCTCTCTCCATTGAGAAACCAAAATAATGGAACCCACAAAAGAAAGAAAAAACCCTTAGGGATATTTTTAGCAGTTTTTACTGGATGACTGTTTAAACAGGGGCCACTTGTAACACTTCAGATAATTCTGCTATCAAATAACTCTACCATGGTGAGAACTCTGAGGTTAAAAAAAAATAAAAATTAGCACTTGTAATAACAAATTTTGGAGAGGATTATGCTGTCATAAACAGACCCAGCAGGAGTTTCAACTGCAGTTTGAGGAGAAAATTATGCCTGAAATGTCCCACTTCTGGTTTCCTTTGCTGGAGATTTGTAGTTGTTTGAGAACAGCAGACTGGCTGATACCTCCATGGGCATTCCATGATTTACATTCTGGTTTTTGAAAGGTTGTTCATCATTTGCGATCTAATAGCACTCAAGTTAGTCAAATTTAAAAAGGTAGTATTGGTGTATCATGGCCAAGATCCAATCCCTTCCCCTGCTCTGTTTGTGAATAGCAAGTATACAGGAGAGGTGGTGATATTTCCATCCACTGTCAGCCCTTCATACCCCAACCCTCATACCCAACAAAGAGCTCCCAAACTTTGTTTGCTGCTCAAGTATAAAGTCCTGCTGCTGAAAGGAACCCCATACATAAGCTATGGATGTGCAGAACCAGTTCAGTCATTAACTGGACCACCTTGGACTGGGCCGGTTTGAGTGGTTTGATCACAAACCACTTCGAACCAGTTCGAATACCCACAATTCGGTTGCAATTCGCTTGGAATTCAGACCAAACCGCACCAACCAGTCTGTGCACACCCTTATGCAAAGAACTGTTCATGGTATTTTTTGTTACCAGGACTTCACAGGAGCAATTGGCTGGGCACTCCAGCTATGCTTTTGGGCTAAAGTAGGGGAACTAGCTCAAATTATTGTACAGTTCTGACACAGCATTAATTTAAGCAAGTCTGGTATATTGGAATGCATGAGGAGATGGACTTACAGTTTCAAAGCCTTATTTAGGGGGGAAAGGGGGGTTACAGAAGGCAAAAGGGTTTACTTAGCAAATTCTATAAGTTTGGTTAGCGTTTCTACAAGAGTCTAATTAGAAGTTTTTAATAAATGACGCCTGGAGAATGGGGGGAGAAAGGGGGGAAAGGGAAGCGAAAGAGAGATAGTTTGAGGAATGAGTGTTACCTAGCCTTCCTAGTGCATTGGTTCCACGAGGGTCAGGAAAGGTGCCTCTTGGGGAGCAGAGAGTGGGATGCAGTGGGGAAGAGGGGCTAGGGGCAGCAGCCATAACTCACAGCGTGAGAGTTTGTAGGACAGTAGGATCCAATCAGAGTCCGGAGTCCTCTACAGCTCTGAGCCATGTGGCTTGTGTAGATCTAATATACATCATGGCTCAGAGGCATGATGCCTCTAAATACCAGTTGCAGGGAAGTAGCAGTAGGAGAGAGGAAATGCCCTCAGCTCTTTCCTGTGGGCTTCCCAGAGGCATCTGGTGGGCCACTGTGTGGAACAGGATGCTGATCTAGATAGGCCTTGGGCTTGATCCAGCCAGGCTATTCTTATGTATCACCAAACATGCCCTGGGGCAGTTACTGATTGAATCAGGTGGTTGTCCCTCCCTGTGGGGCAGGGAGATTCTTGCAAGACAAAAGTTTTCAATGCTGAAGATTTAGTCATCACAAATGTGTCTTCTTGGACAAAGGCAAAGTCAGGCTGTGTAAATGTGCACATGTATAGAGAGAATAGTTCTATGTTTGCTTACTATTTCAAAGCTAAGGCATCTTAGGTGCAAAATGCAGATCCGTCTTTTTGCTCAAAGCATCTCTTTACTTATCTTCATCAGCCACCATTATACTTAGGAGGAGAGGAGATGGTAATTTATGGGCTCATCCTGCTGAGCATCCCACTGGTTATTCTTGGATGTGGAGTATCTCTCCTATAACCATTTGCTTTAGATGGGTCTATTCCATTGCTTACCTCCCTGAAACAGGGGCTGGCAGCATCCTTTTGCAGTTTGTTGACTCTTTAACCTGGAGGCACGCTGCCAAGCTCTGCCTGCACTAACAACCCACTCATGCCAAACTACTTGAGTCTGCACAAGGTGAAAAGTTCACTGAGGCTTCAAGCCTGTGAGTTAAATCATGGCGAAGGGTGCTTCTCTCTGTGACCCCAAACAATGGCTTCTGGCAACACTTTGTATCCCATCCATTCTTTGTTGATTTTTAGCCTATTCTCCAAAGGGAAGAAGACTTATGAGATCACCATGTTCAAGTGTGCATCCATGTATTGCCCCCTTCCCTGCAATAACTTATGAGTTTATAGTCTGACACAAAACAAATATACAGTACATGGGATGAGGTTGAGGGAATCATGACAAATCACCTTGGGATCAGTTTTATGAAAGGTGGTATAGAAATCAAACATACATACATACATACATACATACATACATACATACATACATACATACATACAAATATTGTTATTTTGATCCCATCTTGAAACAAGATGGTGGCCACTCAAATTATTAATATCACCCCTTTAGAACTCACATGTTTACAGTCCAATTCAAAGCAAAGCTACAATATGTCAGAGAAGTTCCAAAGGGATTCTGATAGGGGTATTTTTTTCTTTCTTTCAGTCTGCTACCTTGAAGCAAGATGACAGCCACTCAAATTTTAACACCACCCCATAGAACTCAGGTTTTTTTAAGATTCACCATGCTGAATGAAGCATAATACAAAGTAGCAGGGATGATACACTGGAACATCTGCAAAAAATACAAGCTACCTGTAGCCAAACATTGGTGGGACCATCAAATTGAAAAAGTTGAAGAAAATGAAGATGTAAAAATATTATGGGACTTCCGACTACAAACAGACAAACATCTGCCACACAATACACCAGATATAACTGTAGTTGAGAAGAAAGAAAAACAAGTCAAAATAATCGACATAGCAATACCAGGGGATAGCAGAATAGAAGAAAAAGAAATAGAAAAAAATCACCAAATACAAAGATCTACAAATTGAAATTGAAAGGCTGTGGCAGAAAAAGACCAAAATAATCCCAGTGGTCATTGGCGCCCTGGGTGCAGTTCCAAAAGACCTTGAAGAGCACCTCAAAACCATAGGGGCCACAGAAATCACCATCAGCCAATTACAAAAAGCAGCTTTACTGGGAACAGCCTATATTCTGCGACAATATCTATAGCAATTGACAATAAAATTCAGCCATCCCAGGTCCTTGGGAAGGACTCGATGTCTGGATAAAACAAACCAGTCAATAACACCTGTCTGACTGTGTAAACAAGAAATAATAATTATTCCATTTCTATACCGCCCTTCCAAAAATGGCTCAGGACGGTTTACATAGAGAAATAATAAATAAATAAGATGGATAAGAAGGTAAGTTCCATTGGATCTACTTGGAACTTCTTGTTTAAAATCCCTGATAAAACATCTCTTGAAGTATGTAGAAATCACTTAAACCTAACCAGGTACAAGTAGTCCAGGATTTCAGTCAGAAGCAGCCATCTCAGGCAAAGGACTCTGGGTGCCATTAAGGGTGAAAGAGGACTTCCTAATGGATTGTGTCCATATTAATTTATGAGAAGGAGGATGCCATCAGTGGCAGATTTACAATGAACCCAAATGTGTTGTGGCATGGGGCTCCTGAATGGCAGGGAGATGTGCTCTTACCCCTGGACTTTGGGGCCAAAGTCCAAGGCCTCCTCACACACCCTGGGCCCCCCCGAATCCTCTTTAGTCTGTCCTGGGTGGTGTGGTCATGGTGCCACACCACATGGCCACACTGTGCCAGGCAGCCAAGTGAGACTATGACCTGCGCCAGGTGCTTTAGAGACAGAGGGGGGAGGGGAACATGTTAAATTGAGTGTTGGAATGTTTCTGCGAATGAATATGCAAATAAAAACACTATCTGTGTGTCATGGTGTGTGTGTGTGTGTGTGTGTGTGTTGTGTGTGTGTGTGTAGGGGGATGATGCTTAACTTGCGGGGGGGGGCTCCAGCAGGAGGAGGCCTCCTAAGTCCTTTAGGTCCAGGCTCCAAAATTACCTAGGTGCACCTCTGATGGCACGAGGACCTCCACAGGGCTGCTGTCTGGCAGCTGCTCGGTGAAGTCGCTGCTCAGAGGCACCAAAGTGCCGCATGAGATTTGCTCGAGATCGAGTAAATTGCCCCCAACCCTGCACCCCTTTCCTTCTCAAGAGGGTGTATGTATGTGGAGTGGGGACAGTTATGGAGGAGAATCAAGGAATTTAACACGGGTGTCTGTAGTGGGAGAGATTGCCCCCCCTTGCCTAGATTGAGCCAGTCCCATTGAATTCAATGGGGCTTACTCCCAGGTAAGCAAATATAGGATTATAGCTCTGCCCCCCCCCCACTCCCCCACCCCTGAGTCCTGTGGACACCTATGGCACAACCTCAGTAAAAGACGCTGGTGTGTGTGTGTGTGTGTGTGTGTGTGTGAGAGAGAGAGAGAGAGAGAGAGAGAGAGAGAGAGAGAGAGAGAGAGAGAGAGGGAGTTAGTGCAGGGGAGCTGTGAGTCAACATGTCAAAGCAAGGCATTATTCTCTTTGCTGATGGAGCGAAGCTGCTGACAGTAGAGGCTTGCTCAGCTGCTGTTGCACACAGCCCCTCCTGCAGCTCCTGCAGCCTACTTCATAAATGTGAGTGAGAGGTGTCACACATGCACCCACTTTGCTTGTAGGCATGTCCCCACGCCATATCTAGCCTGCCTGGCTAGTATCTCTGCTCTGCCCTCCCCGCTCAGGCATGCACACACAAAGAG